>NC_043963.1:28968604-29568604 GCF_902148855.1 Sphaeramia orbicularis
AGAAGCACGTGATAAAACACATACACCAGATTATCTGCGTGCTAAATGAGTTAGATCATATGGATTCAGTCAAACATTTGACTTTTTAGCTTTTTATGTTTATGTTTGGCATGGTATGTTCAGTAAAGAGGGTGTCACATCAAAAATCATTCTACATGTAGAATCTTTATGTTAATGCTAATATGGTTAATGTTTATATTAACCTCCTGAGACCCAGCAATGCATATTTGTCATACCCTTCTGTAGGGGACAAGAGTTCCACAGCTTCATTCAAAAAAAAAAAAGGAGTTTAAATTAAAAAAAAAAAAAAAGAGAGAGAGAGAAAATGTATCTGGAAAAAACTGTTGCATTATGCTGTTTCCAATTAAAACAGTTTAATGTAAAAAAGCCCAAACTTTCCTTTGGAATTAATATTACTTAAAACCAGTAAAAATAGTTTCAAACCCTAAAGTTCTTTCTGTATAGCTGGAAAAAAAAGAGTTGAGTCACCATCCTATGACTCAATGGGTTTTATTTCCTTTTCTTAATATCCTGTTAAAAATTGGCTCTGATCAAAGATGTAATTAAAATTGATATTCTATAAATAAGACCCTGAAGTTGACTTAGAACTATCAAGTAGGTCTGACAATATGAGTGGAGGCACAGGAGTGAAGTTCCTGTGGTCTGTCAAACACATCCTCTGGCGGGGCCTAATGTGGCGTGTGACACGTCACACCCTATCACTCTGCCTTACAGATGACCAGCCGCTTACGTATGCCGCGTGCACCACTGGATCCCAAACCAGACACTGTCAGGTGTGATAACAGTTTGAGCACCAAACCCACTCTGAAGCCTTGCCCTCTCCCATTCCCCCACATTTCATTTGATGCTGCAGACGCACAGCTCACAGTCTGCTATGCACCACTGCAAGCATGTGCAGTGTCCTAAAGACACTTTTATTACTGGTTCACCTGCACATTCCCCCAGGCTGAGGACCAGAGATAACCCCACCGCTCTGCTCCCACGGACCAGCGAACCACTCTCCATCACTGGGGGGGTTTATAGAGATAAGGACTGCTGCTGATCCCAGCTCTTTGGAGGGAATCAAATACTTCTACATCTGCCGAGGTTCAGTGTCGGCATGGGTAGATAGTCAGAGACAATGGAGGATGCTTTACTTACATGCACCAAACATAAATTCTGTTATCCTACCAGACTATTATTTCACTGCATAAAAGCTCTGAGTAAGTTTTTGAGTCTGTTTGAGAGGATCTCTTTTCTAAAAATTGCACACTAAAGGCTTATAGTCTTTTTTTTTTTTCGGTTGCTCACTCTGACATTTGTGCCCCTTGGTCCCAAAATGTGCTGCTACATTTTGCATTGGAGGTAAATGTTCCTCCAGCACACACTCATTATTTCAATCCTCACAAGGCTGAGGACGGATGCAGCCTCTCTGACAGCATTTGATGCTCTCTTGCTCTTTCTTTCTCGTACCACTATTTCCTCTACTTAAAGGAGATCTTTGTATTTGAATAAAAAAAGGATATATTTCCCTTTGGGCTCTTCTATTTTAATCTAATTGCTATCAAAGCTAAGTAACGTGTGGTTGATGTTTAATCACATTAGGTAACTTTGTGATAGTGAAAATTACCCTGCTTGCTCACACATTGAAGTTAAAAGAGAATTCTGTAGAATGCCTGGTGGAAACCTTTCCATAATAATGATTTCATCATAACTGCATATATTTGCGACAGTTTTATTTTTGAAGGTAGATCCTTATAGATAGATTTTTAAAGTTACGATCAAGTGTAAGACTTTTTTTTTTTTTTTTGAGTTGTTTTCATTAATCCTTCACTTGCCCTAATGTTTGGGTTTTTTTTTTACTATAGTATAAATATGACAGTAGTAAATGACTAAACGAACATTAAGTGATGTGTAAGATCTCCATAACTGAAACCTCTTTATCATGTTCTTGCCTGTCTTGTCTAACCTGGTTGGCTTTTTTCTCACAGTGAACCTATGATCATTCCCCTTTTTTGCTCTGTTTGGTTTTCAACATGAAGGGAATGCTGGAGCAGATAATCATGCAGTCTACTGTATACTGAAGCCTGATAAAACAATGTGATGGTGGAAGGGAAGAAAATCAGCAAGGAGCAATTTTTCTGTGCTGGATTGTTCTCTTTGATCTGGGTGCAGTGAAAGGAGGGCATTATGTAACGTCTCAGCACACACATGGCCGACTGTGTGACTGCCAAACACCAGGGGGAGTGGTGTGGTGGTGGTTGTGGTGGTGATGGAGGGGTGCTGTGGCAAAGGGGAGGAGGTAGACAGACAAGGAGAATGGGAATGGGGCCATGGAAGACAGTGGTAGATGGACGTAAGAGGAAAAAACATCACTGCTCATATTGGTGTTAGACCACTTTCCTTATTAAGGCTGTTCAGTCAAGCAGCTGTAATGTAGGCCCTAACAAGCGTTTATAATGAGACATGAGAATGTCCCCTTAGTAATGGTTCAAACATTTATCTGCTGTTCAGTGCCCAAAACCCCCTGTCTTAATATGAATCCTTCCTGCTTGTAATTATATGGAGTTCTGATCATGTCCATAAAATATGATCTCTGGCTAACAAGAAGTAGTTAGTCTTTCATTGTATGTCCTAATTGGAAGCTATTCATTATCTGGGTTGGAAAAAACAAGACGGCGGCATAGTCGTGCAACTGTGCAGCAGATGGCCCTTTAAATCAATCATTTACAAATCAATCATTAATATATAACAATGTGAAATTTAAGCCAAGTGTATCAGTGGGAAATCGCCTGACTGGTGTCAGACACATACGGCCAAAAGGGGTGGACTGAATATGTGCAACAAAACAGGTCAAAGATGGGCAGCGTGGCAGCGGTGAGCAGCACTGAGCATCACTGGGACGTAAAGAGAAATGTATTATTAGGACCCTGCCAAATCAATGTAACGTGCATGCCACACAAGAAGACCTTATCCTTCTGTCTCAACTGATAGAAGGAGGAAATGAGGAAAAGACAAAAAGTGATGGTAGAGTGAGTTGGTGGTGGTGTGCAGCTGAAACTGATGTTGAAATGGCCTGACAGGGTCTGTTTCTGTTCATTGGAAGACTGTGATCCAGAGTGACCGTGTTGTCTTCCCCTTCCCTCCACAAAGGTTTATGCCATTGCCAGCAGTCTCACATGACACAATGAATGAGCCACAATTGCTTGAGCCAGAGACGCTCATCAGGTCAGTCTTAAAGTACATCCAACCTCGCGCTTTAATCCATACAACATTCAACAGTCATTTATGAGCAAATCGGCATCGGATCTCGATATTTCCCCCCTTGTTTGCGACCTATAGTAAGGCTGCGGCTGCATTTTAGAAAGACATGCTTGGTAATCGGGTGTGTTGGGCTGTCAGCTCAGGGTGCATGATCTTGCCAGCATGACTCAAGTCTGCCCGTGAGCTGCTTCCTGTGCCTGTGCATCTACTCCAGTTGCTTGTATGATTATTTTAGATCTTTTGCCCTAGGATGTGTGTGCATCCTCACAGCAGAGAGCCACAGAAATAAGAAAAAAAAAAAAAAAATGGAGGAGGGGGGAAATAGATAATGTTTCAAATAATCTACAGGCAATCATGCAAATTCCCCAGACATTGTGCACTCGGGGATGCTGTAGAAGTAGGGGTGCAGCCTCGCGTTCTATTCAGGCACAACAAATTTGGAATTATGCAAACGAAAGAATGAGATCTCTATCAGCTATTTGCAACAGGCTAACATGTAGGCAATATGTGAGCTAACATGTGTGATGCCGCAAAGGCCACTTTTCCCATTTAGCCTTGTAGTGAAATTATACATTTATCCAATTGGATTAATTATAACCCCATACCGGTTGTCGAGAGTGTGCAGTGTCGTTAGCGGTTGTCATTGGTTCACTCCATTTACGTAACGAGAGAGAGGAAAATGGAGAGAGGACAATGTTCAACATATGTGTGTCTTGACCGTGTCT
Organism: Sphaeramia orbicularis; assembly: GCF_902148855.1. NCBI lineage: Eukaryota > Metazoa > Chordata > Actinopteri > Kurtiformes > Apogonidae > Sphaeramia > Sphaeramia orbicularis. The sequence continues at coordinate 28,972,594 of NC_043963.1, forward strand.
GAAAGCAGCAGAGTCCATCCTATTACAGCAATAACAAGGAGGCAGCCACTGAGAGACCAGTCCTCCATTGCGAGCACAGATGTTCATGCTCCTTGTGGCCTTCACACACTGAAGGGGCCAAGCCAAATTTGGCCTGACCCTGATGTGTCATCTTGATTTAGACCATATTTTCACGTCGGTCACCAATGCGTCTTGATATCTACGTTCATGTTCGTGCCTGCGTATGTATCTGTAGTGGGGTTTTTTCCACGCAAGCAGGAGAATTGTGGATCTTTTCTCCCATAATCCCATGAGAGTAGGCTCCTTGGAAGGCATGGTGCTGCCGAAGCTGGAGCATTGTAGTTGGTGAATGGTTGGGTCTAATCTCGTGGAGGCAGTGGTCTGTTGGAGGGGCTTTTGAGCAGTTCTGAGCCTGAGGGGTGAGAGAAACAACAACAGCAACCACAACAACAAAAAAAAAAGATCTTTTCCTTTTTCTTGTAGTTTGAAGATCTGCCTTATGAATGGTGCTCGGCAAATTCAAATTAGGGAAATCAAAGTGGAGGTACTCGCATTAGCATTTCCATTCAGTCCTTCTAGATTCTTATTTCATCCTAAGATTTAATTATGGATATGCTAATACTACATAGTGTTTCCAATACATAAATACATCTTTAAATTAAAATAACAAAAAAACTGGGGCCATATTGGGTGACATCTAATACATATTCTGATCTCGGCGTGGTATAGACAGTCACCCTGCCATGTACGGTTTCACATCCCCAAAAAAGGCACAATGTTGAAAAGCTGCATCTATATCAATCTTCCCACAGTGGTGACGCTTATGTCTTTGTCTGATCTCCAGGGACTGAAGAATTTTGGGATGCTGGTATCATGGTATAACACCGCCATCTGGTGGAAGAATCAAAACCAGCATGATCCTTCTCCCCAAGAACCATCAGGCCCTTTATCCCATTTCCAGTATCTGCACACTGAGATACTTTCACTTTGAGGTCAACGCTTAAGTCTGAACTGAGTCATCATTTGCGATTTCCCCTGTTCCCACTTTAAATGTAACAGATTTTTCCAGCAACAATTATCCGGTCTTTAGTTGCCATGACACCAAATCAACCAAACAGGCCGGGGGAAGAGGCCAGCTGCCTGTCGAGAACATGACGACTTAGCCGTAAAATCTGTTAGGCAGCTGTTAAACAGAAATGGAAAAGTATTAAATATACAGCTGTTTGGGGACCACCTTGTCAACAGGCTTTTATTTTTAACTAGAAAAATATGTTTACCACAGGAACATCCAAATAACTGCACATGGGACAAAGATGAGCCAAGCCACCAGATAAAGATGTCTTACAGGGATAAGAGTGGAAGGATTACTTTATGTCTATTAAAAACCTCCTATGTTTGCATGTCTTAAGTGATTAGTTTGTTTTTTAGCTGATGGGGAGTTAAACAAAATCAATACTTTTCTCATTGTGCTGGAATGTCAATATGTTCCATGCAACACTGAGCATAGAAACACTGAAACGTCACACTAGATCAGGGGTCTCAAACATGCGGCCAAATGCCAAAGGTTCCAATCTGGCCCGTGGGATGTTTTTGCAAAGTCAAAAATTCCACAGTCTTGAATTGAATTAAGCAAAAAAAAAAAAAAAAAAAATTAGCTTGAATTAAGGAAAAAATGTTGAATTAAGCAAAAAAAAAAACAAAACTTCAGTTAAGTTAAAAAAAAAATCTTGAATTAAGCCAAAAAAAAATCTTAAATTTAGCCAAAAATCTTGAATTAAGCAAAAAATCTCAAATTAACAATTTCACATTTTTTTCTTTGTTTTAGTAAAAAAAAATAACATTAAATTATGAAAACATTCACATTTATAAGCTATCCTGTAACAATAAAACATGAATAACCTGAACAAATATGAACAACCTGAAATGTCTAAAGAAAATTAAGCACAAGTTTAACAATTTTCTCCCTGTTACTAAATGTTTAGAGTCTTTGTAGATCCGATACATAATGCACATGTAGAAATGATAAGTTGAAGTGTAATATTGTCAAAATTACACTTACTTTTCTTAAGAAATTTCAGTTTTTTCAGGTTATTCACATCTTTTTTGTTTGGATAGTTTATAAAAGTTATAGTTATAGTTTTCATAATTTAATTTTTTTTTTCTTTAGTCTAAAACAAAGACAAAAATTTGGAGTCGTCATTATTTATATGCTATTATGTTATTATTTTACTGGTCCGGCCCACTTCAGATCAAATTGGGCTGAATGTGGCCCCTGAAAGAAAATGAGTTTGCACTAGATTCTAGATAATATGTTTTTCTGCCGGTGCACAAAGTATTTGAAGGTGAACAGAAGCGGTATGATTATGAAGGTGCATTCAAACTGAAGGTTTTACAGTATAAACGATCAGTCCAATGCCTTTTATAAGATGGATAGGGTGGTATTTTAACCCATAAAGACCCAAACATCCACCATCTACCAAAATCATCTACTGATATAAACGGTTTAATCCCTGTTGATCCATAGATCCATGTAAAAAATTGGTGTCAGATACAGTTTTTCATCTTTTCATAGTCATCAGATATGACCCATTTGGACGTTCAGAGGCACCGTAGTGAACATTGAAACACCGTCATCTTCATTGTCATCATCAGAATCAGAATCAGATTTATTGCCAAGTAATTTTCCATTGCAAGGAATTTGTCTTGGTTCTGTTGGTGCAAACAGTTAAAAGAAGCAGATATCAAAATAAAATAAGAATATAGAAAAACAGAAGTGGTTGCCTTAAGAAGTGAAAAAGAGAAAAAGGTATTATGTACATATATACACTAACATATGTGCTGGAAACTGGAAACTTGATTCACCAGTAAAACCCATGGAGTTGAATCAATGACAGTGGATGGAGACACTTGGTTTATGTTCAGTTAATGATAGATTTTGATGAAAAAAGTCACTTTTTCTTCAGTTTTCTCTATTATTATAATAATCCTCAACTTTACTCTGAGCTTAAATGAACATCTACATGAATAGTAAATTAAATGCTGGAAAATACCTGATTTCATGCGGAAAAAAACACAAAATACAGAAGATAATGTTACAATAAATGGTGATAAATCACTTAAGGATGGTTAAATATAGAGAAAAATTCATTTTGGAACTGCGACAAATGTCCCACTGGGTCCTTATGGGTTAATTTTTTGTTGTGGTGATGACTGTCCAATGTGACCAAAGAATCAGAAAAAGTGAAAAGTGGTACACTAATCAGAGTATTCTTTATTATTATTATTATTATTATTATTATTATTATTATTATTATTATTATTATTATTATTATTGTTATTATCTTTGACAGAAGACTCTCCTTCTAAGACAGCTCAATCATCTCTGTAGTGTAATATTTAAGTATCTGATGAGCAACAGGCTTCAGTTAATATTTATCGGGCAAGTGACTATTTTTGGTAATTTCCGTATGCATTACCAGACAGTGACCAGGAACAATTACAGTGAGAACAGCCAAGCAACAATCGCAGGTCTACAGGGTCTGTACGGTCCACCTCTGCATGAACAGTGAGTGTACCTGCTTTGTTAGGTACCATGAAGTAATGGTACTAATGTAAGGAATGACGTTTTAAAGGGTAATGTGGATGTGGACAGGTGTCTGGATCAGCACTTAAGTTAGTCTAATGTTCTAAAAGTGATGTTTTAATGTTCTAAAATATATGTTCTTTTCACCGTACATGTGTTTTTATTACATTTTTAATATATACTTCTTTTTTTGCCACTTATGAGTAAGGATCCAAAAACGGTAACTTGATTAACCTTGATTTTCTACATGAAAATAAAATTGAAAAATTTCACAAAATACATCTTAGGTCCTCCAATAACACACTAAAGTTAACATTTTGAATTCCACAGTATTTCTATGAGTGACCTATAAAGGGTTAAGAAACAACTAGATTTACTCAAGGGATTTTAACCCATAAAGACCCAGTGCTATTTAAGTGGCAATTTTCATATCGATAAATTCTCTCTAACATTTCTTGAGCGGTTTCTCACCATTTACTATAAAATTATCTACTGTATTTTGCATTTTTCAGTGAAAATCAAATATTTTCCTATATTTAATTCTTTCAACATGGAGATGATCAGAAGAGTTCAGATTAAAGTTGAGGGTTATCATATCAAAAACAGATCAGAGATTATCAGCAGACATAACAGAATGTAAACACTGGTGTCTGCATCCACTGTCATGTGTTAGACTGCATTGGTTTTACTGGTGAATCAATGTTGCAGAAGTTGACTATATTTCCACATTGACTACAGAGCCTCAGAATGTCCAAATGGATCATATCTGATGACCACACTGTAAAAAAAAATCTGTAATTTAACAGAATTTTCAGTGTTTATTTTCCAGATTTTTCCTGTATTTTTAAGATACAGGAAAATATCAATGAAATGACAGAATTAGACTGATTTTACATGTCAAATGTAAAATAACACGAAAAAACTGTAACTGAATAACCAAAAAATTTCTATTTTTTAAAAGAATTGGGTTTTTTTTCACAGAAAAATACAGTGAAAATACATTTGCAAATGTATCGTAATTTCACAAATATTTCTTTTCTATTTATGAGATTAAACTGTTAAAGTTTAATACGAAAAAAAAATAATAATAATACGATAAAATTACTGACAATTAACCATAAAAGAAGTATTTGTTCTGTAAGTTTAACAAGACTTGTTTGTTAATTGACAAGTATCTTGTGTAATTATGAGAGGTTTCACAACAAAAATGTTGAATAGATTTTTGTGAATGTATACCATGTATAAGCACTGATAAACTGTCCAAATATAGTTTTTAATCAGTGGATTGTACAACTTAGTCTCATTGAAAATTATTTACATACATATTTATAAGTAATTTGATTGTGTTAATACAGGTAAATATTCTTTATTACCTCCGCCAAGGAGGTTATGTTTTTGCCAGGGTTTGTTTGTTTGTCTGTCCGTTAGTGTGCAACATAACTCAAAAAGTTATGGACAGATTTGGATGAAATTTTCAGGGTTTGTTGGAAATGGGATAAGGAAGAAATGATTAAATTTGTGCATGAAAACATGACAAAATGCATTTTACCTTAATTTTTTCAACATACTGATAGGTTTAGTGGTTCAGAAGCTATTACGCATCTTAGGTCAGTAGATAGTTTTGGTTGCCAGTGGTTGTTTGGGTCCTTGAGGGTTAAGAGAGGACTTATCATATCTGCAAATGTTAGAACTCTGAGATACTAAATGATATCTCTGTTGACTAAAAGATGTTTTTTTTGTGCCTTTGAATCAGAAAACCTGTTTTCCCCCCAAATCTGCATGAAAGCAGCAGATTTAACAGGTAAAAACAAAACATATGTACAAAGTAATGTATTCATTTTGTTTATTTGGAAGAAATTAAGTACAAAACAGTGGCATTTTCTTCCAGAGAAATAACAAAGTGAACAAATGTTTCTCCTTTTACTATATGACGTGGAACTTTCTGCAGTCTTTGAGATCCAGGTAGTCTAAATATAGTAATTAAATAACGATGGTCTAACACCCCAAACATATTACTGAAAATCTACTTGTATCAAACAAGCAGATCCCGTGATAATCCCTAAAGTCCGCTATGGTACACACAGAAACCTAAAACTCTTTAAACGGTTAGTACAGACGTCTATCTGACACTGCACCGAGAAAGTCTTTCACCAAAAGACTGTTGTGTTCCTGCACTTAACTAAATCAACTTACAACTGTGGGAAAATAATCAACTTTTAGAAAGATTAAAAAGCATGGTTAGAAGATAATGAACATCCATGATACATGAGTACACTATTCTTAACAGAAAAAAAATATCTATGATCATTCCGCGCGGCGCAATGCTAGTCTGAAATGAGTTAAAATAAATATAAGCACAAGATAGTGAATAACAACTTAGAATACAAATACAAATGTAGGTTCACAGACAAAAAACAATCTGGAGTTACCATCTCTCAATCAGTGTTGACCAACAGGTAATACTACTATAAGTAGAAATTAATTTAAAATAACTCACTTAAGGAAGATTTTTGCAGATTAAGATCACCATGATTAAGAGGTCATGAAAAAAGTGTAACAGATTTTGCATACAAAAATGGAGGTGGCTGAAAACTGTCAGGCAGTCGATTGGAATGTCATTTTCTGGTGAATTTGTTAAAAAAAAAATTCCTTATCGTTTCGTTTTAATTCAGAAGGATGCGACTGCTTTTACAGTTCACACAATGGATATTCCCTCGGCTGTTCTCAGAAGAAACAAGGATTCTTCTGTCGCTATGTTTGCAGAGTCAATGTGAAACTACTTACTGTTAAGAATAAATAAAGCTAATAGACTGCTACAGAGGTTAATATTGAGCTGTATTCAGTCACGTATTAAGCCCTGGCATCGACAGCTCCACAGAGTAACAAAGCAACGCAGCCCACGTCGCTGCATTCAGACAACCTGGCCAGAGGCTGTGTTTGTAGATGGATGCTAAGATAAACACCTACGTATAGTAATGAAAACCAGATACAAAAAATATATTGAGTACAACTGTACCAGCAGTGAGTATTTCTAAAATGTTACAGATAAAAATAAATTCTGAGTAAATAGATCGTATAGAATAAGGTTTGTAATAGAAACCAGCTATTTGAAACATGCTTTCTAGTTAGAGAGAGATATCTACTAGTGTTGATATTAGTCTACTACGCGATCAGCCTTGATGTTGGGAGTGGGTGAAATTAAGTTAATAGTGGGTTAAGTCCAGTTCAGAATGATTAGAAATGAGTGTTTTCCGAAAACAGGGGACCAGGGCCTGGATTGCAGTATCACAAATTCAAAACACAAGACACGCTCTTTAACACACATCCTCCAAATGAAACAGGTAACCTGCTATCTACAATGGTCAAAATGTAATAGTGCAGATCAGACCTGGCTGTCCTTTTCAAGTAATAGAGATTCCAAAGCAGTGTAACTTTAAAATGAAAACCATGAATGGTAGCGCTGAGCAAAGACTAGATCTATGGCTTGTATGTTGCAAAAGGCAGGGAATTTCTTTGGCTATTGAGGCATGTGAAAGGCATGTTAAAACAGAGCCTGAGCTCCCAGTAACTGATCACTCTGTCAATCTCATATCAAAGCAAAATAAAATCTATGATTGTACAGTTTTCACAACCAACATAGTCAACACTGCCACGATTCTTTTTCCTTTCTCTTCTCTTTTTGAATGAACAGGACTTTGTCAATTTTTACATACAAATCTGACAGGTTGTGAACCTTGAGGCTCACGAGGTGAACAGCCTGTGTGAGCACCATATGTCTTCGATTGTTCTTGGGTTAAGGAAATTGATGCTTGGCAAGAAATGACAGTGTGCAATCTCCACTCTCATATGAAATCACTAAAGTGATTGCAAGGTTGATCTGCTTTATGGATCTGCCTCTGGGGTTCGGTGACCGCCCGCCCTTCGCCTTGATCTGGAGCCAAGCGTTCTCCCAGTGCTTTAGCGAAGTGGTCGTCACTGAACCTGTGATGGACACCAGAGTTGGACTCTGGCTCTGACTTTTTGTAGTTTTTGCCCAGGCTGCGACGGAAGTGCTCCTCAATAACAGGGTCACAAACTGTGTTAGCTACAATACACAAAAGGAGACCAAACACATGGTTATTTAAAAGTATGCAAAATAACATTCAATGCATATTCACAGACATAAGCCACTCTACAACCCTAATGCACAGTCTCTTGTATATTTTTATATTTTATGTAGGAAATTAACAAAACCAATGCTTCATACATTTAGGTATTCAGTCTTTTGCTGTGACCATCAGTTAAAAAACATATACAGTGTTAGAAAGAACACTTAAAGCTCACCGTTGGCCTTCCTCTGATCTGCCAGTGGGGTCGGGGAGCACCCATTCATGTGGCAGTGTGAAAGGTTACAATTGCGATTGCTCGCTGGGGCACACGTAATTACAGAAGGACGATTCTGTAAATAAAATAGCATTGTTTTAGATTTTGAGGTCATATGAAAAGAATGAGGACTAAAATTAGTGAACCTTTGGCAAATGCAAATGTTGCCATGCACTGCTATGACACATTCAGCGGTATACTTCCACACACCAGGCTGCAGCACAGTTTGATTGTATCAACTCTCCCCATAGTAAACGTCTCTTACTGAGACAACGTTATGTTTGCTAGCAGGCTTGTTAAGGTGGTGAAAGTTGCTTTCAGCTGCTATTAAAGGTCTTTTAAGGTGATGTACCTGCTGACGTTCCATGACAGACCTCTCTCGGCCTCCGACATCGAGACTGCTTTTAGTCAGGGCCAGAGGCTGATCTACAGCGTAGCCTGAGATGGAAGCATACAGGTGGTTTCCATGGAGACCATTAGTGGAAGAAGTGATGTGATCGACAGGAATGTGATTGAAGCTCCAGTGTTCATTATGGTTTTCTCAACAGAGGGCCGGCCCCTTTAGAATTAACATAAATAAATATACAAAAAACCATGAGCTACAGGTTCATAGATACATGATTATCAATGTTCTCCAGAAGATGACACTGCTGTGCTGTACTACTGGGGTTTATAAACTTTTTATTTTGAAGAAAGAAAGAGAAATTTCTCATCTCCTCCAGACCAGTCGTGCAAAAATTACCAACAGCTGTGACACGTACATTTTTACTTATTTTTCTGCCGTCGCAACACTGCACCCGGCATCTGGAACAAACAGTCCCAACTGAGAAAAAGAATAGTCTTCAGACCCTTCACTTGCATCAAAGAATTATACACTAGATAATCTTTTTCAGATTTAAAATACAAACAATAAGTTGTGCATGTCTCACACACACAGTCTATCTTTGGTAAAGATAGGGGGCACCTTCAGCCCATCTGCCCCCTTTCACATATGTCACACACTCATCTGCATCATAGTCCATTAGCATTACCGTAGCTGGGCTAGCAGGTTTATTTTGGTATGTTTCTAAAGCTAAATAAAAAAGTGATATCTCATTTTATTTATTGATAGCCTGGTACAAATATAACTTAATTCACTGCTGATCGACACTTACAATTGAGTGGCAAACAGCCTGCTCATTTTGGTCATGTGGTCCTCATCGGAGCTGATTCGCTCTTCCATTTGTTCTTCTCCATATTTCCGTTTGCTTGGACAGTGCGATGGAGGCCCAGTTACATTGGACACAGCAGTGGGCAGGGAGGCTGTCCTGGACTCATCTGGAAGAAAGGATTCCACAGCGCAAGTTATTCATTTAAGTTCAGAAATAACCCAAGTTTCACCGCATTATTACCAAAAATATTACTCACGTCATGAACAACTGTTAGCAACAACAAATTACCAACCTGTGATTTATTGGTTAGCTTTTAGTCCATTATAATTTTACTACAATTTCCTGCTACAAATAACGACTTTTGCGAGGACATGACAAATTACTAACCATAATTTAAAGAGAATAATACAAGAGAAAAAGGAGCATTTGAGTCAAATCAAGCAAAAGTGAACATCAGTGTCAAAAATTTAAGTTTCACCTGTCATTTCTCAAATAGGCTCATTTTTTAGCTTAAGAACACTATTTTATGGAACTGTTCACAAAATTCAGTATCACTAGTGGAAAAAAAGATATAACTGATTATGTAAAGTTATACTTCTGACATATATGTAAATGCACTAGTATTAACTTTAATAATATTTTTTTTCTTGCATGTATAAGTGATATTTTAAGTCTGAATCTGTAGGAACTAATTATTCAAAAATACAAGAACATAAAAAGGTTTTTTCACAATCCAATAATTGTCAAATATCCTCTGATATTAGTTGTATATATCACTTCAGTGTAATATGTATGTTAAATAAAAGTTTATTAGCATATTTGTAGTGTTCTAGTTCCCGCAAAGTCCTTTATGACAACTGAACACAAGTGACAAACTGTCCCCGTGTCACAACATATTTGTGTTCATAAAACTTATCATTTAAACTTTTTTATCCAATACTGATCAAATAGCAGTTTAACATCATAGCTAAAGCCCTATGTTTCATTTAGTGTCAATTTCATACGAGAACAGCATCTTTTCTACATTTGCGAAAAAGTGAGAAAAAAAAAGTTCATTTTGAGTCCCCATGTCACCCAGGAGTAATTTCTGTATTTTTACCCCCAATTTTTTAATGTAAATGCAACATGCATCATGTAACAGTACTATTGAGACCTATTCATACATGTATCTAAACATGGAGATAAGCTTTTAGTTTTTCGACACATAACTTATTGAACATAAATGTGTCCCAGTGTCACCGCTTGATCTAGCTCATTTATAACATATTACTGATATGGGACTCTCAAAGACCTTTAATGATCAAACACAATTAATATATCAATCCAGTCTAAATATATCACTGATGAAAAAAGTCTTAACACAGTGTCAGCTGATGCATCCTGGTTGGTAATGTTTGCTCTACTAGTTTAGAGTCACAAACTATTTTCTACAGGTAGAAAGATTTTTTAACATAATGTATAGTGAATAAAACACTAACGAATCTAAGTTATTGTATCGGTATTGTTGCATTAGATAGGTGTCATCTCAATACAGTAGTGCATCAATCTCACCCAGCTCTCACTCACATTCACTTTTAGGCATCTAAGGGTATCTGCTTAATTTATGCTGCTGGTATGAAACGTTTACAACATGTAGTGTGGATTACACTACAACAAGTCTAAAAGCCATAATAACCTTCAAAACTACCTTCATAGTGCAATCTCCCGATGTTATTGTTCATCTTGTCCAGGAACTGAGAGTTCAACAGGTCCATTCTAGTGACTAGCATTACACGAACGGGCTTATTGCTAACATTGATGTTAGCAAAGTTATGCTAGCAAAGAAGTCACAAACTTTGATCCTGAAAAAATGGAAGAAAAGCAGAAGAAAGTTAAATGGTTTGCGCAATAAAAACATCGCCGTCTCTTTGTGTACAGCAGTTTGATGGAAATGCCCTGTGTTCAACTTCAGTTTAAGTGCTCAAACCATCGGTAAGCGCTACGCTGATGTTAGCAATGCTAGCTACTTTAAGCTAGGTTACATTAAGCTAATGCTCCACCAACTTCGTTTAGCTAGTAATACTACACGAGGAACCATAACTGGTTAATTAGTACGGATTAGTACGGAACAATAAAGCAAACTAACTACTCGTGTCATAATTAGCCGTCAAATTAGCACGGGATATCTAAAACGCGTTAGCTAACTTTTGACGCTATGACCTAAGCTCAGGTTAGCCGCGACAGCTAACGTGTAGCTTTAGCAAATAACTTTGTAGTTAGCGCGAGTTAGCTTACTTCCAGGTAACAAATCAACTAATAAAACTGAGTAAAATGTGAACCGAACCGCAACAACAATTGAACTTACAGTCGGGTTAGATTCCGTGGATTTATTTCCAACAACAATAACTACAGTCTAGGAAATTTCACCTGAAACAATCTTAAGTTAATTTACCTCCGACAAAATTAGCTTAGAGCCAGAATAACATCACAGTTAGCGTTAGCTCAACTCGCCTAAGCTCTGCGTCTGCGCACCGATCCGACGCACTGCTCTGCAGACAAAGATTGATGCGTGGGCCTAGTGGAGGACGAAGCGGACACTGAAGCTCCCGTGGATCTGTCAGGCAACAAAACCTGCGTCAACTTGTGTCGAACTTAAGTTTGGTTCAAGGGCCACCTTCAACCCAATTTATCTCAAGAGGCCCAGGCCAGTAAAATATTAGCATAAAGATCTAAGTAATGACAGCTCCAAATGTGTGTGTTTACTTTAGTGTCAAAAAAGTCAACTTTAATGATGAAAATAGCTACATTTACAGGATATCCTTTTACAAAACATGTGAATAACCTGAACAACCTAAAATTAGTGAAGTAAAAAATAAGTGTAATTTTAACAATATTATGCCTCATGTGCATTACAGTTCGGATCTACAAAAGTACAAAACATTTTGCAACAGGATAATATTGTTAAAATTTTAGAGTTTTGGAACTAAAATGAGTTTGTTACCCTTGACTGTTGATACTGTCAGTGAAATTTTGCATTTCGCAAATTCATCCTGCATGGAAGATTGTAACCTGTGGCCCACAGGTGTTTGATACCCCTGACATACAGTCATAGTCAAAACTTATTTATGCAGCTCATTTATAACAACATGACCAATATGCTTTAACATACCGCATGTATTTGGATGAAAGGGATGTTGTCTACATTGCATTTGTATATAAGTTATTTATTACAAAAACGTTTGCTATAACTGTGTAACAGCACATCAGGAAAGAGGAAAAACTAAGGATCAGGCGTGTGTGTGACCCTATGCACTGATTGGCTGGCATTCTGTGATGCTGCACCCTCATTGGCTGGCGTTCTGTAACGCTGTGCTCTCATTGGCTGGCGTTCTGTGACGCTGCGCTCTCATTGGGTGACGTTCTGTGACGCTCTGCTCTGATTGGCTGGTGTTCTGTGATGCTCCACTCTGATTGGCTGGCGTTCTGTGACACTGCGGTCTCATTGGCTGGCGTTCCGGGACACTGCGCTCTCATTGGCTGACGTTCTGTGACGCTCTGCTCTCACTGGCTGACATTCCATGATGCTGCGCTCTCATTGGCTGACGTTCTGTGATGGTGCGCTCTCATTGGCTGACATTCTGTGGCGCTCTGCTCTGATTGGCTGGCGTTCTGTGATGCTGCGCTCTCATTGGCTGGCGTTAAGTGACGCTGTGCTGTCATTGGCTGGCATTCTGTGACGCTGCGCTCTAATTGGCCGACGTTCTGTGATGCTCTGCTCTGACTGGCTGGCGTTCTGTGACGCTGCGCTCTCATTGGCTGATGTTCTGTGATGCTGCGCTCTCATTGGCTGGCATTCTGTGACGGTGCGCTCTCATTGGCTGATGTTCTGTGATGCTGCGCTCTCATTGGCTGGCGTTCCGTGATGCTGCGTTCTCATTGGCTGGCGTTCTGTGACAGTGCGTTTTCATTGGCTGGCGTTCCTTGATGCTGCGCTCTTATTGGCTGACGTTCCATGACGCTGTGCTCTCATTGGCTGACGTTCCGTGACGCTGCGCTCTCATTGGCTGGCGTTCCGTGACGCTGCGCTCTCATTGGCTGACGTTCCGTGATGCTGTGCTCTCATTGGCTGGTGTTCCGTGATGCTGCGCTCTCATTGGCTGGTGTTCTGTGACGCTCTGCTCTCATTGGCTGCTCAAAACAAATAAATGAATGAATGAAAAAAAAGCCTGTTTTGTTTTAAATCATGGCTTCCTGGTGCTTTTTAAGGCTAAAAACTCAAAAAATATTGTTCTAGGTAATTTGCAAATGCCCATGTTCCTGTGACTTTAATAAAAGAAGCCTTAAATCATCGCAACTTTCACCGCAATTTTTTGGAAAAGCTGCTGCAAAATCAGACATTTTAGGACACAACAATAAAAAAAATCCTGCGAAATCCTGGAGGGACTGCTTATGTATTACAGTCTACTGAAGAATCATACAACTGTATATCCAAGCAAAGTTAAAGGCAAAAGAGAGGAGTAAAAACAAGACAAGTCATTTAAGACAGAAAATACAGTAAAGTTTTATTCTGATCTGATAGTCACAGTTATAGGTGTTGCATCATTAAAGCCACAAAAGTAATATTCTCTTAAATGTTAAAGCATAATTATAAAACATTTTCATAATGCTTCAGCCCTGCTTTCCATAAACTTATTGTCAGGAAAAATGGATTGCCAGGCTTTTTGTTGAGGTACATTTATTCATAACAACAATATGATATGTGAATTCATTTTCTGAATTAGCAGATAACTCTTTGAAAGGACAAATAAATGCTGACCTATGTGACATGCAGATGAGAAGTAAGACATGTAACAACACAAACATCACATAAAGATGAAAATGATTTAAAGACCAAGACATAAAAGACAGCACAAAAGAAAATGAAAGTAAATGATGTAACAAGAATATTATGGCGGAATTTGATAGAGCATTATGTAAAAATAAAAACTATGACAAAAATGATGTAAAAAATTAAACAAGAAGAGACTTAAGGTGGTGCAAGTGAAAATCTAGTCACTTATGGTATTTCATTGTTTATTTTTGTACATATGAGATACACATTTTGTTTTTCCTGGGTTTAGAACCAGTGCTTTAGCCAACACAAAACCACAGGACCTCTGTTAAGAAACAGTGCTGATGGTGAGAGATTGGAAATTTTACTGAGCTGTACATATTGTCTATATCTGCTGTTGAAATTAAAACAGTAAATGTTGCCGTTACGCGATGGTAGAAAAATGATAGGTTACAACAGAGCTATACATTGTAGAAGATGAGCATGTTAGTAATGTACACACAACACTGTAGAATAATGAATTATCTAGAGCTGCAGCTATCAATTAGTTTTGTAATCGATTAATCTATCAGTTATTTTCTTCAGTTTGATTTGATTAAACATTTATTTGAATAGGCAAAAAAAAAAAAATGCATAAATGTGAAAAAGACATGACTGAAAATGGCAAACAACTTGTCCTTTATTCCAGAACCAGCTGAAATGACAAGCACAAAAAGTATTAAAGTAAAAGAATATATAAGAAATAACAACAATAATAACCAGTATGAAAGTGTACATAAAAACATCTATAAATATATAGAAATATACAAAATATATATAAGAATAACTATATACAGTCACAGAAAAAAATATTAGACTACCTTTGTTTTCTTCAATTCTTGTTCATTTTAGCGCCTGTTACAACTAAAGGTACATTTGTTTGGACAAATATAATGACAACAACAAAAATAGCTCATAAGAGTTTAATTTCAGAGCTGATATTTAACCATTTTCCATGTTTTTTTTTGATAATAATCAAAATCCTTCAAATTCTTACATCAATAGCTATGACATTGTACTGCCAAAAACAGTGCTTTTAGGCATTCCATGTTTTCTTTTCTGTCTGTTTTAGTCACATGATACACACAGGAGTTAGTGCTTAATTGCATAACCATTGTTTTTGATAACTTTTGTTGGTCTAATCTTTTTTTGATGACATCTACAAACAGTATGTGCACTGCAGTCTTCAACAAATTTGCATCCAACTAATATACAACTTTGTGGCGATCTTCATATCGTCATATGTATTATAATAAGCATTCGTATGAAATGAATGAAGGAAACAATGCTTTGATTCAGGAAAATGTTATTAAATAATTTTTTAAATGCATTTGTCAATTAATTGATTACTCATTTCAGTTCTAGAATTATGTTTCCAGTGCAGACATTTAATACAAAAGGTCACTCTCATGTACAGTCTAATTTAAACATCCAAGATTAGAGCAAAAACATATGATCACAGCAGGACTACAGCGATGGGCAGCCAGGTGTATGTTGGTTTATTTGTTCATTGAACCAGTTTCACCACCTGGTGGCATCCTACTAGTAGAAGATTCAGTCCACGCTGCAGAGCCAAGAACACCAAAGCCAATATGTCATTTTCAGACCATTTTAGTCTCAAAATATGTGAAAAAGAATAAGGTATACTTTGAAATAATTTTAGTTGATGTTTTGATGGGAAGGCTTAAGCTTTCTCCCTGTTAGTGTGTGTATTACAGAGTAGACCTATAAATTAAAAATGGATTCGTACATGTAAGTGCAGCTTGTATTCACCATAAACACAAATACAGAAAAAACAATGGAAAGCTTATCTGTGCAAAAAAAAAAAAAAGTTCAGATTTAAGATCTTTAGTGCTCAATGGTAAAACATACTTGGACTTTTAGACAACAAGCACATTGATCTGCAGAGTTAAAGCATTTAACAATTATTAAGAAGAATTTGCAGCATCCACTAGTATTAATTGTGCATTATGTTTCAGTGTATTTGGTGAAATTTGATATTTTCAATATTTTTATTAGCATAGATTATTTTTTTATCTACACTGGACCATATCTGTGTGTACAATATTAATCTCATAACACCCAGCTGAATGTACAAAAATATCACTTAGCCTGTCCTGCAAGTTTCAAAGGTAGAGTATGTTAAAACACACCAAGTATCAATACTTCTTGTACTGTTCTGTATTTAGGAGAAAATGTCACTCATAATAATATATATACATGAATTCATTGTGTCAGCCCTGAAGTATGTGCGTAACAAATTGCGTAGCTAGCCCCTCGACTATATTTATGGTGACCTCTGAGCGTCACATTATTGATTTATTGATTTGTTTCTGACCCTGTTCAAAATCTGTAACCTCTGTGGTCTATAATGTACTTATTTCTGCATTCTTTTTCTGTAGACTCTAGATAGACTGTAAAGGAGGCTGTATTGTGCTTTAGAGCTGACTTTGTTAGGAGTTGCAGCGGCAATTTAATGTTTTTTTCTTTCTCATCTTTGAAGATCATTGAAAAATGATATTGTTGTTGTTGTTAATTAGGAGACCTATTATCTAAAATGTGGTATGTAGTTTTTTTTTACATATAAGAATGAGAAGGTAGCTTCACATAGTTCATTTTTTAGTTATAACTATCTATAACCTCAGACCAGCTTAACTAAGACCCAGAAATGAATTTTTGTCCTCTGTAAGGGATGAGAGTTTCACAGCTTTACGTTAGAAAAAAAAAACAAAGAAATGCTGTACACAGCAAAGGACATGCCATTAAATAAATAAATAAATCATATATCTGTAAAAAAAACTGTTGCATCATACTGTTTCCAATCAAGGCAATTATTTATTGTAAAAAAAAAAAAAAAAAGGATCAAATTTTACTTTCCTGGGTCTTTTCTTTCATCTGATTTTACTACATTTACAGAACTCAGTGGTTTACTTGAGAAGGAAGGTTTAGTGCATGTCTCAGGGGACTCTCAAGCTGCTGATGCTTCTCCTCCTGTTCAACAATTGCCCACTAGTCCTAACAGCCATTTTAGATTTCATGGCTGCATCCAGACACACAAAATGCCAGTGCAAAGAAAAATGAGCAAACCAGGAAGCAGGAGTTTGGTAATCGTGATGTAGTACTTGGTATACCCCCTTGCACTTAAGCTGGAAACCCCTCTTCTTTTCCATGGTGTGGTTCAAACAGGCATTACGCCTGTAAGGCAGTAGAAAATGGGGGAGGGGTAGAAAAGGCAGTGAGAGTGGTGAGAGGACGAGGACGAGAGGAGGAAGGAGAGCCGAGGCAGAGCATCGTTTGCAACGGTTGAGGAAAACATACCGTGAGCTGATTGGCTGAGGCGGTGTGTAGCGTCACTGCCAGTGAGGGGGAGCTCTGAGGATGCTCTGCTGAACTGGGAGGGAATACATTCGCTCTGAGTTTGCATTGAGAGCTCAGCCATTATCAGCTGTACACTGAGGACAGGGACTCCTCTGCAGACTCCTTTTCCACACCTAGTGCTTGTTGATTAGCTCTCTTTCTCTCATTTGCAGCCATGAATTATTGCGCCGGCGTCTCTCGGACAGCACGTTCATCTCCAACCTGCCCAATGGCTACATGACGGACCTCCAGAGGCCTGACCCTGCTCAGCCTCCTCCACCTGCTTCCACCACACCTGCCAAATCTCCTACAGCTGGGCCTACACCTCCTGCAACTTCCCCTGCTCCAGAAAGGAAACCCCAGACCTCCCAGTCCACTGGATCAGGCTTCTTTAGCTCCATCACCAATGTTGTTAAGCAGACAGCTGCTTCAGCAGGGCTAGTGGAGCAGACCCAAGTCACGACACCTAAGAAGTTCAAGATTCTCCCTGGTTATTGATGAACCACAGCAAGAGTGGTAAGGCAACATATTCTTTATGGTTATTCAAAATAGAATCTACCATGATCCATTCAGAGGCTGTGTGTTTTTGTTTGCACTGTCTTTGTAACTCATGTTTCCCTCAAATCCAATGCAAATATAGTATCAATGAAAGGGCTAAAAATCACATAAACAATAAATGTTCAGTCTGTATTAAGTCCATGTCATTTTGCAGAATACTTCCTTAACTGATCCCCAGAATTAATGACAAGACTCCAAAATGGAGGATTTGTATGATCTTCTATTCAGTCCTGAGAGAGGTTTTCTTGTTTCCTGAAATGATGTATTTTAGTCAAGTCATATATAGTGATGCAGTACAAAGTGTGGTATTCTGAAAGAAAATACCATGAAATTACATCAGAAATCAGCACTAATAAGATCAGACTTTTGTGTTCTGTAGTGTTTTACCATCTGTAAAATATATGTTTTGCACATTTTGCATAGATGAATATGCACATCATTCTTCTGAAAGCAGTCTGCTGCAGTGCTCCCCTATCAATGGGGTTTCCCCTCGCTGCTTTATCACAGGATCACATGACATGCCCTGCACTAACATAGAGAAGGATTTAATGTAAGTAGCTGCAGCCCATGATGCAGATTGTACATGTGATGCATAAGAGCAGGTAAACAAAAACTGAGCATTTACCTACATGGTTGTATTCCACAGACGGCTGTGGAGAGAGCCATCATGTTGTCAGTGTTAAGACTAGGCTTAAGCTAATTGCCATTATGTTGACAGACAGTTTCTGAGGGATGTTACTTAGAGGTGGCTTATAGTAAGCATCTTTGTTTGTCTGGGGTTGTGAGGAATCAAAGTGTTTTAATCTCTATAGATTTGGACTGATCTTGTTGATATGCAAATTTTATCTCATCGTGACCAATTTTGTTTACACAGAAAACATATGTCACAGCAGTTTTACAGCTAGAACTGTGCAGCTGGATCGCACAGCAGATCCCTGACACATTCCCTGAACCCATCTATGTAATTACCATTGCCTCCTTTGTACACTCACTATTTATGGCAATTATCAGTTGCCACCCAGAGATAGAAATCAGACAAACTGTACATAACACTTGGTGTCTTACTAATGCATGCCACAGAGGCATCTTTCACACTGGATACAGGGCAGACTTAGCAGAGTTTACGTTTCCTGTGGTGTGGAAGTGGGAAAATTCAGAACATCCACATACTTATCTCAAATGCATCAAAACAAGAATCTTGGAAAACATCAACAGAGGAGGGATTCAACATAAAACATGAGCAGTATAGGCTGGTCTAAGTCAGGTGGCCTGGCAGTGTCCTCTTATCTTGTTTATGCGAGCAGGGCTGGCCATTTATGTAATCGAAGTCTAGATCAATTTTAATGAGATCAAACCCTCTTCAGTGGGATGGATGCCAGCATCATGCGTTCACTTGTTCCATATTTATTGCAAGTGGAGGAAGTCGCTTGTTTAATCAGAAGAATAAGGATCCATGTCTCATCTGTAGTGACACTGTTGTGGCTGTATATTACACCGCACTGAAACCATGTCATTTATCAAAGGTCATTGTAATGGAGAATGTTGAACAGGATTGGCCGGGAGTGAGATGATGTTCTACACTCTATAAGTGTTGGTATTTAACAAGATCTGATATGAAATAAATTCAAGTGGTTCCGTGTTCTGACATTGCTCCATCGCTTCACTTCATGTATCTAGTACACAGACACTCAGGAGATCAGTGCTGTGCTATATGCCAGAGCTTCCTCTGTCTGAGTGCTGCATCTATTTTTCATGGATGCTCATACCACTGAGTAGAGAGAGTGGACATGTTTATCCAGTGGTTTGTGGCTGTTTTTTTTTTTTTCCCTAGAACTTTCACCCACTGAAAATAAGTCACTGTTACAGTTCAACTAAGGTTTCGTTTTATAAGATAGACCTCTGTGAGTTGCATTCAGGAACACAGAGCTCAAATTTTGGGGAAGCTAAATAATGCATAATAATTAGAAAATCCTGGAGGAAAGCTGCAGCAGATGTTTTTGGATTCGTACTTACTTAACATTCAACTCATAAACTAGCAGTATGAAAAACATATGTACATATAACTGCTGGCAGTCTATGCAAATACAAAATGTCTCTGTTTTCAGAAGTCTTTTGCTGATTACCTAATGTTTTTTGTAATGCTGGATCACCTTTAATCCAAGGTCTTACTTATGTGCTACATTTCATTTTAGGAGGGGCAAAGATTATTTCTACTCACTGCCACAAATGAAAACCAGCGTGATGAGTTTTAGTGGCTCCAAGAAAGGAGAATGGAATCAATCAGAAATGCTCCCGAATAATTATGTCTGGCAGAAGGCTTAGCCATCAGCATTAAAACATATTAGTTATTCCTCAGGTGAACTAGATAAATGTGTATTATGTAACACACTAAGTCGATTTAAGGGTCACAGTGCTGTCTCAGTACGTGTATATAAAATGCAAAAACAGTGATATTTGTTTTGTCTATTTTAAGCGAAGACACAACAACGAATTATAAGTGTTTAGTTATTAAAAGAATTGTACAAATAGTCAGTCAGGATTAAAATACTGGAAATATGTTCAGTCTTTTTATGACTATCCATGCATTTCATAACATTAAGGAGACTTGAAGGTAAAATGAAAAATATATTTGCATGTTTTGATCATTATACATACTGCTCAAATATTAGTAATTGTTTAAATAGGAATTAGGCTCTGTTTAACATAAGTACAGTATTTCAAGGTGCGTATTAAAATGTGCATTTATAAAATTGGGTAATTATGATCAAGTATCCAGCTCATATATAGTGACAGAAACATTTTGTCGTGATGCCAGTGGTTTTATTAGTCTGATGAAGCTGTCACTCATCCAGAGATTTTTGTTGTTTTGTTCCAAGGATGCTGTACTATAAATTGCTCTTATGACAGGAGGAGCAGATGGTAGTGTCTTACTTATCAGACTAGTGACTGAGATTTACTGCCTCCATGTTTTTATTCTACAGTGTAGTTCAGTATAAAGTACACAGAATCTTCTAACTCATTCATTCAATGTCATAACCACATAAATGCATAAGGGACTGTTCTAAATTGGATGAGGAAGTGAATGTTACATACTGTGAGCTTAACCTTATTCAAATACAACCCACAAGTGAGAGTGAATGTTAAGCAGGCTACATGATGGGACATTAATATTCAGCTCTGCTCGCCGTGCTCTGTTGTGAATCATCTGAATGAAAATTTCTTTTACTGAATTATTTGGCAAATCTGTGGCACTTGCAACCTACCATCCATCAGTGAGGTTATTCAATTGACTGCATTGTCTTTTTTAGACTGGAAATCACACAAGAGCAGCATCTTTTTTTATGTCTTATTTGTATCTAATCTCATTTATAATTCATGATGAAAGTACCAATATTGATTGTAACAAATAAATGATCCAAGTAAACATGGCCTATCAGTTTCTTCTCCCCATCTTCAGTGCAGTGCCCAGAGGCTAAATTGTGTTTTAAAGCCAATTCCTTAGCCAAGGGTAATGGAAAAGGTATTGATAACAAATGCAATATATATTTATATATAAGAGGAGAACAGGTAAACTCAATGGAATGTCAGCAAAGGTGCTTGATTCTTTGAGGTGTCTGCCAAATACAAATGAATATTTATAGATGTGTGTGAAAGCTGGAGGTGAAAGTACTGTAGGATGGAGTTCTATTTTGAACCAGTCTGTGATGCTCAGTAATGCTGAGCTGGGCTGTGCTCTGTGCGCAGAATGATAAGGCATACACCCGACACAAATACTGCCATTGCCCAATGCAGACAAGAATTCAAATTTGAATGAAATGAGAGGCTTGTCTTTTTCATGTCCCGTGTCTGCGTTTCTTTCCTCAGGGTTTTGGAAAAACAGTGTTCACAAAGCCACAGGGCTCTTTTAATTTCCCCTGATGTAAGAGCGATGATTCATATTTTAATGTTTGTTTCCTTCACAACCAAATAGATCCCTCTGCTAAAATTACACTAGGAATGAATTATTCAGCTTTTATCTCCTCGATGAGAGGACAGCATTTTGCTCGAGATGCGGGGAGAAAGTCTGTAAAATTTTGCCGAAGTGAATCAAACACTCTGAAATATAGAAGTTTTCTTATTTTTCTGACAGGTTTTGAAATATTGCATCATGTCAGTTCACCACTGTTGCATTGCTGTAAACTGATGTTATTTTGCATTTGAAACTGTGGAACTGAAAAGTGGGACATTGAAAAGTTCTCTATGTCGTTGTTGGTGAATTGACTGTTTTATTGTCAATGTTGCCCATTTACTTTAGTATAGGACAAAAACAACACCTAATGTGTCATATTTGATACATGAGTTTTGAAGCCCTCTACATCAGGGATGACCAACCCTGGTCCTTGAGATCTACTATCCTGCATGTTTTAGATGTTTCCCTCTTCCAACAGACCTGGTTCAGATGATAAGCCTATTATCAAGCTCTGCAGAAGCCTGATAACGACTGTCAGGTGTGTTGGAGGAGGGAAACGTCTAAAACATGCAGGATAGTAGATCTCGAGGACCAGGGTTGGTGACCCTGCTCTACATGATCAGTGTGATATTTTTTTTCTTGTAAAACCTGATGTGTACAATTAGATACATGCAATACACAGATAACCCAAAAGGGGGGAGGAATTCATTCACCAGAGGCCTCCAGTGACACTACGTGATTGTCATTAATGAGGAAGGAGGCAGAGCTCTGTCACTTTTGAAAAGGAATTACCAATTTGTTAGACATGTTTGTGTTATATCATGTTTTTGTTTGTTCAAAAATGCTATTTGAGCATTGAGACCCAATGTAGCAAATATGACAAAATTGAAACTCATACATGGAAATTAATATTTGAAAAAGTTTTTTTTGGTTGTTCAGAAGGACTAATAAAGGCTCCAGTTTCAAAGAACTGGAATTTCTGTCAATGATTTAATGGTTCAGGCTTTACAGGGTTAAGACTGTTGGCTGTTAAAATGACTATGCAGATTGTTTAGCTGTCAATATATTGATACTGATCCATTTTAATCCCCAAGATCATGTCTCCAAAAATGGACCAGACACTAGTGAAAAGATGAGCAGGTGTTATTCTCATTCAAGCAAGGAAAGCCAGACAACTGTTCATTAAAAAAATGCTGAGTCGATGGATATAGGTACAGCGTATGAAACTGCAAATTCACTGTGTTCAATAGACATGTTCCCTCATTGGATCTTTCTTTATTAACCCACTGGGTGCCATTGCTGGTGAGACAGGATGTAGCAAATGAGTTGAAATTGACTGAATGCCATAGAAGTGTTGCCTTAAAAATCATAGCGCCAGTAAATGGGCTGTAATGGTTTGTCTCCATCACTGCCGCCAGATTGTAAGGACAAAATATTAGAAAAAGTATGTGTCAGCAGTTGGAAGAGCATCAACGATAGCATTTTTCTGCTCTGTGTGTCTGTACAGAGGGCTCAGTAAGAAGCTCTGTATTCAAATTCTAGGTTCTTATGAAGTTATTGGACCCGAGTGCTACATTAACTCTCAGAAAGGTAATCAATAGGAAATTAGTACCATATTTGTGTACTGTCTGTGGTCCAGGTTCAGGGAATTATTCTGTTAAATCAAAGTTAATGCATTATCTCTGTTTCTGTTTCACTCAGGGCAAAATTATTCAAGGGAAAGAAAGTGCACGGGGATTATGACATCAAAGTGGAGCAGGTATATTTCAACAAGACACAAAAATCCAAGGACTCATGTAAAGCAGAATAAAGAAGCTCAAGTAGACTGTCCTCATATGCCTCTTTTAACTATCCACCCCTCAGGCTGAATTTAATGAGATCAACGTCGTGGCTCAAGCAAACGGTACATGCAACGTGAACATGCAGGTTCTGAGGAACGGCACTAAGGTTGTCAGGTGAGAAACCAGATAAAATGACAATGATTTAAGTGAAAAATAGCTTCCTGTTGTTATCAGATTGTTACTTCTATCAGCTATTATTATTTTTGTCATATCTCTGCTGTTATTTCATTTTCTAGGTCATTCAAGCCCGACTTTGTCCTCATACGTCAGCATGCCTTCAGTATGACCCAGAATGAAGATTTCCGCAACCTGATCATCGGTCTGCAGTACGGAGGAGTCCCCAGCATCAACTCACTCGAGTCCATTTACAACCTGTGTGACAAGCCGTGGGCGGTAAACGCTTTAGTCTCAAATATCTCCACTGTGGAGCAGAGCAGGAGGAGAAGAGGAATGATTTATGCTGCTATTTTCACTGCCAAAAAAATAATGTATATGTGTTATCTACCTTTATATTCGCAGTTTGCCCAACTTATCAACACCTACAGGAAGCTGGGTGCTGACAAGTTCCCTCTGATCGAGCAGACCTTTTACCCAAACTATAAGGAGATGGTGAGAAATATTCACATACACTTAAACTGTTTCTGAGACTAAAACATAGAAATAATGGAAGCAAAAACAACATTAAGTGTAGTGACTAAAACAATTCTGTGTTCTTTAGGTAAGCATGCCATCATTCCCTGTTGTGGTGAAGATTGGACATGCTCACTCTGGTATTGGAAAGGTATGATGATTTTTTTTTTTTTTTTTTTTTTTATTTTTTTTTTTGGCATCTTTCTACATGATATATATGTATAAAGTCTCACCAACCATATTTCACTGTACCTCCTTTAGCTTTGATTACAGGACACATTCACATTCACACACCCTTTGCACCATGTAAAGCTTATGCAGTGTCTGAATAAATGTCACAACATTTATTTCTGTCCACAGTTGCATTAGTTTTTGGCCAAGGGCTTCTATTGATTGTGGGAGAGTCAGACCACTGTGTAAAGTCGACTCCAGCACATCCCACAGATTCTCAGTGGGTTTAAGGTCTGGACACTAGTGGCCAATCAATAATCTAAATTAGATATTAGAATTATTTTTTTTTTGCCATTCTCGGGCCCATTTTTTCGTGTCACTTATGGAATAACTGGAATTATTAAAATTTTTTATATAGTCATTATTTGTTGCTTCATTTACTTGCTGGTTTTATTACCTGTGTTTTATTGTTAATGCATTTATTGTTGGTATTATTCTTGTTATTTTTATTGCATTATTCATATTGCTTTCATCAAGGATTTATTCATTACACATGTTAATCGTTTGTGTTCTTTTATTCTGTACTACTATAATGAACTGTGTGACCGAGTGTTTTTTGTTTGTATTTTTCATTGTTCAGTTTGTTCATAAACAGAATAGAATAGAATAGATAGAATAGAATAGAATAGAATAGAATAGAATAGAATAGAATAGAATAGAATAGAATAGGCTTTATTGTCATTACACCAGTTGTGCAACAAATTTGCAGGTGGTCTCTACCAGCGAGAGTTCACTGACATCTAAAAAACAACACATTAAAATACAGACATGTATTGAAAAATATAAGATATAAAGTAGTGTGCAATCGAAATATGTTCAAATTGGAGATATACTGTAAGAAAGTGTGGTGTTAAAATATAAAAGTGATATAAAAATGCACAAATGTAATATTGTAAACAATGTAAACATACATGCTATAGTGTAAACAGTGCAAATATAACAGGGTAGTAAATAGTGTAAATGCAAATGTAACTGGGTAAACAATGTAAAACATACATGTGGCAGTGGTGTGTGGTTATTGCACACTATGGTGGGATTTATGGTGGGATTTAATTGACCTAAAACGCCACCCAGAGGACAGCAGGTCAACCAGGTGATGGGCAGGGTGGGAAGAATCCATGTAGCCCTTTTGTCTATTCTATTCTATTCTATTCTATTCTATTCTATTCTATTCTATTCTATTCTATTCTGTTCTGTTCTGTTCTGTTCTGTTCTGTTCTGTATTGTACTGTTCTGTTCTGTTCTGTTCTGTTCTGTTCTGTTCTGTACTGTTCTGTACTGTACTGTTCTGTTCTGTTCTGTTCTGCTCTGTTCTGTTCTGTTCTGTTGTGTTCTATGTGTGAAAATGATTTCTCATCTCAAATAATAGCTCCCTGAACCACTCTTTCACAAGCCCAGTGAGCCCAGTGAATCTTGGCATTGTCCCATCTTTACACTCCGCAGCAAATTAATAGTTTCTTTAAGAGATTAGAAGCTACTCACTACATAAATTGTTGCAGCTGAAGCATATTAATCACTGCAGTAATTATCTCACACCTACAGTATTTGCTTTATTAATTCCAGGTGGGAAATCTATCTTTTTTTTTTTTTTTTTTTTTGCTAGGTAGTGCATATGGAAGCCATTGTTGTGAATCACTTAATTCCTGAATACCTTTTAAAATCACTTTATGTTATTGTGCTCATGTTTGCAATCATGTGTGTAGGTGAAAGTGGACAATCACACTAAATTCCAGGACATAGCCAGTGTTGTGGCTCTCACTCAGACGACCACCACAGAACCTCTCGTCGACTCCAAATACGACATCAGAATCCAGAAGATTGGCAATGACTACAAAGCCTACATGTATGTATTTATATATATATATATGAACAAAAGGAAAACAACTCTAGTTACTTTTTACTCAATAACAGAATTAATCATTTTCCATTGTAGGAGAACATCCATATCTGGAAACTGGAAGACCAATACAGGTTCAGCTATGCTTGAACAGGTGGCCATGACAGACAGGTGGGTGTGGAAATATATACATGAATGACTCATGTTGACACAGGAATGAGCTGAGTGTCCTTTAAAAAAAAATGGCGGTTAATTAATGCGGTTGCATGTGTAGAGGCTGAGGCTGAATATTGATTGTCGAGTCTATCCGCATATTCATCAAACATAAATTAAACCTCAGAAGAGTAGACATATCAATATAAGGCAGTAATATGTGTACTGTATATATTTTTTAAAAGTCCTGCTTTAATTTAGTCAAACACTAATATATTGCAGTAATATCCTGGTTTTGACTGAGACGACTGTCATATCTATGTTTAGGTACAAGCTGTGGGTTGACACCTGCTGTGAGATTTTCGGCGGTCTGGATATATGTGCAGTTAAAGCCATCCACGGAAAAGACGGAAAAGATTATATAACAGAGGTAGGACACATTCAGTCTGAAAACAAGTAGCAAAGCATTTGAATCCAAAGTATTTAATATTAATCAGGTAAATTCATGTAGGAGACTTATAAGGAGTAATACAGTTATGGAAAAAATTATCAGACCATCAAAAATCATCAAAAACAATAGTTATGCAAGCAAGTACTAACCCCTGTGTGTATCATGTGACTAAAACAGACAGAAAAGAAAACATGGAATGCATAAAAGCACTGTTTTTGTCAGTACAATGCCATAGCTATTGATGTAAGAAGTGAAGTGATTTTGGTTATTATCAAGAAAATATGGAAAATGACTGGATATCAGCTCTGAAATTAAACTCTTACAAGCTATTTTTGTTATCATCATATTTGTCCAAACAAATGTACCTTTAGTTGTACCAGGCATTAAAATGAACAAAAAATTGAAGAAAACAAGGGTGGTCTAATAACGTTTTCCGCAACTTTATGTTAAAACTAAAGTAAAGATATATGTGTATATGTCAGAAAGTGCTTTATCTTCTATTCTGTGTGTTGCAGGTGGTGGGCTCTGCCATGCCCTTAGTAGGGGAGCACCAGGCTGAGGACAGACAACTCATTGCAGACATGGTGTTTGCAAAAATGAACCAGTTGGCCGAGAAGGAGGCTAATGCTCCACAGAGACCCACCACCATACAACCATCACAGGTATGCAAAAACATAAGAATCAGAAGGCAATAGGATGTCATTTATACATTATACAATGCTGTGCAAAAGTCATCAGCCACCTTTAGCTTTGTTGTTTTTGCAGAGTTAAAATGAGCATACATTCATTTTTCATTTTTTTCTTCAGATACAACAAGAAAATACAGGAAATATGTGCACAGTCTCAAAAGACACATGGAAACTGAATTAAAAGGGTTCTAAAGGTTAAAGTTACTATTAAGTGTAACCCCTGAACAAAAGACTTAAAGACCACTTAAAGGATGTTAAGTGCAAAAAGAGGTCACACTAAATACTACCTCTTGGCTTAAAGGAGCTGTTTCTTCCCTGAAAATTTCATTTGTACTGCTGTACAAACTTCCCTTATATCCATATTTTATCTTAATACAGAGACTGACAAATGGATAAGGGTACAATCAAGCGAAAGTGAGCGTCAACATGAAGCACACATCATGTATCAAGTGGGCTCATTTTTTAGCTGAAGATCTCTATTTTATGGAACTGTTATCCTTTTTAAAATACCACTTACACAGAACAGGAGAGGTTCCGAACCTTCTGCTAGGCTGCATTAAATTAACAAATAGACATGAAAAGACTGCCTATTTCTGAGAAATTAAAATTCTGAATGATGAAGTTGGTGAATTCATACACTGGTCACATTTAAAGACTGTGAGCTGTCACTGAGAAATTACTCTTTATTTGTACTTTACCTATATCAGTATGGACCACTATAAGTTGTAAATAACACTGTGTTAGGATTAAA
The DNA here is from genome assembly GCF_902148855.1 of Sphaeramia orbicularis. NCBI lineage: Eukaryota > Metazoa > Chordata > Actinopteri > Kurtiformes > Apogonidae > Sphaeramia > Sphaeramia orbicularis. Next base: position 29,000,986 of record NC_043963.1, read on the forward strand.
TCCTTTAAAAAAATCATTGTGATTGTATCTGGCTTGTTGTTTTAAAAAACAAGTCAACATTTTTGCTGATGCATACAATGGTAAAGAGTCATCCACATGTTACTATGGCAACTTGTCCACGTGTTACCACATTCTCATGGCAATAAAACAGAAGCTTTTCAATATTTTACTGCAAAATTTATTTTCAGCATAGTTGAACATAATATCTAAAAGGTTTTGTCCTACTTGATATCAATTTGTGTCGAGAACCGCATGTTTTGAATGTTTGCATTAAGCTTAAAAAAACTGATGTCCATTTCAAGTCCACGTGTTACCGAACAGTAATTTGACATTTTTCACCTAAAATTTTATCTCCCCAATTTTGTATACATAATGTTAAAGTGCTTATAAATGCCTACTCAAATATGTATAATACATACATATATGTTACTCTGTTTACATGACAGAGACTGTTGAATATGAAATGTGTTACCACTTGATATGTGTTTAATATAACTTGACTAAACCGACAAACCTTATGTTGGCCTTGGGCATTTGCACAGTACTGTATGTCAGGACATTATCAAACAGCACACAAGTTTCATATGAAAATAATCCATTTTTATGTTTGAAGAAAAAAAGTATTAGAAAAGTTGTTGTGAGTTGTGAGTAAATTATTTCTTTGTCCTTCTAGGGAAGTGGCGTGACAGGAGAGACTGTTGGTGAACCCACTAAGAACGGCACTGGCCGTCCACCTCAAGGTTGTCTGCAGTACATTCTGGACTGTAACGGTGTTGCAGTGGGTCCAAAACCAGTCCAGGCCAACTGAGTCATCCAGGAAAAGAGGATGGAAAGTGGAGATAACAGTGATGTACCATTAGCTGAACACAAGAGCAGACATGTGTGGATGCTGATAGCTAGAATCCGATCTGGGTGACGTTAGCGCCGTACAGCTGAGCGCTGGCCTGTACTGTGTTTTTAACTCTATGCAGTGTCAAAATGTACTGTCTACATGTTGATTCGTGTGCTTGTATAGGTCACCTATGTTTCAGTAGCTGTGGATTTTCTTTGGGGCTGTTGTTGATGATGTAAAAAGCAGATTGTGCCTACACTGAGTTCAGTGCTGCTATGTGCTATCCGTTTGACCCAGCTATGGATCTTTAATTTGCCCTTTGACCCCTTTATGTTTTCTATTTTAGTGTGTACCTTTAGATATTGTTCAAACTGTGGATTATGGTGCAGTTTGAAGTATGTGTATCTCAAAACAATATGTATACAGTATGTGGGTGTGTATGATTGTAGTGGTGATTATTTTCATACTTATACTAATGGATATTTATTTTGTTTTGCATGATTGGTACAAAAGCAGGTGCAGGTCAGATATAAATGTCTGATCAAGTGGGATGTTCTTGTAACATCGCTGATTTACTCTAAATGTGTTCCTTGTGGTTCATGCATTATGAAGAAATGGATTACTATATGAGTTCTACAGGATACATGTATTCATTAACATATAGTTATACTCTACATACATACACAGCCTAGATGTGCATTATGTTACATTCATAGAGTTAATTTTTCTCATCTGTAGTAAAAATTACACTAGAAAAGAGTTTATTGAGATAATAATAGACAGACACATAATAAATATTAAAATTAGTTGGAGATTTTATTATAAAGGACTTTGTGTCTGCACACATCTTCAATATATTTGTATAATTTTGAACCAAAGAATAATTTTTTAAATCACAGAGTTTGCACTCCAGTAACCCACAATGTAAATATCAGTGAGAGGGCTGTTCACCTGCAGCTTGTCACAGATGTGTGATTTCAACAGAGAACAATGCTCCGGTACCATACTCAAGTTTCAAAAAAAAAGCCTGTTGCATATCACACATCCGTTAACCGATGCTGTTCCCGAAGCTGTTTGTTGTCCTTTTGCGTTTTGTTTTGTGGATAACAGACGGTACAGCCGGTAATGAAAAGGTGTAGGGTATGATCTGCCATGAAATGAAAGCTATAAAGTCTCCCCATGGCCCTCGCACTGGATATTCGTTATCATTGTGGTGTTGCCATGACAACGATGAACGTGCTCTGAGATTTACTGTGGACTTGTTTTACTGTGCTCTATTTACTGCCATTCAAAGATTTAACATATTTACCTTATTATACTCCCTGTGACCTGATGGAAAGTGCAATATAAATCTTTGTTTTTTTTAATTAACTATGTATTTATTCTGAAATCAGATCTTCCACCTCTTCAATTCCAAAAGCTGTTGTCATCTACATATTGAATTCTTTTAAAACTTTTTTTTTTAAACAAATGTCACAATCATTTGGTTGTTTTCCAACGGCTTTTGTGGAAGCCATTTCATATTACTAAGTGGTGAAACAGCTAAATAGCTACCAAATCAGATGTAAAAAAAAAAAAAAATTTAAAAAAAATCTCTACTGTTTTCCAACGTAATACTATAAAATATGTTCAGCAAGCTCTGTGTGAATTTTTTTTCCCAAAGTTGTATAAAGTGCCATTGTATCTGTGAGCGTATCCTTGTAAAAGCCATGCCTGAGGCTTAATGGGTGTGTTGTTCTGTTCACTAGGAAATATGCCATGACATTGATTTCCAAGGGAAGATTGTGCAGTGGTGCCCAGTCTGTAATAACTGCATGGTCATGGTTCAGTGATTGTGGCTGACTATCTGACAAGTCATAACTGGATGTGGTTTTTTGGATTTTTTTAGATTGTGCAGACACGGTACATGCATATGTTGAGATCTGCAGGACTGTAACTGTTAAGGGCCATAGTAACCTGGCAATACATGTACTGTTAAAACTGCTGTTGGATTGTATAAATCAAAATTAGAGTACAATATATCAGAAAAAATTCCAATATGGATATTTCCCCTATGTCACTGGCAATAAAGCTTACTTTGCAATACATATCTGCTTTCTGTTTTCATGTGTTATACTGTGGGAAATCCTGAAACAATTATACTTATATATTTTTTCACAAGATACAGAGAAGTGATATAGCATCCCAGTATTTAGCCATTAACCCATTAGGACCCAGTGTGACATTTGTGTCAGTTCCCAAATGAATTTTTCTCTATATTTAATCGTCCTTAAGTGGTTTATCACCATTTGTTGTAATATTATCCTATTTATTTTGTATTTTTTCAGTGGAAATCCAGTATTTTTCAGCATTTAACTTACTAATCATGTAGATCTTCATAAAAGCTAAGAATAAAGTTACTGGTTTTTACATCAAAAACAGACAAAATTGAAGAAGAAGTGACTTTTTCAGCAAATATGTCATTAACTGAATATAAACTAAGTGTCTCCATCCACTGTCACTTATCAAACGCTATGGGTTTTACTGGTGAATCAATGTTGTAGATGATGACGGTGTTTCCACAGTAATTACTGAGCCTCTGAACGTCCAAACGGATCATATGTGATGACCATAAAAAGATGAATAACTGTATTTTACGCCAATTATTTACATGAATGGATAGGATTAATGCAGTGTTTTTCCACCTTTGGGTCGGGACCCCACGTGGGGTCACCTGGAATTCAAATGGGGTCATCTGAAATTTCTAGTGATTGATAAAAAAAATTAAAAAAACTTACTAATAAAAAATATATGGTGAGCTGACAGAGACAATCATAATACATAAAAAAACAAACTACAAACTCTGAAGCTAAAACTGAAGCACTGTGGTACTGTTTATCTTTCAAATGTTCATTGTGGTCAGTTTCAGATGCTGCAGCTCTTTCATAATTCATAGTTTGAGTTCTTTTTTGTTCAGTATTAATTGTCAGCCTTGTAAATCCAAGCTGGACTGACTGTACATGTCCTGACCAAGGAAAAAAAAATTCTCACTTTGTGCAGTAATCTACACCTGGCTTTTTCTGCCTCCATACATAAAAATATATTATATAGCCTAAATGTCTTCTAAAATTAATGTTTATTTGCAACATAGTACAGCAAACTATTACATGATCAAAAACAAATTAATTTTAGCAAAAAAAAAAAAAAAAGGCTCAGTTTTGAATGTCTGGGGTTGCCAGAAATTTGTGAAGTTTACATGGGGTCACGAGCCAAAAAAGGTTGGGAACCACTGGATTAATGGATCAACAGGTATTAACAGTTTAGATCAGTAGATGGTTTTGGTAGATGGTGGATGTTTGGGTCTTTATGGGTTAATCAGATATACATGCTCTGACTCACATGCATGAACAAGAAGTTGCGATAACATACCACTCTGCTTTTTTTCTGTTGTTATTTTGTGATTTCTATTTGTTTTATTTGCCACAGTGGGTTCACTGAATTTACATTAACCCATAAAGACCCAAACATCCACTGGCAACCAATATCATTTACTGATATAAAAAGTTAAATACCTGTTGATCCACTAACCCCATCAATACATGTAAATAATCGGTGTAAAATGCAGTTTGTCATCTTTTCACGGTCATCAGATATGACCCATTTGGACGTTCAGTATTACAATAAATGGCGAAAAAAAATCACTTAGGAAAGGTTAAATAGAGAGAAAAATTAATTTTGGAACTGCCATTAAGGTAGCACTGCGTCTTTATGGGTTAAAGCAGTTAATGATTAATTCATCAATAAACCAGTCATTTGTGAGATATAAAAATGTTAACGTCACCTTTGAAGCCATCATTTATTACACTGCCTCCTTAGCAAAGTTGTATAATATAATATTAGGGGGTCAATGGATCCCCAAAGAGTACATTTACAGAGTCCTGCTGCTAATCTGATCCTCAAACCTCCCACACAGGACATAAACACAGTCTAGCCCAGAGGAGCATTCCCAGACCAAGATGCATCAGGAGGAATGCAAATTAAGCGACTTCACTGAAACATTATGACTCAGTATATGTTCATCCTGAGTACCTGGTCCAGCTGGAGACAGTGACTGCAGGCAAATGTGAATCATAAACAACAACATCAGCCTCTACTGCAAAAGTGAGCCACTGTGGAAAAACCAAAAGGACATCTACAGCTGAGGTAAGAATAATTAACCTCAGTTATATCAGTTGATTAAAGTCTATAGCGGTGTTCACTCTGCACATAGAGTCATGTTGTTTATTCAGATATTCTTGCTTAATACTTTGGGTTGGAAATAAATATCTTTTCCTCTGTAGCTTCAATGAACAAAAAGTGAACAATGACAGCATCAACAACTTGAGGACGTCCTTTACACGTTTATTGTCATGATAAGACACTTTGCTTTTAATGTAAATGTCTGAGATATATGGGTCCGATCAAGCTGAGAAACAGCTTTTTTCCAGAAGCTGTTAAACTATTGAACTCAGATGGTGCCCCCCCCCCCCCCACCCTTATAGTCCTCACCCTTGCACACTGAACACTTTACACAATATTAAGTGCAATTTGACCAGTGGCCAATCAGACTTCCTCCCCTTTGCACATGCACAAGTGTTTTTATACATAGGTGTTTTTTTTTTTTTTTTTTTTTTTAAATAATATATACAAAAGTCTTTTTTTTATGTACATATTGTTTATATATATAGATTTCATTAGGCTAAATCTGGGACCTCAAGTATTAAATTTCGTACCGTCTCATGTGTAAATGTGCTGGTATGACAATTAAAAAGATTATTGAATTCTTGATTCTGTGTGTGAGTGAATTCAATAAATGTATTTACTAAACAGGAAATAACAACCATATTATAATGTAGGTTAAATAATATGCGCCAAGTTGTAACGTAATTGTAATTTAAAGCCATCTCTATACTCACTGGAAATATACTGATATATTTTTTTGAACTTGTGACTGTATTAATGTAAAACCACTAATAGCTAATAATAAGTGATGACATCTTAGGTATCTTTAAAACTGGCAAAAATGCAATGTTGCATTTAACAAACACTTAAACAACAAAGTAGAAGTTTACTAAAAAAAAAAAAAAAAAAGTAATGGATTTTTTTTGTTTTGTTTTTCTATCAATCCTAGAAAACTGTTACCTGTACTTTAATATTGTCACTGTTATATTAGTACTGACACCCTTTGTTTCTAATTCCTGATGGATAACATATTAGAGTTTAGTTTCACACAACAGGAGTGATAATTGATTGTGACGCTTCTCACCCGAGATGGAAACTGTCAAGGTTTGCACAGATTTTGTTTTTCTGTCAGGTATAGGAAACAGCCTCATTATTTCAGGTATATTTAAGGCTGATGCTGTTGCACTATCACAAAAAAGTGTAATAGATTAGATCTGATTTATAGTTTTACTTTATCCTGTCAATAACACAGAAAAATGCTTTCTATCATGTTTATGTTGTGTTCTCGACTTCAGAATATTCAAATTTCATATCAATTTATCAGCATGCATTTTTGTCAAAGAAAATGCACCTTGTAGCTGTAAGGTTTCCAAATGATTCATTCCAAACCAAGCAGCTGACCAATCCTCGTGACTCTAAAGGCCATTGAAGAACTCTGAAGCTCCAGCTGAGGAGCTTCCGTCTAGGACTCTTGCCAGCTGTCTGCCAAGCTGCTGCACAACATGAACTATACTTGTGTCCTACGGGGCCAAACCACACTGACCATCTGCTGTACAATCCACAGAAACATAACATAATGTAGCATGAACTGTGTAAATAAAGTGTGATCAACTGTGACCTTTGGAACATAGCATGGTGAGCCCTCTGGAGGTGTGTTTTAGATAAATACCAACATGTATAATGTTTGCAAAACTAAAATATTAAGTAGTTACGATGAGTACTGTAGGTATAACGGGGTTTGTTGTTGCCATCTGCTGGAGGTGCTGGACATCAACAGAATATATTTGTCTTACTATAGTTACATAATTATACACTGAAGGTTCTCACCCTCACTTTGACAGAAAGCCATTATAAGACACAATATCTTACAAAAAAAATCATACAACACAGACCAATTAGAAAACATTCATGGCATTTATAAGCTATTACTGTCAAATCAAGCTGGCTATAAGGCCTGTATTTCAGATTGGTTTACTGGAGTGTTTTTTCCACCTTGGGTTGGGACCCTATGTGGGGTTGCCTGAAATTTTTAGTAACTGATAAAAAAAAACAAAAACCTACTAATAAAAAATATATGGTGAGTTGAGAGAGATAATCACAATACATAAAAGACATGACAAACTCTGAAGCTGAAACTGAAGCACTGTGGTACTGTTTATTTTTCAAATGTTCATTGTGGCCAATTTAAGATGCTGCAGCTCTTTCATAATTCAGTTTGAGTTATTTTCTGTTCAGTATTAATTTGCAGCCTTGTAAATACAAGCTGGACTGACTGTACATATCCTGACCAAGGAAAATAAAATTCTCACTTTGTGCAGTAATCTACACCTAGTTTTTCTGCCTCTGTCCATAATAATATACATTATATAGACTAAATGTCATCTAAATTTAATGTTTATTTGCAACATAGTATAGCAAACTATTACATGATCAAAAACAAACTAATTTCAGCAAGGAAAAAAAAAAAAAAAAGTCTCAGTTTTGAATGTCTAGAGCACAGGTGTCAAACATGCGGCCCAGGGGCCAAAACCGGCCCATCAAAGGGTCCTATCCGGCCCCTCGGATGAATTTGTAAAATGCAAAAATTATAATGAAAATATTAACAATCAAGGATGTGAAAATCATTTTAGGTCAGTTCAATCTGAAGTGGGTCAGACCAGTAAAATACAATCATTATAACCTATAAATAATGATAAACGCAAATTTTTGTCTTTTTTTAGCGTAAAAAAAGTAAAATTACACAAAAATGTTTACATTTACAGACTAACCTTTTACAAAAAATGTGAATAACCTGAACAAATATGAACAATATGAAATTTAAGAGATGCATGTAGAATTTTAACAATATTCTGCCTGTTACTAAATATTTTGTGTATTTGTAGATCCACTGTGATCTGCAAGTTGTGATGCACATGTATAAATGATAAACTGAGGCGTAATATTGTTAAAATTACACTTACTTTTCTTAAGAATTTTCAGGTTGTTCATATTTGTTCATGTTATGTACAAGTACAGTTCATAGATGTAAACATTTTCACTACGGAATTTACTTTTTTCACTCAAAAACATAGAGGAAACTTTGGTGTTGTCATTATTTATCAGTTCTTAACCTATTATTTTATTGGTCTGGCCCACTTTAGATCATATTAGGCTAAATGTGGCCCCTGAACTAAAATGAGTTTTGACACTCCTGGCCTAGAGTCACCAGAAATTTGTGACGTTAAAATGAGGTCATGAGCCAAAAAAGGCTGGGAACCACTGGCTTACTGGTTGTGCAGATTATGTCGAAAAGCTCTAGCTGAGTAAGATACAAAATGTGTCACACTTTCACTCCTCTAAAGCATAGAGTCTGCATTGTTAGGTGAAATTTATCTGATCAGCTGCAGTCAGACAGGCATCAGAGTGTGTTTTCATCTTATCAGCCTTTCAACCACACGGGCAGTGCAGGAACTGTCATTTCTGTAGAAGATTAATCCTGATACAGTACAAGCGGATACTCATTATGAAGCTGCAGCCACTAGATGGTGCTGTTGTAGGTCAGGAAAGTAGGGCCTTTGGGTTCATTTTAACCAGCCTGTGTGGCTTGTCAGAATGCAGAAATAGAATGGATAAACACATATAGTAAAACTGTTGCAAAAATAGACAGCTAGTGGTCAGCCAGTGGCTTGGCTCTCATTGTAATGCACTACTTTGATGACACCAATGCATTTTTATGCTGCAGGAGGATTTTCTGAAACGTGTGATTTAAATGAGATAAAGAACCCAAAGTCTTCTGACACATTTCAAACCCAGGCTCATTTCAACGGGGCATAACTTACACAAAATAAACACACTTTCTCATATTTACTATAAATGTGCACTTTAGTGTGAAGCAAGTCAAGTAACTCTGTCTAGCCGGAATGAGATGTTGGGTGTTTACACTAAAACAAAATATAACTGTCCTTTCCACCACGTCCCTCCCTTGCTGAAGGATTGTTGTTCCACTGAGCTTGCCAGTGGCTGTGCAGTGTACGATGGCATCAGCCAATGGTGGAACCCCCTGGTGGCGTGTCTGGACCCAATCCCCTGTGAGGTTACACCACGTTGCCACTGCTACAACAAACATTACACCCTGCCACAAAGTCTTACACATGTGTGGGATTTTACTGTGTTAGCAAACAAGAGAAGTCAGTCTAATCTGATGTAAAGGCCCCGCCTCCCTTACTTGAATTGCTGCAAACAGGATGAAACTGAGCTGATTTACTTCAGGAAGGAAAATGTGTTTGTAACAATAATCAGCTGAGCAATACAATCTACTTTGGCAAAAGAATTAACTTAATTTTATTAAAATAGTGAATAGAGAACTTTCTCACCAAGTTTACAATAAAACGTTTAACCTCCAGAAAGAGACATGATAAACAAATACAAATTAGTCTCCAAATCATTTAAATACTTAAGACAACTTCTAAATGTCCAGCTCATGATAACCTACCAGAGTAAGGACAGATAAGAATGTGTGGGTATCTACAGATGACTTTACTATGACAACGGTGTACACTGTTGAAACATAACCATTGCTTTTGCTAAAATGTGCAAATTCAAAGTTTTCCATCTTCACTCATGCTTGCTGTCTTGCTAATTATCTCCAAAATGACGCCCCCCCCCCCAAAAAAAGCACAATTAAAAGAAAGATGACAAAAATAAAACATTATCAGACATTATCCCATATCTACTCCTTTCTTGCTTAAGACAATGTAATATCAACTACTACTGTGCAACTAAATGGACTACATCCAACGGCTCCGTTTTCGGTAACGAGAAGAGGTGAAGTTGTGCAGGGTCTTAGTCCAGGCTTTGATTCCTCTTAAGGCAGGATGGCCGGACAGAAACCAGGACGACCAGACAGACAAGAAAAAACAAAACAAAAAAAAGGGTGTGCTTCACATCCTAGAGCCTACATCAAGAGAAACACATCTGTCTTTCTCTTGAGATTCCTTCAAAGTCCATTTATCGTTGGTCTTTAGGTAGATGTGCGTGCATATATTTACAAATTTTCTCCAGATACATTGCCACCGTGAAGCCTCTGTATGCTAACAAGTGTGGCAATAAGCATGACGGGGATCTTATCCTAACCTCTTCAGGTGTAGATCCGGTCCATCCTTCTCCTTGCCTTCCATAGTTAATCTCTGATGCTTTCTCCTTGCACTTTCCTCTCTCCTCTTTTCCCCACAATTCAGTAATTAGCATGCTCTTAAAAGTATCTTTGCATGTGTGTCTGGTGGTTTCTATATTTAGCGACTTTGGGTGCACTGAGTATTTGGATTATTTTGGGTATTTCATAGAGGAGGAGCTGTGTGAGGAGAAGAGGAGGGGCGGCACAGTGTGAGCCTTTAAAACACAGGCAGTCTGGTGGAGGTCAGAGTACAGGTATTGATATCCTCAGTGTGAGAGGCTCGGTGCAGGGACGGTTCTGAGGCACTGCGGTTTATCTTCGGGAGGGCATGCTGAAGAAGTTCGATGGAAGACAAGATCTGACAAAAACAAAAGAGATTAGTTCAGAAAAGCACTTCTTCTCATTCAGTTTTAAGGGTGTGATTAGAGAGTATTCACCTGCGGGAACAGCGGCCTCTCATCTTTGGACTTCTTGATGCAGTCAGCCACCAGCCTTTTCATGGCTTTGGGGCAGTTCTTGTAGAGCTTACTGAGGTCTGGGGACAAATAGCCCCTACCCACCATGAAGATGATCTGAAAGGAAAGAGTTACACACTGCACATTAGACTCTGTGGAATACCCAAAGTATTCTTTAGGTGAATTATTCATCCAGAACGCAGTGTGACAGTAGAGGTGATGAGCTTCCTCCTCAGAGGTGTTACATAAATATGACCAGTTAGCATTAGGTGACAGACATTTAAAACACTGAAGCTATTGTGAAAGCATGTGTACATGATGTGGCTGAGATAAAGGATGTAAGAGTACTCTATGTGCTTGCCAGGTCAGCTGAGTACAAAGTCATTCCATCAAAGGGGACAGGGGTTCAACACTGGATCAGAACAGTTAAGTGCATATGCTGCGCTACAACTTCAGTTTGGATCTACACACGGTAAACTCAACTGAACCAGGAGGGAATACACAGTTTGCGCCTGGTCTTGTGGCCTGTGAAGGTACTTTAAAAACACAGGCACACACAGATGCACACCCATGCACCCCTTTTCTCACACACGTACAGGGTTGTGTTACTAAATCTAAATTAGGCCAGTGGCTCCAGGGCGCCCGCCTCAGTGGGCCCATGGCCAGCTCAACAACCCCCTTCAGAAAGCAACCCAGTGTCTTTCCACTGCCTGCTGGCCTTGTCTCATACACTCAGACCAGGTGAGGACTGAGGGCTCTCAAGTGTTAAAGGCTTTAAATGGTATGTGTGTGTACACAGTAACACTATTGTCTCCCAACATGCAATAAAACATGTGACTTTACCTGATCTCTGTTTGCTATCTGGGAGTATGGGAGCTCTCCTGTCATGAGCTCATAGAGGACAATTCCATAGGAATAGACATCAGACTGGAAGCTATAGGGATTGTTATCCTGCATTCGAATAACCTCAGGAGCCTTTGAGCAAGCAGACAAAAATAAAGAAAAAGTGAGGGCACTTTCAAACTTTCTGATTTATCATTCTTTCACAAATCATAGTCTTGCTGTACTTGAATTAAAACTGTGTTACTAACCATCCACAGAATGGATCCAGAAGGCTGCTCCACCTGATGTGACCCACTCCACCTGGCCTTCACGGTAGCAAGACCAAAGTCTCCTATTTTCACCGTTAGACCCTCGTGCAAGAAGATGTCTAAACTGTTGTCAAGGAGTCACAGTGAGAAACTGTCCGGTATGAAAACTGTATGTCAAGTGCTTTTATCTGCAAACTTTAACACCAAGTACTAAAACAGGTGATAAAAAAGGATACTGTTGGACTTCATGTCTCGGTGTATGATATTCTTTGCATGCAGATAGCTGAAAATAAGACACAGATTAGATAGCATCTGTCTTCTTTTTGTGATTATTATATTTAATATTGAGAAATCAGTCTGACTAGGACTCACTCCATGCCCTGTGCTGTCTGCCTGGCAATGTCTATCAGCTGGATCATCTTGAAATTTGTCTCCAGGACGTGAATGTGTTTGTAAAGACTACTGCCCTCACACCACTGGGTCACAATGGCCAGGTTGTCCTTCGTCATGTAGCCCATGAACAACAGGATGTTGACATGTCGTGTTTTCCTGTGACCAGATGCAGAGGGGAAGAGGAAATCACAAAAACAAAGATAAGATAAAAGTTTGTAATGAAGATGATTCAATAGGAATTCAACAGCTGGAAAAACAGCTGGAAAACAACTAAAACAAAATATACACAACAGTAAATGAACAGTTCTCACCGTAGGACAGCCACCTCATTTCTGAATGCTTGGAACTGCTCTGGTGTGGGATCTGTCACTTTTAATATCTTTACTGCTACATCACCTGCAAAGAAAAAATTACATATAATGAATGAAACACAATGCATCTGACAGATAGCTCATTTTATGTCTACAGTGTGTATGAAAAAGCAGTTACACTTGAAAATGCCCTGCCCTGTGTGAAAGCATCCTACCATGCCATTTCCCTTTGTATACGGTTCCAAAAGAGCCTGAACCGATGCGGGAGTGCAGATACACCTCACTGGCTTCAATCTCCCAGTAGTAACTAGAGTCCCGCTTGTCCCGAGGTCTCTACATGAACCAGAAGGTACAAGTAATATTAAGCATGAGCTGTCAGGATTACAATTTTACATGAAAAGATAACAAGTAAATAGACTCACAATTTTATTTTTCTCCTGAGTGTTAAGGGATGGAGCCCTCTCCCGTTGGGCAGGAGCAGGGGTTTTGGATTGGGACCAGCCTGTAGGACTCTGGCTGGGGGAACTCCCTGCTTCAAAAGTAGAAATTGAGAGAGTGATAATCAGATCATTAGTAATAACATTACCGTGCAAAATGTATGATGTAGGAAAGGACTAAATAGTGAGTAAGAGGACAAAAAGACTGTTAAGAAAAAGGTTTAGAATAATTGATGGTAAAATAGCATAGTATTCGATTATGTACAAACTGTTATCACAAAGGGATCAGGAATTTCTCCAGACTGAGCGATGGATGGGAATTTGACATCATTTGTGGAAATTTTAACTTTTTTTTTACCATTATCCATACCATATTTAGGAAAAGAAAGATGTCAACACTTTGTTCTTTCAACTCACAGACTGTGCTTTAGATTTCATGAAAATATATTAGATTACCTCAAATTACACATATAGGAAGCATAAATATAGTGAAATATATGTTACAGTAACAACAGACACATTGAAATACAAGTTGAAACATTTAATGACAGAAAAAACCCTTTGAACAGTTATTTTTAACAGAAAATGACATTGCATATGAGCATATCCTGACTTTGTTAGCTGCAGTCCAGTCAACTAAGTAGCTTTGTGGGATAATGTAGCTTTATTCAGTACTTATCTGTTTAGGTTAGCCATCATAGCAGTTGTTTGGTTGTTCATTAGGCAACCAAAGAACTTAATACCTCTTTACTTCATTCAACTTAGGCTGACCACAAAAACATGTAGAGTTTGCTCCTAAGCCTTGTTATGGTCAGGAAAATCCTAGATAGTAGAAACTTCTTTTGTGATATTTTGATGAATAATCAATATCCTGTTTGGTGATGGATAACCACCCAGTTTTATAATGAGTGTTATGGCAAAACTAGTGATGAGAACTTATTATTTTGAAGAGGGTGACAAAGTAGAACATCAATCACAGAAGTGCTGAAGTTGAAGGAATATAACACACAACAACATGACATGAAGGTAATGAATTGACAGAAGATACTTACCAGAGTCATGATCACGCATTGCATCCTGCCAAGACAAAAACAGAGGCAAAGGTTCTGTCAGTTTTCTCAAACAGTAACCACATACTGTGTTGTCACTTGTGGTTTTACCTTCACTTAAGCCTGTCTACATGGCATGCAGTCAAGACTGCACACAGATACTGTGCTTTCTAACCTTTTCTGGACTCTCGGATAAGCCTCAACAAAAGACTGGGGAGAAGTGCACAATACCTACTTTCCTCTTCAACCAGAATCTATGGCACCAGGAGCTGGAGGAGGCATTCAGCAGTCTAGCTACTCCCCAGCAGGGTACAATAGAGTAGAGCCAGAGAGGACAGGAGGAAAAAGGGGAGACAGGAAGGAAAGTGAGGAAGGAAAGATGACAACGGGATCCCAAGTTTTCTACATGATGAGAAAGTAAAGGGCATTGCTTGAAAGAGCATGCAAACTGATGAGTTGATTATGTAATACAGTGAGGTTAAAAAGCAGAAAGTAGAACTGAACAAGGGGAAGTCAAATGTCACATATTTTAAAATCACCACAATAAGATGCCATGAGGGTAATTACACAAAACAAGCTGAACCCTGTCCAGGCAGATTACTTAACAGAGAAGTAGATAAGAGGTTAAAAAAAAAAAAAAAGCAAGGCAACAACAGTCGGAATGCTTGAGATGTACGTAAGAGGGCAAGATCACTCTCAGGCAAGAGATATTTTAGGAGTGGCTGCCTGAACATTAGAGGGCACCCAAGGGGCCCATTTGGTGTGTAGATACCTCCAGCATGGCTGCTGTCTACAGGCAGGGTGGTGCTAACCATGTGGACATTAGGCGTGGAGGTTGAGCGTTGCCTCTGGAGAGAGCGCCTCCTGTGGGCGGGTAGGACGTGGTGTAATTGAAGGCATGGGGTGTGGAATATCGGTGGGCTGAGCTGTCAGGGCAAACAAGGATCAAATATTTACACCAAGCAGCTATTGTTTGTTGATATCTTGTATTGCTGCTTCATGATGACACACACACGACTGACATTTAAGAGAAAAACAAACACTAGATTTAGAAACTTCTTTAAAATGCCACATGGGCGTGGTGGTTGTTCATGTAGGGGCTTTCTGGTTTCATTTCTGTCATTTTTTTCCCCACCTTCTGTATTTAGACTTAATCTGTTTATGTTCTATGATCAAGTGACCAGTACACAAGCACAATCAACAGAGTGATAACAGTGAATTTTAAAAAAAGTAAAACTGAAAAACTGCGGTTCCAAGAAACAGTTGTTAGTAAATGTTATCATTGCTTCTCCCTTATCTCATTTGTTGCTAACTTCTCACTCTAGAAGTATTTTACCCTTGATGTTTGCCAAGCTCTGTGCTGGTTCATGTGAACAGTTCAAAGCTCACTAGCCAAATATGTTAATCTACAAATGACCCGAACAACAACATGTTGGTCAGGATTGAGTTACTATCTTTTCCAGAACTATCTAGTTAACATATTTAGAAAAACAGTGAAAGGTGGCTGAGGTTCACTGAAAAACAACCATCCACAAATTAATTTAAAAATGTCTCGGTAACTTCTTCTTGCAGTACTACAAACTGTACTGGATTGCAGTGCTGGTGAAAATGGGGACAGTAGAGCACCCGCTGAGTGACGTATATAAACACAGGTCATATTACATCACAGTTATGACCACGAGTGGACTCCTTGGGAACAATCTCACTTTTGGCAAATGCAAAACTATGTTTCCAAAGAGTATTTGAGATTTCCCCGCGTGGAACAACTTGATACTTTGTGAGAGCTAATTTGGCAGCTCAGAGTGCTTTTTAACTATTTGAAGTGCTCCTGAAACAACAGGCCCTTTTCACGCCTCTCGTTACATCAGCCCTTGGACTCGTAAGCCCCCATAAAGCTGAGTGTGTAATTAAAAACAGGATTTATTTCAATCAAGATTACAGTTTCTTACAAACTAGAACATAACTACAAGTAGGTTGCAGTAACGCATGACAAACAACAAATAGTAACAATGGTCTCATAAGTGAACTTGCCAATAGACTGTGCATTGATAACAGAAGACAATAAGATAGAAACTTCGCCTCACCTCGGAAACCGTGTTAAGGATTCTCTCATTCGCCGAAATGTCATCGGGGCAGTGATGGTGCACCGCTCTCACCAGGTGTTGGACACAACCTAAAACAGAGTGAATCACTCATACTAAACAATACCTGAGCACAAGTGAATGTTTAATCACATTATAACTGGCTGCAAAAGACAACATGCTCATCAGGAAAAAGCTTTTATCTCTCGACTATCACTGATACACATCTTCAACAGAGCACCGTTGGGCCTCCAACCTGCATGCAAAACCCAACACCAGTACAAGTATGCAAAACAAACCCAACTAAAAGATGGCCATTTTATCCCAACTAAAGAATTCTGATGCATTGAATTAAACTTCAATAGAATGATTACTTTTCATAAAAAGATGGATTTATGTTGACACATGTACAAGGATTATGTCTGTGCAGATACTTACAGGAGTTGCCTGATATTACTCCAGTCCACACACATTTGGGCACTTGGTGCTACAATGCTCATGGAATTTGTAGCCGCAGGTTTGGCAACGAAAACCATTCATAGAAACTTCTGGCAAAATATCACAAATGCTAGCTTCAGATAAGTTTTTCCGAACCTGTAAATAAAAGAACATTCTTTTAGCCCCTCACTTGTGTGAGTATTTGAATATATGGTAAATATAGTACTACTCACAAATTATGTGTTGTCAAGGGGAACATGATCTAAAACCTCCACCAGCAATTCTTCACCCGATTAGTGAGGTGAGTCAGTATTCCATCCATTCGTAATTTTTTACTATATCAGAAAAGGGAAAAACATGATATTAACAGGATAATCAGAGCAGGCAAAAGGCAGCAGAATACAACTAATCTTTTTTCCTTGCTAGCCAACCTGACCACAGTACTGAGCTCACCTTCTCTGCCCTGGATGCAGCCTGAAGACTGCACAGCACTCAGGCTGCAGACCTCTGACCTTCAAGGCTTTAATCAGGCAACTGTGCAGAGTCATACCTGGTCGCACATTTACCTGCAGGATGGAATAAAAAAAAAAAAAAAAAAACAGAACTATGAAAAAAAAAAGTTACTAGACTGGTAATCCCTCTTTGCCTGCAAGACAGTAACTCTTCAGCTATACGTAAAACAATGTAGTATTTCTGAAACAATTTTATAAGTTTGAAAAAAGCCTGTCAAATGACATTAAAGCATCTTCTACCTGCAAAGGAAAATCAACTCACCACAGTGCGTTGTTGATTTGGGAGGTAGACACGGATAGTGCTGCTAGTCTTGGAGTCAGGCATCTTGCTGTCATCCGAGGAGCGGCGCTGGCAGGGAAAGCCCTGGACCATGGTTGGTGACAGGCACGGGCCTTCAAACGCAGTGTCCTTCATTCCAAAACCGTTACTCAGGGACTTCCACGCTCCCTGTAGGTGCTCCATTAGCAAAGCCAAGTGCTCTCAGTGGTCTGAAAACACAAAAAATAAAAACACAAAACAGCATTAAATTCCAAACACTTAAAAGCATGCATCATCAACTATCACCTTAATTAATACTACAGTTGCTCCCTTTGTTCTTGGTAAGGTTGATGGTGTGCAGAGTTGGCGTCCAAGCTTAAGGGGCCATCTTAGCAGGTGACAAAGTGTAACTGCTTTTTATTATGTAAAAATAAAGGAATGTTCTAACCTTGTATTAATAAATTATTTGGCCGATGACACTTGCAACCTGAAAGCTTTGAAGGAAGCTATGGCTGGCTTACATTTATGACAGTCAAAACAAAATTTGGTGTTTCTCAGGAGTAAAAAAGCAGCAGAGCAACAGAACAAAGACAGATTTAGGTTATGGCATCATTAACTTGTTTAGCCTTCTTAGATGATGGTGCAACCAGTGAAAGGATAAGTAGTGTACTGCAAGTGTTGCAGTTAGGGTAAAAAAAACAAACAAAAAAAAAACAAAAAAAAAAAACATGTCCAACCTGATCCATTTCATTTTTAGACTCAACCTTACACTTTAATCAAACCACAGTCATGGTTTTCAGCACCACGTAAACTTTTTGCCACTAAAGGTCACATCTAGCAAATCATTTCCTTTCCATTTGGGAGGGAGCAGCAGTGCAATATAGACAAACTAATCCACTCAGACCAGGAGAATCGACCTCAGAGGTCAGCCATGTTATTTACAGTATATGCTTTCAACAGCCTCTTTCTTCTGAACAGTCAGACAACACACCAAAGTATCACATTTTTTCCACATTGTCTCTAATTAAATGCAATAGAAGAGAAGGGTAAAATATAGCAGAAATAAAATAACGTTAGTGCAACCTCATTTGTAAGTATGGCAGTTGCTGAAGACAACATTTCAGTTGCTACAACTCAAGTTGGATGCCCAATCATCACAAATATGTTTCCTCTTCTGCTTGGTTTGCACAAACTGAAAGGCTAGGACTGATCATTATCATTTTCAGTGCCTATACTCCACAGACTGTATATCTCAGCCTGCAAAAGAAAAAAAAAAAAAAAAAAAACAACAACTCCTAATTAACTCTGGAGTCTTACACAAAGACCTGCTAACTGAAGAGATGATTTAGCACAGTTAGTGGTTAGCTGTCACAGAAGACAAACTGGTATGTCACTGTAGAAATACAGGAACTTGGGACAGTGTAGGTCTTTCACCCCTTCCACCATGCAGCTGCAGGAATTGTGTCCAAAACAATTGTTATGATCCATCCACAAATAAAAAATAATTGAAAAAAAGAATGTGAAGTCCAGAATAAGTGCACTTCACTTCTATGTATTTCACAGAACACAGCCAGGCGTATTTTACATCCACAGGACAGAGTGTGTGTCGTAAATGTAGGTGAAATCAATGTCAGCAAGTTAGCATATTTGGGTAAAGTTAGGAGGAGAAGCTTACATAGTCCACTTTGAAAAGAGTTTCAATTAAATATTTACCAAACACACTGGTAAATGAAGACCACGACTTGAACTCATGCACCAGTCGCTCAAACATCAGAAGCTAGTGGTCAGTTCGTGTGTTTTCATAAGGCCTGGCAGATTATTACTATGAAATTGCCTGTAGGCCCTCAGACGCGAACTATAACGTTAACCAAACTTCATGCAAAGCTGCCTCCATTCAATTCCCACATGTTAAAAACGAGTCGAAACGGGCGGTTGTAGTTGTAGTTTGAGCCGTGGTCGAAGTGTGTAGCGGTGTTAGCTTCTGTGTGCTTACCAAGAGAAGTTAGAAAAGTTGTGCTCCGCCATAACTTCAGGAAAAAGTGGCGTCGGTGACATCATCATATTTGCAACGCATTCAAAGAAAAGAGGAAAAAGTCGAAGTCGGTAAAAGCCCGTAAAAAAGCTATATCAAACCGCCTCGTATCCGTTAAATTTTACGGTAATGTAAGACGTGAAGGTCATAGGCGGGTCTCTTGAAGAAGCCTCCTGAAATAATAAGAGGAAAAGTTTAATCCCTCACTCGCGGTAAAAGCGAGAAAAATCCGTCGGACCCTCAAAGTGACACGACGAGGGATTTTCTTGAAGTCCCGTGAAAGCGCCTTCAAATTAAGACTCCCATACGTCCCGTGCGTAATGCGTCGGTTTTCAATCAATATTTACGTTGTATAGGAGAAGGTGAAAGGTTTGAGTCTGTGCCGTGCGTCCGTCTGACGCCAGTGATTGAAACAGGACCTTACAGTCATAACAAGAGTTGCAAGCATCACTCATACTGCGCAAACTTAAGCCCTACCTCCTTCCCTTGGTTATAGGCCTACTGTGTTTTAGGTCATTAAAAGTATCCACACTTGTATTTAATAATCCCCCTCCATAATAGGCGATATAATTATATTTTACACACCTTATACACTATGCTGCATTGTACTGTTGACAATGAAAATCCTATGCAACTTGATAGAAATTGCTCGCAAAGGCTGATGTTAACGAATTAGTAATAACTTCATCTTTCACATGCACATTTGTTCACAAATTAGTAGCAAAAGTATCTTTTGAAAAGAAAAAATATCCTCCCACTACCGGTTGGAGTAAAGGAGTAGCCTAATCTATTATTAACCTCAAGTGCACCATCATCTGGAGGTTTGCAGACAGTGCAATGTTGTAACCTTTGTAATATATTCTGATCCTTTCTCTGTTGCCTTTTCAAGACAGTCTTTGTTTTCAAGTCTAAAAAGACAGTAAAATAAAGTCACCGTATGTTGCAATGCATGCCACAAAAAGAAAAAAAAACACCTGAGTTAAAGAAAAACAAAGAAAGTCTAATTAAAATAAACACGAGGATATTTCTCCATTCTTATTAAATTAGGTCATCATTGATAATTGCAGAAATTAAACTGTGAAGAGCTGATATTAGTCAATAATTCAGTTTTGTTTTTGTTTTTTTAAACTAGCCCTGAAAGAGTATACTCTCCACTCACCAAGTGTTCATCTCTGAAGCATCCTAAACTGGGTCCCTTGAGGTACACAAATTACAGATGGCTCATAGGTCCTATACCAAGCTGAAGTTGACACCGTCTGAGAATAAAACGGCTTCATCAACATCCCAGGCATTATGATTTAAAAGGTTCAGCATACAGTGTTCCCATAAAGCAGCAGAGGACATATTAGCTGGATATCTAAATAACAAAACCCCTCTTGCAGTCCTATTAATAACTCATTTCTGTATAATTCTCTCTATCTATAGTTTAGGCTCCATTTCTTTACAGATGTTCCATCTAACAAATGACAAAAACTAACAAATACTGTATCTGTGAGGATGAGGGAAGGGCTTTGTCATTGTTGAGCATTTTAAGGTGCTCCTGACCACATGTGGTAATATCACTGTATTTCTGTATGTGTGGAATATTATAATCAACATCTATTACATTAGAAATAATCCCCAGCAGGATAGAATATTTTCCCCACAGTACGATAAAGCTTGTCAAATCCAGAAATAACATCTCAGGAAGCAGCAATTGCTTTCTCAAATTGTTACAGCAAAAGCCACCTTAAGACTGGGATGAAGGCATCTTTCCCACTTATTGATCTGGCTGAGCACTCAGGCCAGTTAGCTGAGATGCTTGCAGCCAGTGTGGCTCATTTAGCTGTCTTTATCAGTCATCTTGTATCCCAAATATGATGAAATTTGGAATCTGTGAACAAGAAGAGGTGGCATGATGTCTAATTTGTGAACTCATCCATCTGGAACGTAAAGTGTCAGAACCTAATTGTTTTAAAAATAGATTATTTTTATGCATATTGTCACTTTGTCCCAGTCAAGATTATTTCAGTGTTAACTTTAACATTTATTGCTCAAGGTTTAATTCAGAGGTCTCAAACATGCGGCCCGGGGCGAAACCCAACCCACCAAAGGGTCCAGTCTGGCCCATTGGATGAATTTGTGAAATGCAAAAATTACTCTGAAGATATTAATCATTTTAGTTCAGGTTCCACATACAGACCAATTTAATCTTAAGTGGGTTGGATCAGTAAAATACTATGATAATAACCTATAAACACTCAAAACTCCAAATTTTTCTCATTGTAAATGTAAACATTTTCATTTCATTTTACTGTATTTACACTAAAACAAACTATCATTTCACAAAAATGTGAATAACCTGAACAAAAATGACCATTTTGAAAAGTCTGAAGTGCAAGTTTACCAATATTCTGCCTGTTATTAAATGTTTGTTGATCCACTGTGATCTGTAAATTGTAATTTACATGTGTAAATGATAAATGGATACATAATATTGTTAAAAATGCACTAGTTTTCTGAAGAAATTTCATTTTGTTCATGTTATGCACACTGGAAGGGTACTTTATAGATGTAAACATTTTCATCACATAATTTTACTTTTTTCGCTCTGAAACATAGAGGAAAGTTTGGAATTGACATTATTTATATATTATTATGTTATTATTTCACTAGTCCGGCCCACTTTAGATCAAATTTGGCTTAATGTGGCTCCTGAACTAAAATTAGTTTAACACCCCTGTCTTAATTCATTTAAGGTTGAGGCTTTTGAAATGCAAATGTGTTAGAATTCTATTCAAAAATAATAGGTAAAAATCACTACATTTAAAGTTCCTTCTGAATTACATTTCATTTCTAGTTTAAGGTTTGGGGAGTAAGTAAAAATGCAGATGTGTCAGAAACTGCATTAGATGAACAAGGCTTGTCAAAAAATTAGAAAAGCACATATCAGTAGAGTGGAAATGTATAAGCTCTTGATACTGCTTGCACAAATTTGTTTAGTTGTGATGTGTTTATTAGGTTATGTTTTTGCCGGTGTTGGTTTTGTCTGTCTGTCTGTCCGTGTGCAAGATAACTCAAAAAGTTATGGACAGATTTGGATGAAAATTTCAGGAAATGTTGATACTGGCACAAGGAACAAATGATTAAATTTTGGTGGTGATGGGGGGCACTGATCTGCCTTGGCGGAGGTCTGCGCTCTCTGAGTGCTTTTCTAGTTTTGTAAATGTTCTTCAAGTAATTTCCAAAATAATCACTGGGACAAAGTACTAAGAACTACACATACATCATAAATCAGAATTTTCTTGGCAATGGTCAGACAGTATGTTTGTGTTAGACATTTAGGAGAAATAAGCTGCAATAAATAAGTTTTCTCAGTATCAAGCGATAGGAAAACGAAGAACATCGATGCAAAAATAATTCATCAAAAATATCAAGTCACAACATAAATAGTTATAATTATTATTTCCAAAGTAGTTTTTTAAAGTAGCCCTTTAAAATGATGAGTAATACCAGGTTGAGGTATTAGGTTTTACAAATGATTTTAGAGTCTTTGCTTTGTTATGATTCATATTATTATTTGTGTCTCTGATTGTTTTGTTGTCATATGGATGTATTTTAAGATTTCCACATCGTCCATTCATAATATCCTGAATAATTAAGCAAACTACATCATCCGGTGCGTTAAGTCCAGTTTGTTTAGAATTCTAGTTGTAGTAAAAGCTGTGTAATTTAAAAAAGGAAAAAAACTTTTGACGTTTGATGGTTGATGTTTGTAAATTTGGGTAAGGAGGACCTCTCTACATCCCTGATTGGATGGTTCGTAGAGGCGGTGTCCAGATATTGTCGTGTTTCATTGGTAGTCCGGGTAGTATGTGGCCAATGACTGTGATGGTTTTTACTGGATACTGTGAATGACAATTCAGGAACTCCTGCTCACACACCGCATGTAGCGCAAAGAAGGAGGCGTAAACAGTGACATAGCTAGGTAGCCAGCGAGGTAAGCAATAAAACTGCATTAAAACTATTTCAATCCTTGCATTGAGTATATCTGTAAACTTTGAAAGTATAACGTATTTAAACCGATTATTATGTAAAATTAGGTGTTCGGTCGATTTCTGTTTAGAAATGTGTTGGTTTGGTTTTGTTCTTAGTAATGGAGCAAAGGGTTCGTAGTTTGGCCTGCTAACCTTAGCCTCGAATAACGGCTTTCGTATGTGCGTCCTGCGCGGGAAATTTTGTTTTTATGGTAAATTCACGTAAATACCAGTCGGAAAGCATTGGAATTCCAAGTGTATCGTATATAGCGTCGGATCGACAGCTTCTTACAGGGGAAGAAAGCATGATCGTCGACTGAGCCGTGCTTCTTGGTCGCGATCGTGAGGTGGTGAGCTAGCATGTGCTAATCACCAGCAGCTGTGTCTCGCGAGCACGCAGAGAAATCAACGTGACTAGGCCAACGTTAGCGTAGCTTCAACCTTTGGCATTTGATTCTCACATGCAGGACTGAAAACAGATCGGATTCGCTTCCCCCGTTGGCTGTGCCGCTTGGTGGTCTGTAGACGTTTTAAGATTAAACTTATTAAAACATTCTTTCGGTCGTATGTGTGCTATTTGAGCAAATGTTGATACAACACGATGCGATGTGACTGCCCTCTGGAGCTAGCCTCCAAAGTTAGCATACAAACCACGACATGCTTTCGTTGCCATTATTGTGGTGGTCAGCAGCGTGTAGCTTTAACTGCATTTGTCGTGGTTATATCAAAACTCAGCTGGCTGTAGTTGTTGGTCGGAGACATTCTGAAAGCTAAACATTCATGGCTTACGATGAAATCCTTACTCCACGTAAACACGGTTAAACAGTATTATATAAGCCGTTAGTCTCAGGCCCGTCGGGCATTTTAGATGACCATCACTACACTTTACATTTTACAATCACCGATTATTTTAAAAAGTAAACAATACATATTACTGAGTCGTTTTCTGTGACATCCCGTCTTTTCCGTACAGTTACAAATTGTGAGGGGTTTGATTAATCATTAACTCATTCTTACTGACTTGATGTCTTTAGCTCCGTCAGCAAACACTTTGGAGAAGTTTGACCTATGGTGATCACAACATGATTCCATTGAGGAATTTCTGTAAGTTAGCCATGTAGCTACTGTTCGTCTGATGGTCATTTATTATAGACTCCGCAGCTCAATTGTTTGAATCCCTGTTAAATCATAGATTAGACTAGACCCCTCTGGTAGTCTCTGCTAGGCTGACTTGTGCAATACTGTTGTCTGGCTTTTAAAATAAGTGATAGATCATAGTCTAAGCTTAAATATTTTTTTTAAACAAATAGATGAGATGTGTACAGATTTTTAAATCTTGCACAATCATGTTATTTGCTTATGTCCACTGTCAGTCCATTTTTGGCGAGACTGAAACTTCATGACATCTTGTTCACTGAGGTTTCAGCAAAAACAAGGCGTCATCAGCACAACAGCTGCTCTCAGACAGTGCAGTTGCTGTGCCACAAGTGTAGACGGTTTCTTGTGCTTTTTGGGGTGTAACATCATAGAAAATAAGTTCTACATCTTCTCTATCCAAATTTTTACATCTGGCCTCCATACGCTCTCGATCATCTTTCATGGTTATATAATTTGAGTTTTGCAGTCCAATTTATCATCAATCAAGTAGTCTTTGCTTAAACCTGCACTCCAAAGATGATGATGAAAGCTGAGTGTAAGGTGAAAAAATGTCTTCAGCAGCTGAAGACCCTGCAGATGGGGTGTTATCTTACAGCTCAATGAAATAAATTTTATTTGTAAATGGTTTTACTGATTATTTGTTTTTGCATGTAGGTAATGGAGATGAGCAGCAGCAACAGCGAGTGCTTTGGATGTGGCCGCTCTGGGCATTGGGTCAAGCACTGTCCTAATGCTGGAGGTGGACGTGGACGCGGCAGGGGTCGGGGACGAGGCAAGGGTACTTATATATCATTAAGGCCATCCCCAGTATAGGGTTATGTTAAAAGACTGGGTTTGAAAATTTTTCATATTTACTGCACTGCATAATGTTAAATGTGTAAAGCAGAGTATTACTGTGAAACGTGCTTAGAAGAGGGGCATTTAATGCTAAAAGTAAAACCATATTTAAAGCATTGTTTTTTCATCTTTGTGCGCCAATCTACCTGTGCCATTACAGAGCTGTTCTGCTATCGGTGCGGAGACCAAGGACACATGGCACGGGACTGTGACCAAACTGAGGATGGTGGGCATTGTTCGTTCTTCTCATTATTTTTCCAAAATTACATAAATAGGTACAATGTTTGAATTTTGATAGTAGACAGTTTGACTTTATTCTTAAATATGTTTACTATAGTTACATTTTACAAATATGCTTAAAAAAAAAATCTCTTGTTTTTCAGCGTGCTACAACTGCCACAGGAGTGGTCACATTTCCCGGGACTGCAAGGAGCCTAAGAAAGAGAGGGAGCAGCTGTGCTACACCTGCGGCAAAGCTGGACATATGGCCCGCGACTGTGACCATGCCAATGAGCAGAAGTGCTACTCCTGCGGTGGGTTCGGTCACATCCAGAAACTTTGCGATAAGGTGAAATGTTACAGGTGAGTGTTGTCTTTAGTTCTTTGAGAATGATTGTCTGGTTCCAGTGACTGTTATGCTCCTCTGCATGTATATAACCACACAGTGTGCTCAGTGTTTTTGTCTCTGATTTTTGTCTCCTCCAGGTGTGGTGAGATTGGTCATGTTGCTGTGCATTGCAGTAAAGCCAGTGAAACTAACTGCTACAACTGCGGAAAGGCAGGCCACCTGGCAAAAGAGTGCACCATTGAAGCCACCGCATAATCAGTGCCCTCTGTTGCCCCTCCTTTTTTCAGATTGATGGTTGGTTGTATTATTTTCTCTGAATCCTCTTCACTGGCCAAAGGTTGGCTAACAGAGGCTAGTCCCAGGCCAGTGAGCCTCTCGACATGTAATACAATGAAAGGGGTGAAAAAATATCTTTCTGCATTCAATACAAAAATGTTTTAGTTTGGTAGCGGTGTTATGTATAATGCTTTGTTAAAGAACCCCCCTTTCCAAGCCACTGGTGATCAGAGATGAATAAATGGGACTAAACATATGGGAATCTATAGGACCTCTGAGCTTATGGAAGTGAGTCTCAGTAAAATGAGATAGAAGAAGGGAGTAAATGGAACCTGAACTTCCATGTATGGTTATTTTGGTTTGTTTTAGTGGGATATATGAGTTGGCCAAGGGAGTATGACATGGAAACAGTTCATAACATGATGCATTTCAGCCCTACATGCAGCTAAGCGGGCGATAACAAACTACATGTTATATTGCTAAGATATAAAATTTTGGAGGTATTAAAAGAAACAAGTTCTTTTATAGAAATCTGTTTACAATTTATCACTTGGTAGTCCAAGGTAGATGTTTCCTTTAAAATGGCTTTGGATTTTCATTTTTTTTACCTTGGCAAAATTTAACATCAAGAACAGTTGTCAGAACAGCAGAATTAGGAGTTATTTGGGGATGAAAAATGTTTTCACAGAAATCAAAATGTTATTTTGTACAATATCACTTAGACTACTGTATAAATACCATTGCTTGTACTCAGTTTTTAAGTCGGAAGGAAAGTGCAACTGAAGTCCTAGAAAATAGAAATGTAATTTTAAACTATCAATAAAGCTGGAGGAGCACGGGGAGGACTTTTGTCTGATTGCAGTTATTGATGTTTCATTATTATGCACCAAAGTTTTCATTGTTTTAAAGATGGTTTTGCATCATGTACATTCCTTCACATGAACACTGATTGAAACTCTTGGTGATGTCTGCTTAGTTACATGTGTGTATGTTGCCTTTTGGAGAATCCTGACACAAGATAATCTGCAAGATAAACAGCCTGATCTCTAGGTCAAGTGGACCGTGCTTTCTTTGCAATGTAAATGCAATCACAATCCCCAACAGAGGATGTTTGATTAAAATACGCATGAAGAATCTCACTGGATCCAGTTAAAGGGGTCAGATAATCCTGCAGCAAATGTAACAAGCCAAGAAAAAGCCGGGATGTAAAATGGAGACTTGAGGTTCACAAGCACCAATATTAAGGTTCCTGCTGCACTTAAATCACACTTTATGTATATATGCACGGGAAACGAAAGCGTTTAAAGGGGAAAAAGCAGATGTGGGCTATTTGTGATCAGTCGGATCGTGTTATTTCTGCAGCGTGGATCACAAAGGGGGTTGTGCGTGGACGGGCTGGAAGCTCCACCTCGGTGTCTAAAATGGCAGCGGGGGTTTCACTGCAGATGCAGCTTTACGGCTCCTTCCGGCAGAGATGCAGAGCGGGACCCTCCTCCTCCTCATATGTCGTCATTCCGTCTCACCCAGTCACATCAGAGGCGAAAAATATCAGAGGAAGGAAAAAAAAAAAACAAAAAAGCTGATCGGAGCGGAGGCAGCAGCAGCAGCGGGGCCGGAGCCGGACCGAGCCGGCTCACCTTCCATGCTTTATGCGGGGTGTTTTTTTCCTCTTTTTTTAAAAACCCGGTGAATAATAAAGGAGATGAGGGGACTCCTGCCGTTTTACCGGGGCCTGTGCACCCTGAGTAACCGTCAAGCCAGACGAAAAGCTGGGATTGTCGGTTCTCGGTGCGGGTTTTGCGGAACTCAGTCTAATAGCAAGGTACGGTTCGAGCTGGTGCTGCGTCTTGGCTCCGTCAAACTAATACAATGTTGACAATGTGGCTATTTTTTTTGGGAAAGATTTTACTACAAATATCTAATCGGTTTAGACTACTGCGTTGCATACCAGATTGCATGCAACTTTCTCAGATGTGGATGTGACATCAGAGACAACAGATGTAGCTGACTGCTTTATACACGCGAGAAAAACAAGCTCTGCTGCGTCCCAGACTGTGTGTGTGTGCACCCCCCAGCCAAAGACCAAACAGACAAACACACCTTTAGTGCATCTGTCCGGATAATCGTTATATTATTTCTATTATGCTAACCATGCATTAGCCGTAGGTACTGCTGTGTCACCATAGGGCACCCACGATTGATCCACTGTGGGTACTGGGTGCTGCGTTCAATGACACAAAGATACAGGAGTCACACAGTTGGGTCTTTCTGCACATACATCTTGCAAGGTTACATATCGTTGGCTTCCTGAGTAAACCTGCTAAGTGACATTTTTGGTTGGGATTAAAAACCTGCTATCTCCCCTATTATAGCTTCAAATTTCAGTCTTTTGTGAAAGTTGTTTACATTCCATCATAAGTACCAACATTAAAGGAACATATATTTTTTTGCCATATTTCACAGTTTCCTGTTATATAAACAGTTTTTTGTTTCTCCTGTTAAATTTGCCAAAAGTCACATAGCAGGTTTTATCACGAAGCCGACGATATAGATTGTAGGTTATTTTTTAAAGGTCATTTATTACAGACAAAAGAAGACAAAAAACAGTAAATGCATGCATAACATCTGTTTAGAGTCAAGCTCCTCCTATGTCAGATATGATGAAAGTTGTCAAAATATCTGCGCCTGCATAGATGTTTCTTAAACTTCATGTTTTGCAGACAAAAGACAACAAAAAACAGCAAATGTATGTATAACGTGTTTAGAGTCAAACTCCCTCTATGTCAGATATGATGAAACTTGTCAAAATATCTGCGCCTACATAGATGTTGTGGGGTATTTCTTAAACTTCATGTTTTGCAGACAAAAGAAAACAAAAACAGCAAATGCATGCATAACATGTGTTTAGAGTCAAGCTCCCCCTATGACAGATGTGATAAAAGTTCTTGCCAAAATATCTGAGCCTCCATGGATGCAAAGAGATTGTAGGGTGTTTCTTAAACTTTATGTTTTGCAGACAAAAGAAAACAAAAAATAGTAAATCCTCAGCTTCCTGATAAAACCTGCTATGTGACTTTTGGCAAATTTTACAGGAGAAACAAAAAATGGTTTATATAACAGGAAACTGTGAAATATGACATAAAAAAATCTGTTATTTTAATGGTGGTACCTATGATGGAATGTAAACAACTTTCACAGGAGACTGAAATTTGAAGCTGTAATAGGGGAGATAGCAGGTTTTTATTCCCAACCAAAAATGTCACTTAGCAGGTTTTATCAGGAAGCCGACGATAAGATGAAACTTGTCAAAAATATCTGCGCCTGCATAGATATTGCGGGGTATTTCTTAAACTTTATGTTTTGCAGACAAAAGAAAACAAACAAAAAAAAAAAAAAACAACTGCAAATGCATGCATAACATGTGTTTAGAGCCAAGCTCCCCCTATGTCAGATGTGATAAAAGTTCTTGTCAAAATATCTGCGCCTCCATGGATGCAAAGAGATTGTAGGTATTTCTTAAACTTCATGTTTTGCAGACAAAAGAAAACAAAAAACAGTAAATGCATCATGCTTAAAATGTGTTTCGAGTCAAGCTCCCCTTATGTCAGGTGTGATAAAATTTCATGTCAAAATGTCTGCACTGAGGTTCACAAAATCAGCACATTAAATTCTATAATGTACCCATGTTAGTCAACATTCCCCTCATTCTGATCTTTCTTTTTTCAGCCCGCATTGTTGTGATCATTTGTCTGGTCTTTCCATCTCAAAAATCTTCAGTTTAACCTTTGACCCACATACCAACCTTTGTTCACCTGTCCCCTCTCCAGGCACAGCCGAGCTTTGGGCTGTTGTTTGACATCGATGGTGTGCTTGTCCGGGGAAAGATGCCAATCCCTGCTGCCAAAAAGGCGTTTGAGAAGCTGGTCGACTCTCAGGGACAATTTGTGGTGCCGGTTGTTTTCGTCACAAATGCAGGGAACTGCCTCAGACAAACAAAAGCAGACCAGCTCTCTCACATCCTGGGAGTCCCTGTGAGTTATCAAGCTGCCATCGGAGCTCCATGATTGTTTTGTGTAGGTTCAGATAGACGTGATGCAAACTTACTATTTAATACTTTATGTATTTCCAGATTACACAGGAACAAGTCATCATGTCCCACAGTCCCCTAAGGATGCTTAAGAAGTACCACGACAAGTGTGTGCTGGTGTCAGGACAAGGGCCTGTCCTGGAAATTGCTAAAAAGTATCCTTAAACTTCACTTTGTTTTTACTATGTTATTGATTAAGTTTGTTTGTTAACACTTTAGCAGTGAAACTATTGGTTGAATTCATACCAAATTGGGTTTATAGATTGCCAGTGACCCAGAATACATGTCATTACATTTTGGGAAAGATAGGTCAAATTCATATTTTTAATGAATTTTTACCCCCCCCCCCCATTTACTTATAATGGGCAAAAATTCAAATCACTATAAAAATGTAAATTTTTAACTCAATTTACTTAAAATGTTGCAGAGATATAGAGATTAATTTTAGACATCACTCTGCAAAATATCTAAGTGATAGCTCGTTTTTCAAATTTTTGATAAATTTTTTAATCTTATTCTTTTCCCATTTACTTATAATGGGTGAAATTTCAAATGTCTAGAAAACCATCAGTTTTGTTTCAGTTACTTCAGACGTGGCACATACATCATTTTTATATTTAACAAATATTGAATATGGATGAAAGAGTGGATCAATGCCAAAATAAGCTACAATATGTGCAAGGGACGGGGTCTGTTGTGCCTCTCACCACTTGTGTTTTCTGTGTTATATATTAAAAAGGTCTGACTTGAATGGTGCTTATAATTTGCTCTTAACACCATGCTTTTAGTCTCGGCTTTCAGAATGTGGTCAGCATTGATATGTTGAGGGAATCCTTCCCTTTGCTGGACATGGTGGACCACAACAGGAGACCCAAACTGCCGGTGAGACACTGAAGTCTGATGTCAAAAATAAGGATGTTGTTCATTAGTGACGTACAGCCAGAAATGCTCAATAATGCTTTCTTCATTTCAGTCCAATCTTGTCAGAAACCTCCCTAAGGTTGAAGGTAAATACATGTTTTTATACGTGTCAGATTTTTGATGATATTAGGATTTCAGAGATTAGTATTAATATTCTAAATTTTACTCACAGTGGTGATTCTTTTTGGGGAGCCAATTCGATGGGAGACCAACCTACAGCTTATTATTGATATTTTGTTGACCAATGGAAACCTCAGCAGTGCTCACCAAACCCAAAAGATGCCTCACTTGCCCCTGCTGGCCTGCAACATGGACCTCATGTGGATGGCTGAGGCCCAATCTCCACGGTAGCCTTTAAAGTTTAGTCCAAGGTAAAGTCTCCGAAGCGCAGAGCGACTGAACACTGACGTCTCATTGTTTTCTGTTTCTTCATCTTGTCTTAGGTTTGGTCATGGGACATTTCTCGTGTGCCTAGAAAACATTTATAAGAAGATAACAGGGGAGGACCTGAAGTACGAGGCTCTAATGGGAAAACCCAGTGAGCTCACCTACCATTTTGCAGAGTACCTCATCAGATGTCAGGCTGTGCAAAAGCAATGGAAACTTCCCGTCACGTCTCTTTATGCTATAGGGTAAGACACCCTCCTGTCTCTCTGTGTCGCAGATGTACCTCGTAGAAAATGTAATACAATGTCTCAGAGCATCACTTTTCCACCACCATACTATTATTACTACATTCAGAGTCATTCTAAATCAATGGGAAAAGGATAAATTGGGATGTAGATGTTTTTTTAATCGATTAAATCGGGTTCTGCTTTGAGAGGCTTTTAAGGAACACTGTTGTATACTTTTAGTACCTTTTAAATTATTGATGGTGTTTTCTATGTACAGTATGTTTTTAGTTTAGTGTTTGATGTTTGGTTTTAGAAGTGGCTTTTATTGTGTTTTATGTATGTTTGTAGTGTGGATGTATGGCTGTGATTTCTATTTTGTGTAACTTCTGCTGCTGCTGTCTTGGCCAGGGCACTCTTTTTAACCTCAATTAGCTTTTTTCCTGGTTAAATAAAAAAAATAAAATAAAATAAAATAAAGTACGGTTTTCAATCTGATGCCATCAAAGTAATGAAAAGGGGGAGTTCTGGGGAGCTGGAAGCCATTGAGGTTGCTAAATAATGTGAAATAATAGCTCACAAGTGTGTTAGTAGTCATTTCACCTTCCTCTCTGAACATACATGTTTCATTTAAACTTTTACTTATTATAAGTGCTATTCAATGTCATCTATACTTTTGTATCAATGCTTTGATGTGTCAAGTAGCATATTAGGTTTCCATGGTTAGGAAAACTTGTTAAAGTCCTTAAAATCTATTTTTTTAGGTCTGGAATAGTAATAAAATAATGTAAAGTTGTCACAAGTTTTGGATAAATTTGCACAATTTCATTTTTAGGAATGCAAAGTTTTCAAATTTAAGATGCAGAATGTCTTCAATAAAAGGCTGATGAATTCACACCCTTTTACATCCAGCAATTATATTACTTTTGTCACAGTAAAATTACATTTATATCTTTATTATCATGTAATAATGGATGATAAATGCACATTTTAAAGTTGATATAACACAAACTGTCCTCATAAGCCTGGGAGAAAATTCACAAAGTTAATGTCAGGGTTTGTGGAGGGTTTAGATACAGGAATGGCTTTTTATTTTTATGTTCTCTTAGTTTTGTATCTTTATTATTACAATCCTTGGAAAGTATTTATTAGCTCAGTAGTTTGTGAGTACTTGAAGGTAATACAAATAACTGACAGACAATGAAAAAGGCTGCTGTTTAATTTTATATAATGATAAAATCTACGTCTGTTCACATATTTAAGGGTTATTAATAGTCATGGAAATTGCAACATTAGACTTTGTAAAATCATGGGAAAGTTTGTTGTGAGAACGCTGTTGTATAGTGTAGGAGAAAATACACAAATGCTTGAACATTACGGTAGTGGAAAAAAGTTGTCGGACACCCTTAATATTTCATACAATTTCAGATATTATCATGAAATATTTGCGAAAAAAAAAAAAAAAAGTGTAGCTGCATCAGACACAAACAAATGCAAGTGAGTTTTTAGTTTGTCAACCAGATAAAATAGCAAAACTAAATTCTCGACAAATTCAACATGTCATGCTCTGGATGCATTCCAAGTGGCATTATCTTGCTGAAACATTCAGTTTTGAGCTCAACGGAACATTTCACGTGCAGAAGGGTGGGTTTTGAGAATGGGACAAGAATTGGCAGAGTTCAGTGACTTAAGAATGACTTTAATGCATTAATATACAGTTGCGGAAAAAATTATTAGACCATCAAAAGTCATCAAAAACGATGGTTATGCAATCAAGTACTAACTCCTGTGTGTATCATGTGACTGAAACATACAGAAAAGAAAACATGGAATGCCTAAAAGCATTGTTTTTGTCAGAACAATGCCATAGATATTGATGTAAGAACTGAAGTGATTTTGGTTATTATCAAGAAAATATGGAAAATGGCTAGATATGAGCCCTGAAATTAAACTCTTATGAACTATTTTGGTTGTTATCATTATATTTGTCCAAACAAATGTACCTTTAGTTGTACCAGGCATTAAAATGAACAAGAAATTGAAGAAAACAAAGGTGGTCTAATAATTTTTTCCACGACTATATCACAAATGCATGGGATACCCAAAAACCCCACCACTGTACAATGAAGCCCATGTTGGTTTTGTGCTTCTGTAATAACTCTGTGTATTCTGTGGACCCTAGGGATAACCTTATGACTGACATCTATGGTGCCAATCTATACAACCGCTACCTGGAGGAGAGGGTTGCAAGAAAAAACCCAAAAGCTGTTGCAAAGATGGCGGCCGCTACGGGTTCCACCACTGCTGTCCCCCAAGATGAGGAGACCGACAACCTGTGGGAGAGCGAGCTCGCACTGCCGTCTGCTACATCCTGTAAGTCTATCCTGGTCTGCACGGGCGTCTACAACCCCAACGCAGAGGTGCCCACTGACGCCAACCACTGCATCAAAGAGACTGTGTTCCACGGGCACCGGGACTTCAGATTTGACCCTGCGCTGGTAGAGCCCGGCCACATCGTGAAGGACGTGGCAGAAGCTGTTGACGTCATCTTTGAGCAGGAGAAGTTTGTGCCTCAGTTTTAAGCCAACAGATTTAATGTGGTCACGGAGGCTGAATTAGCGGTGGCGACGGTTACCACTCGAAGCATTAATCTGTAGGAGCCTGACACTGTGGACACTGTTTAACCACCTAATAGGGCATTGATAAAATATTGGGTCATATTTTAAACCTTCAACATTAACTATCATGTAAAAGTCAACCTCTCTTTTCTATTGTTTTGTGATAGTTTTTAAGTACATTAATGCGAAGTGTAAAAACTGCCTTATTTGACCCTACTAAGTATTTTTTTAGATGATAGTAATGTTTTAGATTATTACAAATCCTAAAATCATCCTATATTTAATATAAGAAGTGTTTTTATGAAGCACATTCAGATAACATTTGACCTTGATTCTTAAAATGACTTTTTATTCTGACATTTTTGTCATTTGTTTACCCATTTATCCTGAAAAATCTATGCATGAACATGAGCGTAATACTTGTACTGTAAAGACAGCTGTTTGATGTGCAATATTGTCCTAGTACTGTCTGTCTGTCTGCATTTTGTCTTGTTGTGAGAGCATCAACCCCATCAGAGACTTATCTTTGTCAAAAACAAGCGTTTAATTGTAAAATTTACTATAGACATTTTAGAAACAAAAGCTAATAGCTATTCAGAAATGAATACAATGCCAATCAAAAGGTGTTGCCTCTTTATATTTGACTATTTGTGTTAAATCACTCAGTGTGTAAATATTTTACCAGAAGTAAATATTAAGAACAAGATGAACAAGCTTTGGAGGGTGTTTGTGAATTATTTTTTAGATAAAAACAAGTTACATCTCATCAGAAATGTCCAAGGCATTTGGTCACTGTAATTTATAAAGACAGACATCTTCAGTGTATTTTTGACAGCTGATATCAGTCTTTGTTTTCAGACATGAATCATTGGCTCCCAGCCTCTGATAAAGCACATATTAAAGAATCCTGTAGATCCACACAGCCATGCACACAAACACTGGATTCAACATCTCATGTACCTAGAATATGTCATTACATATTGTTCCCCCAGGTAGGTATATAATTAAAGGTATCAAGCTAAACCTGTCATGTGTTTTTTTTTTTTTTGTTTTTTTTTAAAGATAGAAGCCAAAATGTTTCTCATCAGTCTAGTTTTTTTCTCATTTATTAGAATTTTTAATAAGCACATCGAATTTTAATCCAAATGGCTTCAGTATAACATGGTGTTTTTCATTCATCACACATTTCTCTGGTGCAATTTACACCCACTTGAATATATTTTCCCTTCAGTAAAAAAAGGGTAGCATTATAAGAACAACTTGGCAGTAACATTCTGTAGCAGTTAAACACTCCTCTGGTTTAGCATTAAAAGAACTGAGGCTGGCCAAGTAGCACAGGGCTTAAGGGTGGCATCCATGAAACACAACATTCCTGGCCCACCTGACCTTTGTTGCATGTGTTTCTTCCCTTTTTTCCCTT
The DNA here is from genome assembly GCF_902148855.1 of Sphaeramia orbicularis. Taxonomy (NCBI): domain Eukaryota; kingdom Metazoa; phylum Chordata; class Actinopteri; order Kurtiformes; family Apogonidae; genus Sphaeramia; species Sphaeramia orbicularis. Next base: position 29,036,740 of record NC_043963.1, read on the forward strand.
TCTACTGTCCCCCTATTGTAAGCAGGAAAACACGCCCAAAAACTAATGTTACAAAAATGGTATTGTTAAGAAGAAATCCCAGTACATTTTCTTTTCACCTTTGTTTGGGACATGCAGTGTTTTTGACGTCTGGTCCCACTGAAGCAGAGAGTCCCTTAGGTTGCCTTTATCTTTATATTGTGCTTCTTGTGTAACACATCCAGTACTTGTGGCAATAACTCTGTACTTAAAAGTGGCCTCTCTAAATCCTCAGTCCAGGTCACAGAGTCTGAGTCCTCTGACAGTAATGTGTTTAACCTCCTTCTGTGTTTGGGCTTAAGTGAACGCAACGAATCGGCCTCAAATCCTTCATGTTTCTTGTCTATATATAGAGTAAAAGTGGATTTTTTGGCAAGTCTCAGACTCCACAGAAGTAAAGCAATGAGAAAGCATAGCATCACCCCCATTATGATGTTGTATACTCCACCAGTACATCGTGTTCCTGAGCAGGAGGTGAAAAAGTCATCGCTGAGTTTAGAGATGGCAATCTGAGCCACAAAGACTGGAGTGGCACAGGTAGGTTCCTTAGAGACAACGTGCCTGTTTTTCAGCAACCAGTTCCTCAGGTATTGGATCCTGCAGTCACAATGGAAAGGATTCCCAGTTAGGGAGACCTTTTTCAGATGAACCAATCTGTCAAACACACCTGGTGACACTGTGGTGAGTTCATTGTTGTGCATGTGGAGCTCTGTGATGTCTGGAGGCAGATGAGGCAGCTTTTTGAGGTTGAGAAAACTGCAGTTGACTTGCAGCCCATCAGGAGGGAGGCCTGAACAGCGGCAGTGCTGGCCAGCAGTGTGCACACCTGATGTGGCCAGGAAAAGGAAGATGCCTAATCCGAAACTGAGGAGCATTCTACTGGATCAAGACGACAATGTTACTTTCAGTATTTGCATTATATATGAGAATAAATGACATTATTGAACAAAAGATGCTCACTGTACAGTATGTAGTGAGCTTATTGTATTAGGATTAATGTCAACAAACAAAACATTCATTCTCTGTCCGCAAAATTAAATATCCACGTAAAACCTTCAGCTGTAAGAAAGACAAATATCATGACCAGAAGACAAAGTATCACTTAAATTGTAATTTGATAAAATGTATACAAACCTTTCAGAGCTGAGCCAACTTGAAGGTTGATTCTTGTATCTGCAGGCATCCTTAAACTCGTACTAAATTCACAGTTTGTGTCCAATGTTACATTTAAGCTGTAGAGAGTCTCAAACCTGCTTCTAGCCTCAGGATTCCCTGTTTGGTAACTATTACTTCTAGAATAATCACACACCCGATGCAGAACAGCGTCAGTGTGAGGCATGCACCAATAACAGTGAACAGCTACAGCGAATTTGATATGCAGGAAATCCATCTGCTTAAGGGAGATAAGAGTTTATCTATTAAAAACAGAGGCAAAGGCCATGTGAAGCTCCCCCAATACAGGGCTTATTACTGTAGTGCTCAGGGTATGGAGGGCACTTCACAGCAGAATACAGCAGGGAGCACGCACAGCTTAATGTAAATGTGAATATACCTATGAAATACTGTATTGGATGGATAGCAGCTATGGATAAATATATATCATCCCAAAAAATATGTCGGATTTATAAAGCTTTAGACAAGTGGTACCAGGTTGAAAATGAAGTAAATTACATTTTAACTGAAAGATCCAGGGAGAATCTATGTAGCATGAACATTTTCACCCATAGGTGGAGTAATGACACAGATTTCCCTTCTCATTTTTGATTACGCCCTCTAGTGACACTGCTGCAACACTGGCGGAGAGCATTGCAGGAGCATGCAGAGGAGGATTTCTATTTTAAGATTAAATGACATAATAAAGATATGTTTTTTTCCTTGAATTACATCCATTAACAGGAAGTAGTATGTGTTGATGGGTGAAGTATTATCTACATAGGAGAGCACAAACAACACACATGTACCATAAGTCATATATTTGTTTATTTTGCGTTCTCAACATTGTCACAGTTGAAGTTTTACAATAACTGGGGTCTTACTGACTCACTACTCACTGTACAAACAGAATGCACATATAAATGAGGCCATTCTTGTCTTTTCCCTTTATTTTTTTTTTTAATGTGTCTCACGCCAGACTGAACAGCTTGCAGCAGAATGTGTGTATGTTTCTTTGTGTGTACAATATGTGTGTGTGCTGGGTGGGAACTGCATGTGTGAAAAGAGAGCTGAATGTAACATGGCAGCGAACTTTCTTCTAACAGTCTGGGGTTTTTTTGTTTTCTACAGCAAAATGTCAGTCCACGACAGTTGGAGGCAGAGACAATCGATATGTTCATATATCACCTCTTGTATCCTTCCATGAGGTGATGTATATTCATCCTGATCTTGTCTGCACATATCAGAATAGAAGACTGATCATATACACAGTATGTACAGCTCCTTTAACCCTTGTCTTGGTCCCTTTACAGTTTCATAAAGATAAACCCTCCTTCCAAGCAGTTCTTCAGATTGAAAATCAGACCCCGTATTTACACAATGAAAGCCCTCAGAAACAGAAGTGCAACACTCGTTATGTTCAGAATTTACACAATGGCTTTGTTGATGAAATGCATGCTGAGCTTCAATAAATATCAGTCTAACATGGAACAGCAAGAACACGTCAAACATTAGGAAACTCCAAATGAATCAAAACCAAAGGAGAAAAATTTATAGGCTGATTTTCTTTTTTCCATCAGCTCACAGTGAAAAGGACACATGATGCATCAGATCCATGCAGTGCATTGTTGGGGTACTTTCTCACATTTATGACTGTAGACATTTTACGCACTACAACACGCACCAAAATAAACAGATTCCTTTGTTTTACATCATCTCAGGGTTTCAGAGTTATAGCAAAAATATGAAATCAATGGAAAGACACATTCAACTGATCATTACTGTCCCATATATGATATGTCTGTCATCTGAGCTCACCTTTGTTAATTCACATGAGGAGTAATGTGTGAGAAAAAGCCTGACTTATGGCAATGGTTTTGTTTGTGAATGTTAAAATACATTTACAACCTGAATATTGGGACAAACAGTTTACTGTCACTAATTTACACACTATAATAGACTCTTATTTGTAGAATGTAGAAAGTTATTCTTTACATATTCCCAGTTCCTTTGTTCAGTTTGCATTTCTGCTGTATATTACAACTACATTTCCTGAAAAAAAATGAAAGTGTTCTTTCATATGTGCTTATCCAGCAAAATATTTCTGTTCAGCCCAAAGAGAAGCATATTCCTATATTAAAATATATACACACATTCCTCTTTCCACTGTCAACTGTGTAAGTAAGCATTTATATATTTTTAAATGACAAAAGTTTTTTTTTTTTTTTTCACCTGAATCTCTTCCTGGACAACATGATAACAGACTTCCACTCTTAGCACAAGTCTGCCTTTTTTAACATGATTGCACTTAAACTTGCTATGGTAACACTGATTTTGTTATACAATGTGCAGAGGATAGCCTCACATCAATAACATTACATGCAAAAATCACTTACTAGACATTCCACTGAACTCCAAGCCTGTACCTCTTATAAGACCATGAGGACAGCCACACATTAATTTACTGAGAAAGACTGACAGGGGTCAAAACAAAAATAAATAAATAATGACGCAACATGAAAACGCACAAATCTAAGGGACACCTTGTTTGTTCTTAATGTACAAAATCAGTACAAAGATATTGCACATATGATAGAAAAAAGATGAAAAAAATACTTCACTATGTAAGAACTGATTTTTATTCACTCACCAAACCATGTTGGTGAATAAAAAAAATATACTAAACAAGGCAAAAAAATATTTCAGAAGTGTTTCTTGTTTTGATTTGACGAGTCAAGAAAGCAGCTGTTGCATATGACAAAGGCAACAGACTTTAAATGTTGAACACCCTTCTGCGGGTTCAGTTGTAATGTTAACAGAGCCTCCAAGTGTAATCACATAGTCTTTTCACTGCTAATTTTCATTACTTTTTACAGTTAAAGCAGCCATTGTGTGAGTAGTAAACTGAAACAATCCACCCGATCAGTTTATCCACTTTGAGGTTTGACTCTGGAGCTTCAGCTGTGATGCCACAGCACTGTGAGGCCCATATGCAACAGCTGCCATCCAGAGGCTCCCTCTGATCCATTTGAAAGGCAAAAATTTCAGAATAGATTATCGGCCGGACTGAGCATGAGTTCATTCCTTTCAGAACTACATCCTGTTACCACAGAGTCAGTATAATACTGATAAAATCCATTTTTGCTGATAATAATTGTAAGTATAATCTTACAAATTACTTTACGCACAATATACTGTACATGAAGTCTTGACTAAATAGATTATGCATTAATAATTGGCACATTTATTTATGAGAGCTAGGAGACAACACATATAGCTGTCATCTACAGTAAATACAGCACTAGAACTACTATGACTGAGACGGTCGACTCAGTTGTTTACCTGTCCTTTGATTTAAGTTAGTGTGAAATGATTATATCTAGGTTTTTCACTACATATGAGTTCTACGGGGAGGCAACTACAAATAGCATTCAATGATGGTAGGGTCTGCAAACCAAAGAAAGAAGTGCTGAAAGTTGACTTCTGAAAGGCTGTGCACAAGAAATTATGCCGTCATCGTGACAGAGAAAACCGTCAGACTTGTTCTCGTCTCCGCTTGTCTTTCCTCCTGATTATATGAAGGTAAAACAGGCTATTGAGGGAAATAAGCAGTGTGGAGCGGCTTGGTGAGAAAAAAACACATTCTCTTCAGCCACCATGGCCCGGGTGTGTGTGCGAGTTTGTCCAAACAAGAGCATCTTCCTGTACAGAACCCCTACCCCCCCACACGAAACCCTGAAGGGGCCAGGCCCGTTATCAGGCAAACTAGTAAAGGCCCCTAGTGGAAGATTTGAGTCCGATTTCCATCCTGCATATTAGTTGGACCTGGAGGTGAAAAAGCTGACTGCATGTGACTGGTTCCCATCACAGCAGCAGTAAAACACAGTGGACAGGCCATAGAGTTATGCTGTCAGTCCCTTTGGTGTAAGCAATTGTTACTCCTTCAGTAAGTCCTCTCCTCGATCTTCATCTCTCCCTTAGGAACATCACACTACGGTGCTGATGCCACTGTGTTTGGGTTTGGGTCCGCCAGGTGCCGGACCCGTTTGCTGACTGTGGTGGTGAGGAGCATGCTGGGAGTGTGAGCTGTGATGGGAATGCTGGCTGTAATGGCTGTGCTGCGAATGGGCGTGTTGGTGCGTGTGGGAGCTGTAGGCTGGGTGCTGGTGGTACTGTGTATGGGGAGGGGGGTGGTAGTGGTGGTGGTGGTGATAAGGCGGTGGGTTCTGGGGGACTTGGCAGTACTGTGAGTGGTGACTGTGTAGTTGTGCCGGCACTGGGTGCGCTACCTGTGCTGTGTGGTGCAGGTTGGTCGGGTGGGGCTTGTGGGATATAAGTGTGGGGTGGCCGGGCGCAGGAAAAGGGGGGTGGCTCTGGGATGACGGTTTGCCTCGCTTGCTGCCAAAGAGTGACCCGAGGATGGAAGTTGACGCTGAGTTAGGGATGGAGGGATGGCCGCGGGGTGCACCCTCACGTGGCGTGGTGGCTCTCCGGCGTGTGTGAGGGCTGCTAATGATGGACCCCTGCAATACGGAAAAGAGGTAACAGCACGTCTGTCAGACACTATGCAAGTGCTACTACACAACAGCTACCACACTGCATCTGTATGATACCAGCAGGAAGAACTCACACTCTTATTGTTTCAGATAAATAAGTAGCAAAATGTTATAGGGCATGCAAATGAAAAACTAAAAATGTTTTCATGGTAGGCAGCAGCAACAATAAGAAGATTTCAGCTTAGGCAAACGCTTCATGATGAAGGGAACCTAAAGTCCGATGAGCTAACTGTTTTTGAGGAGCTGAGTCTGTAACAAGACTAAATACATACAATAATAATGACATTAACAGGGGTACAAAAAAAAAAAAAAAAAAAAAAGAGAACATTTTATTTTCATTGCAGTCAGTGCGCCAAACCTCCTCAGAGTCACACATGCAACTTGTTAAGATCAATGAAGGCATAGTTTCCACATGCAGAGGATGTGACAGGCAAACTCGTCATCCACAGATTAGCATCCAGCTAGAAGCCAGAGGACGGGAGGAGCTAGGCTCTTGTGAGCAGACTTCACAACAGGCCCGGACACTTTCCCCCTGTTCTGGGTAAAACACTATTCACTATTAAGTATGACGTCTTCTCAAAGTTGTTGAAAAGTTTGCCACATGCTTCGCCTATGACTAGAGAAAGACCAAATGACATCTTTAAAAGCAGAATGAAATTTTCAGGGTCCCAGACTTCAACCAACACATGATCTCATGGACACATGGAATGACTGGAAGATGAATGAATGAAATCCACATCTTTATAGGTCTGTTTGAAGTCCAGCATTAGACGTCTCACTACAAAGGCTAAACACCTCCCTAAACCTTAAAGTATTTAAGAGAAGTTGTGGATAAAATGAAAGAAAGACAGGGGGGGGGGGGGGCTGCAGGAGACATACAGAGTCCTACTGTCTTGGAGAGCTACCACCCTGGCAGAGAAGAAGAACCAAATGAAAATCGCTTGGATGTGATTGAATGAGAGACAAAGACGAGTGAAAAAGGGAGGGATCAGAAGAGGGATTAGTACAGTCATGCTTGTTTGAAGATAAAGTGTATATTGGTCATATAACATGACCAAAACAGGAGATCCCTGTCTTCCAAAAAAGGGGGGCAGGATCAGAGGCAGGCAACCCACGCATGCACACTAACTGAGGCAAGCAGGTTATAAGGCATCCCAGGATAAAAAATAAATGATCCAAACAAATGGACTGAGTCTATGAAGCAAAGAAGGTGTAAGACCAAAAAAGAAATGGTGTGTTTTCACAGTGCACATCATCACATAGAGAGTAGCTTGGATACCAGCTGCTTCCAACTTACTTCCATATTGCTGTCTAGTGATCCTGCACTGCTGCGACGCCCCCGCTTGCCTGCCCGAGACATGCAATACCACAGATTAGAGATCGACAGCACTCCTGGATCAACTACAGACGTTTAAGCCGCCCACCGGTCCCGTAGGGGGCAGTGCAGTGGATTGTGACTGTGAGTAAGGTCCAAATATGGGCAGGAGGGGATGGGGGGGTCAGGCGTTCAGGTTTGGGAAGGGTGGTGGGTGACAGGTGGTACTGTGGCTGTCTTTAGGGTGAAGTCACATCTTCACACAGGTTGGAAAACTAAAGCTGTATTGAGATGTAAGCCATTAAGGTTTGCAGTGACACATAGTAAAATGCACTAGCAACTGGAGGAATTTGAACACATTTCCATAAATCTAAAAGAATACGGACTCTGTGACTCTCAAAACTAAGAGACCAAGGAAATATCCATGGTTCAGAATTACCAAAAATGGAAGGTTTCTCCTAAACAGCACAGATTTTTGATCAAATGTGGCAGTTTGTTTGCCACAAGATGTAGATTTGCTAAAGGGTTTGCTAAGTCTCAGTGACAGTCAGAAAGGAGGAGACACATCAAAAGCAATACAGTGGCTGTTGCACATGGGATGTACAGGCATATACAGGTCTGAGGGCGAACAGAGCACTTTTTGCCGTTGTTAGGCACACTCAGCCAATGATACATGACCAATTATCACACATAAACAGGAAAATACCTGATGTGTATGGAAATAACAGTAAATACACATGGAATGGAGTATGGCAGGAAAGGAAAAAAAAGACACTCAACAGAAATGACCCCACTAACATGCCACGTCCTGCTTCGAAAAACACAGGAGACAGGAGGGTCAGAGCAGTTCTGCAGACTTCTTCACTAACTGACCTATCATTTCCCTTTGAGGTAGTGATCATAAGAACAAAGCGATCGTATTACCAACAATGAGGCAGACCCCTAACTGGATTTCATTTTGTTATCAAGTAAATCACCTGATAACTTCACATAGCTGTTATCTGTAATGAATGAAATGTATTCTTGCTTCGGAGACAGAGCGGTTGTGTTAAGCACTTGATAATCATGGATGAAATGACTGTTACTGCCAGGATCAAAACTAAAACTTGTTTTTTTGCTACTAAATATGTATTAGCATTGTTGTTCAGTTCACAAATATACATGAGAAGAAATGGCACATGATTGTTGAATCAATAAAACATGACGCAAAATGTTCATGACATGGTTATTGGGAAAATAAACTTAGAAATGAAAAAAGTGTAGTAATAATAATAATAATAATAATAATGATAATAATAATAAAAAAAGTGACAGTAAAAATGAATGGAAATGTTCCGAGGTGAGAACTGCCTGTCAATTTCATTCATCACCGAAAAGACAGACCTAGAAAATTCCATCTTAACTCTAAACTTCATCACAAAAAGGTCTTTATTCAGTCTTTTTTAACTGTGAATGTCTCTCTGACACCAATTAAACTGACATTAAACATAAAGGACACTTTCCAGACCAAACTGTCCAGTCATGAGTGCGAGAAGAAGTGGATTTAAGGGGGAGAAAAAATCTAAAATCAATGTATGAGTCCAGTGAAACAACATTTTGCTATTTATATCCCCTTGGTATCATCACACAGATGTGGATGACAGAAGGATCCGACATGATACACCCAGCTGATAAAGACAAAGATGTTTTAGCTGTACCTGCTTCGGAGAGGTCTCGCAGGGAGCTGCTGAGGGCGCTCCTCTTCAGCCCCTCCCCCATGGCGTAGGTGTCGTCCAGACTGGCACGGTTCATGTTCCCGTTGCCGGCTTCCTTCTTCAGACCAGAGCTCTGGGACATACTGGGCCGTACAACGCCCTTCTGCTTCTCCAGCTCAGCTGTGGAACGCATCCAAGGAAAGACTGAGGTAAGTGGCAGTGGTTTGGGCATAAAAATCAGAGTCTGGCCGGGAATAACTTAATAACTTAAAACGTCTGTGCTGCGTTTAGTCACCTTTCTGAAACACATGAATGTCCATCATTGATCTACAGAGTTTCCAACATCCTGTTCTTGCGCGTCAAAAGGGAAACTGCTTTAAAATGTCTAGAAAGAGACTGCTCTCCCTTATGGTAGCCATCCTGTAAACATTCTCTCTCGTAAAGTGGAAGCTGAGTAATGAGGACCATGCCCTGTTTCTACTTTACACTGTGAGAGGAAGGGGGGGGTGGATGGGTGGAAGAAAAAGTCTGCTCACACTCGATTCTGTATTTCTCCATTTCCTGGACCTCAGCAATGGACTCTCGTAGGTCATCTGTGAACTTCTTGCGGTCTTGGGGGTTGGGTGCATTAAAGTTGATGAGGACTTTGATGTCTGCACCTGGTATCGCTGATGTAAGTCTGATTCCATTTGGGTAATCTAGGCCAATGACAAACAGAGAGGAAGAGACATTAACACAAGGGTCATTGATCAAAATCCAGTTAAAACACATTGGGTGAATCTGTGTGAAGTTCACCGAGTATAAACAATGTCACAGCCCATTGGCCCGACATCCCATTTGTGTTTCTGTGCTAAATCAAATCCTGCGGAGGCCGATGTAAACACTTTGAGATAGCACGTTACAGTAATATGCACTGCAGACAAAAAAAAATTAAAATTAAAAAATAAAAATGCACTGTGCTACTTACACTGGTTTTCAAACAGCATGACTTGCATCCCATAGAGAGAGAAGGACTGTCTGAAGCTATATGTCACTGAATTCTTCTTTTTCTGGAAAATCTTTGTGACCTGTAATGAAGTCGATGGAATACAAAAATGTTTGTTAAAAAAAAAAAAAAAAACAAAAACTGAGATTTAAGACAAAATGCAAATGTTGTGTCAAGGAGAGGAGTCGTACCACTAATAGGTCATTGAACAGGAAGATCTCCCGCTGATGCAGACCAAGTTTCTGGAGCTTGTTTGGATCTGGCACTTCAAACAGACGGCAGTAACACACCAGCCGGCGATGGGGAAGTGATAGTACCTACAAGGCAGAAAAATAAGAGTACACTTTACATCAGGGGTCATTATGAAGAAAACAAACCAGTTTACTCAGTTATACTTTTTTTTTTTTTTTTACCATAAAGACCAAAACAGCCACCGATGACCAAAACCATCTATTGATCTAAAATGTTTCATAACTTCTTAACCACTAAACCTAGCAATCCATGTAAATAATTGGTGTAAAATGCGGTTTATCATCTTTTCATAGTCATCATATATGACCTATTTGGACGTTCAGAGGCTCCGTAGTGAACACAGAAACACTGTCATCTTCTACAACATTGTTTCACCAGTAAAACCCATGGAGTTGGATCAATGACAGTGGATGGACACTTGTTTTTTGTTTAGTTATTGATATATTTTGCTGAAAAAGTCCCATTTTCTTTAGTTTTCTCTGTTTTTGATATAATAGCCCTCAACTTTAATCTGAGCATCTATGAACATCCACTTGATTGATAAATTAAATATGGGAAAATACCTGATTGTGACTGAACAAATGAAAAATACAGAGGATAATGTCATAATAAATGGTGATAAATCACTGAAGAAAAGTTAAATACAGAAAAACACAAAAGTAACACTGGATCTTTATGGGTTAATCCAAATCTTTTTATTGAAGTTTTGCAAATTTTTCATCCTCATATGTGTACACTACACATGTAGGCTTTAAAGATTCCTGTTAACTAATCAGTATAAAGGCTGATGTCGAGCTGTGCTTAATTTCTGGAATGTGTTCAGGAAGGGGTGATAAATTTCCTGGAACTTTCTATTTGCATGTTGAATGTAGTTTTAGACATAATATAAGGTCTGTTAACCATTATCAGCCATCCTTCTTATTGCAGTGACAAAGAATTACTAGAGAATGCATTAAGATTTTGGGCGGCTCTGTTGAAATATTTAGTGTGTACACTCTCCTACACTCTTATTCACTAATATATATTTAAATAAATAACCGCTTGTTTCCAACAAACTTGAAATAAAACAGGTTAAAACCAAACTATTCATGATAAATCCGTCTTTACCTGAAGTGAATAGGGATGGCCTTTCAAAACTAAAGTTCGAATTTAAAGCCTAAACTCACTGTCTTTAAACTCGTCTCATTAGGCTTTTATCATCTTGTGACAAGATGCTGATTTACAGTTATGAGAAAAGTCGCCTCTAGATAAGCATGACTGAATCAAACAGGGAGTGAAAACATCTATATGTCATATTTACACAAGAATTTTTCTAATTATAGTGTGGGAGGAACTGAGAGTGAAGTGTAAATAGGAAGAAGGCCTAAAGTGTTATGCTGATGAATAATCCTGTGATGTACTGACTTTTAATAGTCAGTATTTCTCTTTTAACAGCATATAACTACATATTGTCTGAGGTCGATGTGTTGGGAGTAGCTGAAGGGAGGAATGGGTTCATCTGATATACATCTATTTATATATACGGTACTGAGCAAAACCTTTAGGCCAGAAGTAGATTGTTGTTTTAGCAAGAGAAGAATTACTTATTTTAATGCACGGACATATTTCTCACCGTAAGAAAATACAAGTGAAATATGGAACAGCACTAATAATAATAATATTAGAAAAAACAGACTGAATTATGAAATATTTATTGTGATCTTCCTTTGTATTGAACATGTCTTGAACACTTCTGTCCACATATTATAAGATTTACTAAACTAATCTGTAAAAAGACCATAAAGTCAACTGGCATTTTGAGCAGAGTCCGTTCATTGATAAATCATTCCTGTTTCTTGACTTTTTATTATACCTTAATTTATCATTATATTATTTATTGCAATACTGTTTGGGTGGCTACCTGTCCCACTTATCTCAATAAGATTTTCCTAATCCAAAAGAAATTTTTAAGAATGAGGAGCTTTTCTAAGAGACACGACTCATCAGCTTCTCTCTTCAAAAAACTCAAATTTCCCTCAGTTTTTGATTGAGTGTTTACCAGACCTGTGTCTTCATGTACAAATGTGTTTACTTAACTCATGACCTTCCTAAAGTTTTCCAGAACTTTTTTTTTATGTTGTCTTCTGTTATTCACAGTTAACCTACACGATACTCTAGCAAATGTTATCTTCCGTAACGTCGGACTTCTGTCAGCCAGTGTTCTCTAGAATATTGTGGACCACATCTTTGGAATAATCTATGTCCTGAACTTCAATCAACATCTTCATCATTATTTAAAAAGCATCTGAAAAGGACTCTAATTTATGAAAAATTGTAATGTTTTATATCTTTTTTTTTTTTTATTATTATTTTAATTTTTATTCTTTCTTTTTCGTGTGTTGTTTATTTTTAGGGAGGTATTTATATAAGCCTTTTTTGGCTTGGCTGATGTTATTTGCATGCTATTTGTTTCTTTTTTTTTTGTCATTTGTGATGTGCAAATAAATAAATAAAAAGAAATAAAATCTAGTCTCTCATACCAAGTTTCATTCAACACATGTCCAGTGTTTCTAATTGGTTTGGGCCACTTTTTACCACACAGTAAATACTGACTGTTTATATTTGTTATGAATTTGTAATGCTGTTGTTGGATTAAATAAAGAGAATTAAACACAAAACAATTACTGTCCAAAATAGAGATTAGACGCAGTAAAATTCTTAAAGCCCCAATGAACATGGGATAAATTGTGTTCCAACTCTAAAGTTTTCTTCATACAAATTCAACTGGTTAAATCATTTACACCCACTGAAACCCCTTATCGTCAATGCCTCCTTCAAGAAATACAGCTTCAAAGAGAAGATGGCAAATATCACTGAATTCTACTCTTACAAGGAGCTGTGCATTAAACTTGCATTAATAAAGAGACACAGAAATAGATATTATGCTTATTACAACCACAGAAAAACAGCATCGCTAAGGGTGGTCTAAGACATCTGCATAGTACTGTATATATATTTACACAGTTATTATTTTTTAACCCCATAGATTTATAACATAAAATGATAAGAGAAAAACTGAGGGATTAGATCAGCATCTGAGAGAAAACTGTAAAATTTGAGCAGACGGTAGATGTATTAGATGGCAATTATGAGTAACGTGTGAAGATGAGTGACATTACAATGACTAATGTGTATATTTTTACTTTTAGTACACATCAGTACTCCAATGCAAACTCAAAACAACACTGAAGGTTGTGGCCTTGTCTGTGCATTTTCATAAGGAGCCAAGGAAGAGTAGCTGGTGCCACGGTAACAAATAAAGAGGAGTAATTACCGTTTCCTTATTGTACTGCTTTTTAATGCACCTTAAACAGATTTCAACTAAAGAGTCAACTTTTAACAAATTACAAAGTAGAATGGATAATTCCCTGATAATTAAACACTGATCTAAACTGAATATAATGTATCAGGGCTGTCAAAATGAACACATTAATGTGGATTAATCCATCATTATGATTAATCTGATGAAAAATTTTAACGCAGTTAACCCGTCTGCAGCGCAGAATGACTCTGAACGCCTCTGCCAATGCATTAGGGGCAGTTTGTCCCAGTAGAGTTACTGTCATGCATGAACAAATGTACAGTTGATCTGGTAGTGACAGGCAGCAGAACCAGCTCATAAAGATGGAAGACACTAAACAGCACGTTGACCCTCTGGATTCAAATATGAGGACAAAAAACCCAAAACGGAACAGTAGTATCAAGTTGTTTTGTTTCAAGTTGTTTTGTTGAAACTGTTGAAGGTGTTTGATAAACACACTAAATGCATACATATTCCCTTCTTTCTTGAGTCTGTTTGCACATGCAAAATGAAACGTGATTAATATAGATTAAAAATGAATGATATTTAATCGTGATTAACCAAAATTAATCCACAGCAACCCTGTGATTGATCTGATTAAAAGTTTTAATCATTTGAGAGTACTAGTAAACATATATGTATAAACTGTCCTGACATAAAACAATGCTAAACAAAAAAACAACTTATTATTGTATGATACAGACAAATCACAAAGTAATGTGTTTTATACCAACTTAGTGTGTTATCATCATCATCATCATCATTACATACAATTGCTTCTCTTTTAGAAGATTTTAGAAATGAATAATCTCTGTTCAAGTAGAATTTTATTCGACAGGGAGGTATCTGCCTGTGCCCAGCAGTGATTTACACCCCGCTGAGTATGGAATCGGTAAATGCTGCAGCTCAGTGCCAAAGAATTTATGTCTGTTGGTTGTGTCTCCAGGGCACAGTCGAGACTCTTCATCTCTCAGTAACAGATGTGATGCTTCAGGGGGTAAAAGTTCTCGTCTCTTTAAGTAATTCAACACTGAAACTACCTGTATGATGTTCACTCGTTACAATTATGAGGGACAGGGACAGGAAGGTGTAAAAGTGCATGGATGAAAAACGGAATGATTTATAGATATTAGGATACTTACACAACCCAGTCCATGATGGAGGGATCCAATCTGAAGACAGAGGATAAAGGAGATGTTAAATACAGCTGGTGTGTTGGGATTTGTTATGCTGTTGCTTCCAGTTTTAGGAATTTTTTTTTTTTTTTGCCAAAATATTTGTATTTAAATTTTCATCATTTTCACAAACATACAACAAACAACAAACAGTGCATATATCAGATCCATGCAACCTGTTGACTGCAATCACAAACATTATGTTTACAAAAAAAAGAAAAAAAAATTATACAAAATACAGAAATCTGAGCATCCACCTTTAGAAGCCACAGTAGTAACTTTTTCAATTGTTTGCATTGTCTTCATGTAAATTTAGATTCTTAGCATACACAATGAAAGGATTCCAAACACGTTCAAATGACTCCTGTTTGCCCTTAAGAATATAGGAAATTTTTTCTAGTGGAAGGGTAGAAAGCATCTGCCGTATCCACTGACGAACAGTTGGTTTATGAGTTCTTTTCCAAAATAATGAAATGCAGTTTTTAGCAATAAGTAGACTGAAGTCTATAAAAATCCATTCATTGTTGTATATTTATGTTTTTCTGGATATATGCCAAACAGAAATAACTTTGGGTCTAACATGACTTGTTTAGAAATCATTTTTTCAATTATTTCCCTGATTTCCCGCCAGAACAATGCAATTTGTCGACAATACCACATACAGTGAACCAGTGCTGCTTTGCATTCTGAACACTTGGAGCATAGTTTTAGGAAAAGTTACTGGGACGCCAATGATCCTTTATACAGATTTGCTTTCGCCGACTGTACAATTTCATTAAAATAGTCATGAAGATCTGTGCACCTTCTGGGTTTTGTATGAAAGGTGCCATTTTTGTATGCCGCCAGACCTGAGAGAGTCTGCAATAATGTAGAAATGAAAAAAGAGCCTCCCCTAGAAACTAGCCTTAGTAGACGTGATTATGAGGATGAGGAATTCCAATGTGGCTTTTATGTTAAAGTGTTTTACCAAGTGTCCTCCTGGACTTCTAATCTGCAGCTAAATGGTGATGAGGGATCATTTTTCAATATGTTCAATTACTGCTGGTAGAGCAGAAGAGAAACTGAGTGAAACAAAGTCCTTTATGCAAGTCAAGCTTCTCCCCAAGGCTGCATAGGTTAATCACACATTTAACCTTCATGCATGAAAGAGACATCAATGCCTCCGGAATAATGAGGAAATGCCCCTCACTGCTTTTGATGTCCCGGGGCAGAATCAGAACCAGCTTTGATGAGTGTATTTGTACTTTGTTATTAGATATAATTGATAAGTAAATGAAAAGAACAATGCGGTTTATGTTTAGCGCAGTTGTCTATCAACTTGACCACTGGTTAGGGGATATGGAGTGCAAATTCGACAGCAGATGCCCATTCTTCATTACACTGCAGTGGAGGGTGACACCTCTCAAGGGTTCTCGGTTGTTAAAATCACCAGCGTGAAGGTCTAAGCCCAGGAGTGAGTCCACACACATAACAACACCCAAAGGTATAAAACACTTAAATCCTCCAGCTCATCCTATACTTGAAATCTATCAGTTTGACGTTGAAAGCAGTGAGAAAAAAAACTATATACACAGGATGAGGTCATGGGAGTACTAATCAGGTCTATCAGTCTAAACTAAACTACGTCTAAGTCTCTAAGGAGAAAAAGAGAGTCTACCTGTAGTGTTGTTTTTAACCCTCTTTATTTTTATTGGTTTGAAATCCTGGGGTTTTATATTTATACTTTTTATCTATATTTTTACCCTTACTGATTGAGTATATTTATCTTATTATCTATTTATGTATTTGATTGATTGATGTGTATTTGTGTGTTGCTCCCACTGTTGCACAACAATTGCCCCATTCAGGAAAAATAAAGGGATTGAATGATTAATAGTAAAAGTAGCTGTGAAATATTAGTTTAACTGAAACAGCACAAACTAAGCAGGTAAAATGAAATAAATATTCATAGTTTATGACAGGGGTGTCAAACTCATTTTAGTTCAGGGGCCACATTAAGCCAAATTTGATCTGTGATGGGCCGGACCAGTGAAATAATAACATAATAATATATAAAATATGTCAACTCTAAACTTTCCTCTATGTTTTCGAGCAAAAAAAGTAAAATTATGCAATGAAAAGGTTTACATTTACCAACTATCCTTTACAACAATGTGAGTAACATGAACAAACTGAAATTTCTTAAGAAAACTAAGTGTAATTTTAACAATATTCTGCCTCAGTTTATCATTTACACATGTACATTACAACGTACAGATCACAGTGGAGCTACAAATACACAAAACATTTAATAACAGGTGCAATATTGTTAAAATTACACTTCAGACATTTCAAAATGTTCATATTTGTTCAGGTTATTCGTATTTTTGTGAAATGTTAGTTTGTTTTAGTGTAAATACAGTAAAATGGCATGAAAATGTTTACATTTACGAAGGGAAAAATGTGGAGTTGTGAGTATTTATAGGTTATTATGATAGTATTTTACTGATGTGACCCATTGGAGATTAAATTGGTCTGTTTGTGGAACCTGAACTAAAATAATTAATATCTTCAATGTAATTTTTGCATTTCACAAATTCATCCCAGGGGCCAGACTGGACCCTTTGGTGGGCTGGATTTGGCCCCCGGGCCGCATGTTTGACACCTGTGGTTTATGACATTCAAGAAAAAATGCAATTTCCTTGGTACAGTCTAAGACCTTTATAAATACTGGATTTGTTAACAGTTTGATGCCACGTATGGTTTCATCCTTTCAGCCACTAGAAATAAAGGCTTTTCTCATGACGACTGAACATGAAAATATTAAAAGTCACACATAAAAAAAAGTGTGTTTACTCTCATAATAAAATAAAATAAATGAAACTGAACAGGAATCAAAAAAACAAACTTAAAGACAAATAAAAACCAAAACTAATGATATAGTTTGTGGTTAAACTGCACCTCAGACACCATTGACCTTTCCAGTGGTGTGAATGAGAAATAAGATGTCTAACAGGGTGGAAAAGACGATCAATACTCACCGGTTTCTTTCCTACAATGAGCTTCTCGACCTTCTGCACCTGGGAGACGTGATCTTCATTGGTCTTGAGTTCCCTCTTTCGGATTCTCTCATAAATGCCGACCAGAGTCTCCCTGGGTATGTCCTCGCCATCGTCCACTCCTGAGACACAGGACAGAGTTGAATTAATATCAAGTATTCACACATGCTTTTTCAGAACATGAGAAATAGATAATGGAAAATAGATTATATGACAGGTTTTAATACCTCGCAGATTCTTGATAAAGTCTTCCAGCTTCATCTTCCTCTCAGGTTTAACATTGGGGCTGTACATGTCAGTATTGAGGAGGATGATAGCGAAGGCTAGGATGAAGATAGTGTCGGGGTTCCTAAACTGCCTCACCACTGTGGGGTTGCAGATGCAGTAGCGCTGGCTAGAGACACAAAACAGGAGAATCATAACGGGTTTTTGACTTATGACCCAGCTCAGATTACAAAAACATGGGCACCGTGGGGAAATGTTTTCAGTATTGCTCAGAAAAGCAGAAGCATGGCTAGAACAGGTTCCTTTTCTGTTATTATCTTTACAAAACAGTCGAAAATCAATAAGGGTTCGTGTCACAAGCTTCGATGAAAATGAAGACGAAGCAGTGTTGTGTTGGTTTTTTTTTTTTCTCGCTTACACAATCATTTGGGATCAATTAGTGTTTAATGATCAGACTTTCTCCACTAACAAACAGACAGTATCGTGTTTACGCTTATCTTTACTAAATTATAATCCTCAGCCTGATAAGTCTTTGGTATATATCTTTAATAACTCATGTGTTCTCCTCATGCGTAAATGCCATCTGTCGGGGTGTGTAATCCTACCTGAAGGCTTCGATGAGACGCTCAACCTTCTGGGCCTCACCCTGGACACGGATGTGGTTCTGAAATTTCCTGAGGGCCTCATCCAGCTCCATGCCCTGGAAGTCCATTTCATCTACCACACAGCTGATGCACACACACACACACACACACACACACGGAATAAGAGGTGAGAAAAAAAATAAAAACACTCATTTTCACATTTTGATCCTTAACACTGGATCAATTTTAATTTCACAGCTTACAAGATGAAAAACCACACTTACTCCAAGACATCTCTGTTGAACTGTTTTTGTCTATTGCCGAGGAATTCTCCTATCATCTGCCGGCTCAGTCCCTTCCTTTGCAGCAGAAAGTGGGCCACGCCGACCGGTGTGTCGGGAATAAAGCCCCTCTCAGTCAGATACTGGATGCCCTTCTCTGGCTTCCTGAAAAATCCAACATGAACAGATGACTGGATTAAAATTACAGAACTCTACAGAATTACAGGCTCTTATTATATTATATGAATGTGATAGGAAACTGTCTTTATGCTGACTGTAAATCTCTCTGTTTGTTTTGACTGTGGTACCGAGCTGTTTTGTTGTGTTTTATTTTGGAAAATGAAAATTTAAGAAATATATTCTTTAAAAAAAAAAAAAAAAAAAACTACAGAAGAGAATCTGTTACTCCTAAGTCTGAAAAAATGACATCCTGACAACCTGCTGAAAAAGGCAGGATATAATCATGCATTTTAAAATTGTGCTGTATTGTAATTTTATCTCATAGTCTCCTGAGACCCAGGGAAGTAACAGCATATGTTTTCTTTTCAGACTGGCATTTTTTATTTTTATTATTTATTTTATTTATGGAATATCCTTTGAAGTGGAACGCATCATTATTATTATTATTATTATCATTATTATTATTATTATTATTATTATTATTATTATTTTATTTTTTCAAAATTTTTAAGTAAAGTTGTAAATCTTTTGTCCCCTACAGAGGAAAAAATGCATTGCTGGGTCTCAAGAGGATAGTAAGCTGACACAAAATAAACAAATAAATACAACTGAATAACAATCATAATTGTTGGTAAAAGCTGTATCTGCTATTACTAATGTATTTTGATCCTGTAGATATGTCTTTTACATATGTAAATTCTCACATCTTTGCAAATAACTTTATTTATGTGACATGGCTTCAATGAAAAGGTCAAAATATGAGGTTTATCTATCACACCAGCAGGGAAAATAATTACAGACAAAGCACATTTTTCCTTACATATGGATCCTATCTTTCAAAATACCTTTCTATGGATGTGGATGCACCCGGTCACAGTTTAAAGTACTACACTCTGCTAGTAAAAGGTTTCCTAAGAGGTGTCTCTAACACCATGATTTACCGGTCAAGGGCCTACTCCATCAGAGCCGAGTACCCACTTGTTAAAGAGATTCAGGCCGATGCGGTAGTGTCTCTTGCGGATCACATCGTTGCTGAAGATGGGCGAGTCCCAGCTGTTGCGCGTCTCCTTGTGGTAAGTCTGTTTGCTCAGCGTCTGCTCTCGTAGGCTGTCTCTGGACGAGGACTCGGAGCTGCAGTTGATGGTGTCGTTGGAGTTGGATGTGCTGTTGATGCTGTCGTTATCACCATCAGAGAAGTCAGACTCTGACTTACTCTGCCGGTTGGCTGAGCCGTTGATGGCTAAATGGCTTTCCAGTTGACGGTGGCGATGGCGTAGAGGTGCGTCATCGTCCCGGGACGGAGCTCTTGGCGGGGGTCCGTGTGAAATGTGTTTAGGGCTCGCCTGGGATGATGTTACAATGTGTCCGTGTGGCTCATACACGGGCGGCCGTTTGATAGACCGTTCAGAGCGGTCGCTGAGCTCCGCGGAGCTGTCGCTAGGAGGTTCGATGGTCAACAGAGGGAGATGGTCCATGCGAAGACGCTGCTCTTGACACTCCAGAGACGGAGTGCTGCGACAGCTTGTGTCTGTGTCACGACCCTCATCTTTGGGGTCAATAGGCCAGTACTCCTGAGAGGAGTTGACCGAACGCAGCCGTAAGTCCGATTCTGTGCTAGATTGCTGGTCCCCTGACCTCGACAGTGCAATAGAGGGTGACATGTCCTCCTCATCGATGAACAAAGTAACATCGCTGTATGACGCCATAGTTTCATCGTGCATGCGTCCAGGTGCCCTGCGGTGGGACTTGACCTGATAGGGCACTTCCCGCTCCACCTCAGGGCAGCCCATGGCCTCCGGGTCGGGACCCTCATCCCCTTGGAGGCTGCGACAGTTCAGTGCATCATCTATGGACTCTGCCAGAGATTTCACCTGCCTGGAAAAGGCGTCCTCCAGCTCTGTGATGGCGTCTGTCAGGTCGCCCTGCGGAGGTGGATGAGCTGCCATGTTGGCCTGTTGGTGGACCTCTATATCTCCACATTCAGACTGCACCATTGAAAGCGGGGTTCCGTCCTCCGTCATGGACACCTGCCTCCCCTCGAAATAGGAGCTGTGCACTTTCTCAGGGCCCTCGAAAGAGAGCTGCATCCTCATGTTGGATAGAACAATACGTCTGGACATACGGTTCTCTGACATAGAGCTCCTGAGTCGTTCAAAGTTCTTGTTCATCTGGTATTGACGGAAAGCTGTCTGGATGGTGCGGGCTGCATGGCGAGTTATAAATCGTCCACCATATTTACGCTCCAGCATTTCCACCTAGAAAGAAGAAAGCAAAAATGAAAAACATCCATAAAAAATAATTCATGGATCTAATTATATTGTTCATTACACAAGTTTAAAAAGTGAACACAAGACTTTTTCTGTCCTACAAGTCAGTTTTCCCAATACGAGTAGTGAGGGCTTCAGATTTCTACAATGTACTTGTCAAAGTTGTACAGCAGATCACAATTAGATCCAAAATATTTGCAAAGTCAGAAATCCTACGTCTAAGGACAGGGCTTAAACTCAGACGCATCTTCCTTATAAATTTATATTGAAGCTCAAAGGTTAAAGCAAACTTAAGGTTTCCTGCGGATGAAGATTTGGACAAAAACTACTCAATTTGAACTTTTTTTTTTACTGATGGAAATGATAACAGATGAAAGATGATGGAATGTATCCCTCCCAGTGGTGAGTGACTCTGAGCTGATGTAGTAATTACCTTTCCCTGCATTGTCTACATGGAGAATAACACACACACACACTGTTTGAGTACCTGTTTGTCCTGGAGGTCAGCAGAGAGCTCATAGCTTTCGGAGAGTGAGCGGGATCGTTTGATGGCCTCCTCTTCAGCCTGCTTACGGAGGATGGACTGTGAGTGCTGGAGTTTGGGCCGACGGGGTCTCTGTGGTCCAGGCTGGACCCCGTGGCTGTAAAGAGGGCTGTCAAATCGGTCGGGGCTGATGGCGGAGCCGTGAGTCACCGGGCCCTGGCCATAACTGGCTCCACCATCCAGGGAAGGGCCGCTCTCGTTAGGCCGTCCATCCCCTTCCACACTGCAACCAAAGAGACAAAGAAAGGGTTTAGATTTCAACTTCATATCAACAGTTGCATGATGGGAATTCAGAACGAGTCAGAATGTAGTTTCAAGGATTATCAGATGAATCATGGTTGTCTTTCTAATCCTCCTTATAAAAAGCATAAAGGCGCTCTACTTCATAGACTTATGGACTATCAGGTAAACTTAGACTAAGAACCTAGCACAAAAAGCTTCAAATCCTACAAAACCCTTTCAACCAAAGCTTTTTCTTGTGGTTGAGTCTCTATGTGGAGGGTAAAAGACAAGTATGACATTACATATATTAACAAAATCTGCAGAGAGTGTTGTAAGAAATGGATGAAAACATTACAAATTCTACTTATGCTTAAAGAACCACAATGACTAGAAATATGGCAGTTTCCTCGTATATGCTTGATTCAGAAAGTACAGATGCCACGTAAACACTTCCAGTTATTCATTGCACCAGCTCTTATACAAATAAAGCGAAAAAAAAAAAACAAGTTTACTCACTCACTCTTACATTCTGTCGTACTACTAGAGGACTTATTGCGAAAAGAACGTCTATTTTCTATAAATTGCCAACTCTTCCTCCAGATCTTGTCCACCATTCTTTCTTTTTGTCAAGTTAAGTCCAGAGTACATAGAATCCTCCAGGAAACTAATGTTTATGCCACCTTAAGCGCCAATCAGTGACCAAGGAGAGTTGCATCATGTTTGCTCGAGCGACGATTCGCTGTTTCAAAAGCTGTTACAAAGTCCACTTTAAGTAGAGTGACAGCAAATATAACTTCCACAGTCCACTGGAAATAGCTGAAACGTGTGTGTGCGTGTAGACGGTGCCTATATCCTCAGTACCAGGCATTACACTAAGTATCTCCTTTACGCTACAGTGCATTTGCTGTTCACTGGCTGCCTAATGCATCTGAACTGTGACTCGGCACACCCATACAGTGTACACAATCTACTTCCTTCATTAGACAATCCTGACATCAACATTCAGTAACAACAGCCAACATTGCCCAACGCTGAGTGAAAAAGTGGAACTGAGCATGGTCAAAAGTTCACGCAGCAGATGCAACTGTAAGATTTAATTGTGACTACATGGGTAAAGTTTTGCTCTTAACTGAATGCAGATTTACGACTTTGCAACTGCAGAGTATGTGCAGCGCACCACAAAATGTTTACACAAGATGTTCATTCAAGGTTCTC
Organism: Sphaeramia orbicularis; assembly: GCF_902148855.1. Classification (NCBI taxonomy): domain Eukaryota; kingdom Metazoa; phylum Chordata; class Actinopteri; order Kurtiformes; family Apogonidae; genus Sphaeramia; species Sphaeramia orbicularis. Next base: position 29,059,783 of record NC_043963.1, read on the forward strand.
TGCCCTGTGATTACTAAAGGCTGTGTAAAAGGCATATTTGCTGGTTCAGTCATCTTCAACATGCATACTGCATACTTGTCATTTTGCAATTCTGGATCTAATTTTACTCGCTATGTTGTTTATTTATTTATTTTTTTTCTATCTGTCTAAAAGAGAAAGTGCAACATGGTGTATTATAAAATGTTTCTTAACCCGTAAAGACCCAAAAAGCCATTGGTAACCAAATCATCTACTAATCTAAAGTGTTTAATAACTTCTGATCCACTAATCCTATCAATCCATGTAAATAACTAGTGTAAAATACAGTTTGCCGTCTTTTCATGGTCATTAGATATGACCCATTTGGATGTTCAGAGGCTCCATAGTGAACGTGGAAACACCGTCATCTTCGACAACAGTGATTCACCAGTAAAACCCATGGAGTTGGATCAATGACAGTGGACGGAGACACTTGTTTTTATGTTCTGTTATTAATATATTTGGTGAAAAAGTCACTTCTTTCTCAGTTTTCTCTCTTTCTGATATAATAACCCTTAGCTTTAATGAACATCTAGATGATCTGTGAATTAAATATAGGAAAATACATGATTTACATTGAAAAAGGCAAAAAATACATATGATAATATTACAATAAATGGAGATAAATCCCTAAAAATAAGGTCAAATATAGAGAAAAAATTTGTTAGGAACTGCCACAAAAGTAGCCCTGGGTCTTTATGGGTTAATGTAGATTTATTGAAAGCTTCATGATTTAAGGGACTTATACAAGTGAGTCCTATCATTTTTGCAAGGGCCTCAATATACCAAAGAGTCATCTGGGAAATATAAGCAAATGAAGAAAACCTATTCTAAAAAAAAACCAAACCAAACCAAAACCCTGAAAGATGCTATAGTACAGCTTTCCACTACAACAAAACATCAGCCACAGCACTAGCATGGCTTCTTTTTTGCTACTTTGCAATGAAAATACCTCTCAAGAGGCACAAGTTTGTCATTTTCCTCTTTGTCTATACTCTTCGCTACTGTCAAATTATATTGATAAAGAGTTAAAGGTAAGAAAACCGAATAAAAGCTAATAAATATAAGTAAATAAAAGTACAAGCTAATGAATCTAATTTTTTGTTCCATGGAAACTACTGTGTGTCTCGGTACAGCTCCTCCTCCACCATGTTGAACTGTGAAGGCTTTTGTCATAAAAGTACCAGAGTTTTGCTTCCGTGTCTCAATCCTCCCTGGAGAATTACCATCTACCGCAGCAGCTGAATGTTTAGTCTAATCCTGAAATTGGGTGGTGTTTAGTGGTAACTAAAGAGAAATGATCCGCCTCTTAAGCAGCGTTTACATAGATGTTTACTTCTGCTAAATGTTGGAGAATGGATTTTTCTGAGGAGGCAGGTGCATCACATTGAATCATCTCCATTACCCATTCAGGCCACCAAGAAAAAGAAAGGTTAAATCCTGAGTAAAAGCTTAAGAAACATAACTAAAAGATGAGGGTTTATTCTGCTGGTCTACAAAACCATGTGCAGCATGGTGAAAATCATGCTAGTCATTGCATAATCGCCATTGGGAAATTCTCCCTCCGCCATCTGTCATTGCAAACTGTCACATAACCATCCCTGGAGTTAAGAGTCACACCTTATGTACTGTCACAGCACCAGAATGCAGGCAGTGGTCTTTTCTGATTTGATGATTTCTTTATTAAAAGACTGCTTGCCTGGATAAAGTGACATTACATGGCTTGTCTGAATGCCACAACATATTACAATAAAATGAATGACATGTGAATGACATGAGAGAAATATGCATGTGAAAAAAACAATATAAATGAAAATAGTACATTACTGAAGCATATACTCTTCATGTAAGCAACACAAAATTTATAATCAAGAGAAGCATTAAAGGGCAATTTTATTTATTATGTTTCTGTTCATTTAACTGCAAATAGATAATGGGAAATGTGCATGTACTTTTTCTATTATTGTTTTGTATTCTTTGTCTACAATTATAATAATTGTAATTACAGAATTAATATAATATAGAAATTAAACAAAATATAATGCACCTTATTCACATCTGCAGTACTGCAAATTGTTTGTACAAACTAGAGCTTCTTTTTTAATATGTACATTCATATTTCTATATATACATTTTTATCTTGTGTGTTGCATGTCTTTCTTCTCTTTATTATTGGCTGCACGTACAAAAATACATTTCACTCCACATTGCACTATGTATAACTGTGCATGTGACAAATAAACTTATCTCATCTTATCAAAACCAGATTTATATCAATTGATTAAACATGACAATAAAACTGTGGCAAAAAGAATCATGTGTCCATGAAATAACTGAAAACACAGTAAAAACCACAAGTTGCTTTTAATACCCACAGTACTACAATGTTCCTTTGGGGTTTGCTCTCTCACCCCGTCACCTCTAAAAACAACATTTGATGCACAAAGTCAGAACTATGGCAGCTAGCGTTGCCTTTCCCCACGGGAAACTGGACCCGGGGTCTTTCCTTCCATTTTGTCCTTCTGCCTAATTTTCCCCAAACTGAGTATTCAGACTATGTGTGATTGTGCAGATGAAACAGAAAAGGAGTGAATCACAGCTGTGGTGCTTTTAGCTCTGAGGTTGTCAAATACTGCACATAGTAAGTCAGTCAGTTCATCATGACAGAGGGAAAAGAAGAAAGAAAGAAAGAAAGAAAGAAAGAAAGAAAGAAAGAAAGAAAGAAAGAAAGAAAGAAAGAAAGAAAGAAAGAAAGAAAGAAAGAAAGAAAGAAAGAAAGAAAGAAAGAAAGAAAGAAAGAAAAACACTTCAAGAGCTGATGCTTTAGGCTGTAATGGACATTGAAAGAAAAAAAAGGGAGGGATTTTGCAACAGAGCAGGAAGTTGTATGACGTATTCCACAGAAGAGGAAGAAATGGCTCCACATGGTAACTGAAGTAATCTGAAAGTTGTGGGGTTTTTTTTTGTTTTTTTTTTATATAATCAGAGTTTAAGGCTTGTGAAATATTGCGAGGTGTAGCATGATACAGCAGGGATCCCAGGACCACTTCCTGCTTGCGACTGTCTGCACTTGAAATCCTGCATGATGCCACCATATCATTAAACAACTACCCAACAGTGTCTGTCGCTCCGTCTGGCTGTTTTATCCACCAGGAGCCCCTTATAGTTCTGATCTAAGCATGGATAAGCATGTCAGCTCAGCTGGCAGTGATTTTCAGCTATGGGATCCAGGGATTTGGGGGTATGGTGCTGGGGGGGTCAACCATCTCTCTTTCCTCCCTCCTTCCCTCTCAACACATCCTGAACAAACAGAGCCAGGCCCCTGCCCAGGCCTCAACCCATTCCATCAGTCGGACCAGAGGGAGAAACATTCCTCCATCCCGGAAAAGAGGAGTCACATCAACAGGAGTTCTGGGAATAGAAGAAAGCTAATGAAGTGCAGGCTGGAGCTACGGAGGAAGAAAGAACTGCAATGTGGAACCAACGTAACTACCAAATGAAGTCACAGCGAAGACAGCAAAGTCTACAAACTGCTCTGAGCCGGCACGTTTTTCCAATAAATGTTTTAAGATGGGGTTTGGCATAACTGGATTCCCCATTCAATTCTTCACTTCAAAAGCCATTGAAATGTAGAGTATGCTAAATATTTATATAAAAACCTGTGCATATGCATTGCATTTACTTGCCCTAAAACTAGCTTTAAAAATATATCCATTTTAAGTGCACATCATGTTAAGAACAATAGTTACAGATAATAATATTACAATAAGTGAGGTTGCTGGTAAACAAGATCAATAGTATAAATAAAGTTTGTTTCTGAAGTTTCTGAAGACTGCATCTTCATATGTCTGGTTTTGTCTGATCAAGAATTCAAAGCACAAAACAGTGTTAAGCTAGTAGATAGTAGCTAAAAGGCAATAAAAAGTCCATTTATAATTAGTATACACGGCTAATAATGCATTAGACAAAACAAATGACAGTATCTTGTATTCAGTGAGAGCAGCAGCATAGCAGAAAAGGTCTGATCTGCTCAGTGAGGTCGATTTTTTTTGTTGACATTAGAGCACGAAAGGAACATCATGTCAAATCCTATCATGGATGGAAAACACTGGAAATCTGATTCCTGAACAAACTACATGTGGAGCCTTTAGTAAGTAATACAACCCTAATGCGACACATGTAAATGCATTATTAGATTTCCTGCTTCAACGTAAGTACACAGTGTAATCATTTTATGTGTGCGTATGTAAACACAGCCAGTAAAGTGACCCTTTCAGTCAAGCAGCACTTTGATATCATGGTGTTCACCCTGCAATTTGTTCGCCAAACACAACAAATACAGATGTTTTCTCTCTCTTCATGGTGACTCAGAGAGCTCATAAATACAAATGCATGCACGCGTCCTCACAATGCAGATGTGGGGAATGGATTTTTCAGGTGAAAGGTTAGCAGACCACACAGTAACATGTTAATGAAGCGGTGCTGCAGCATTAAGAAGGTGAACACTAAACACTCAGGTATGATCCAACATTTTGTAACAGCTATAAAAATAATATGCAGACCGTGATGGGATTTACAGTTGGATTCGGTTGCATACTGGAAAGATGCTCTGGCGTGTGGACTGACAGATCTGCTGTGGGAGTTCGCAGACAGTCCACTCAGGGGTCTCATAAGACTAACTACTGTAACCTGTGTAGTTCAGTCTGAGAGGTTCACTGGATGTAAAACTGAACGCTAAACAGCTTCCATTCCTCGTGTAAATATCACATTTTATCACTTTAAATGCATTTGTTTGCCTCACACTTAAAAATACACATCCTCTTTCTCTTTGTCCTATGCATAGACGGAAAACAAAAATGGATGACAAAACAAAGATTTGTGTAAGCATATGGAAAATGAAGCCAAAGTATCATCGTTAAGGGAGCTGCCATCTTGGCAAACTTGATGCAGGATTGATAGTGATTGGACATTACAGCTGTCAATCACCTGTTTAACACCACCCCTCACTGAAAAATCTGGTGACTGGACAAAATATTCTAAAGCCTGAAAGCTGAGCCAGGAGGAAGTGCAGAAGTTCTGTTTCCTCTCAGATCATAAAGGTAATGACACCAAAAAATACTTCCAACTAAAGTTTTACTGCGTTAAGCATTAGATTAGATGAATAAAATGCCAATAGTTCCGATCATTATACAGGAGGTACCTTATTTTTCTCCAGATTCTAAGGATTTTAATCGCATTTTATATCTATATATGGGAAAATGAAGTATTAGTATTAGTTCAAAACAATGAAAACATAGATACAAATGTGATGTTGTGCTTATTAATAAAAGTAATCAGAAGTCAGCACTATTCCCCTGTCAACTGTTGGTCCTCATTCTGTTAAAACCAAGGTATCCCTCCCCCTCTTCCCTTCTGTCAAGTCTCGACAACAACAACAACAACAACAACAACATCTACACAGCTTCTGTCATTATCTTTGACTGATGAATAATTGACTATCCCCCTCACCACGCTCAGCACCTGCCCTTGAAGATTGAGCCATGAAAAAGCACATAGTCACGGCCAGTGAGCGGGAGGGCCACGACACACCACAGGAATGCCCTTCAGCCGAGCAGGGGGGACAATCCAACTCCCATACAGACGGAGCCTGTACAGTAAGACTAAACATACCATAATAGCTTTCGCACACAGTGACTCATAGGGGGGGACAGGGTCTGTTTTTCATTGTAGAGGAGTCAAAACTGAAAAAGCAGATATCTCGTCACAATTCATGATCATGGTGACTTAGTTTGTCTTCATATTACTCCTATGAGGAAGACACAAGAGGAAGGTGTTAATTCCATACAAAACCCGTTTCACCTTTGTTTATTAAACAGTCTCATAAGCTCTCACAGGCTGGTATTACCTCATCTAAAGACAAAACACACACACACACACACACACACACACATGCACCTACACCCCCATCCACTAAAACAAACATGCTCTCATTTACACTTTCCCATTACTCTTACCAGCCATTCAGTTCCAGTTCCAGCAGCGACTGGGTCTTCTCCGAATTACACTGCAAACACCACATGCTGGCCGGCACTCACAAGACGATGAGCTCCAAACAGTAGTAGTCCTCCTCACAAGTCCCCATTACAGCCTAAAAATGTTCCTCTAACAGATACATTGCCAATCTGCTATAGCTTTTGATTGTAGCTGCCTCTGTCCTTGCTGACATTTTCCATTTCTTTGCCTTGTAAAAGCAGCTCCCTATGGATGGTATTCAGACATGGTCAGTGCTAAGTGGCAGTCTGTAATTTCTGACAGACAAATGGAGCTCTTTCTTTTTCTCTTTCTTCCTCTCTGTCCTCCGTGAGCCGGGCTGGTCGGAGTATGAGGGGGGCGGAGGCTGGGAGACAGGGGAGTGTGGGTTTTTTGCCAGGGTCTGAGCAGTATGGAAAGGGGCGGGGTACAGGGAAGAAGGGGGTGTGAGAGCATGGTGGCTCTGTAACTAGGGAGAAAGAGAGAGAAGGAGATGAAACACCTCCTGCTTAACACTAGTCATGCAAGGAAGGGACACACAAATGACCCTGAAGCAGATGATGTCAAGAAAAAAAAAATTTACATTTTTCTGGCGAGTTATCAAAGAACATAAAAAAGCATGTGAAAATGAAAGCCAGAGACAGCCAAGGCGGGGAGGGAGAGATAAAGCGAGGCGCTAAAAGCACCGAAAGGAGGGAGTGACAGCTTGATGTAGTTCAACTTATTTAAGTATAATAGATAAATGGCAAAGAGACAGAGTGGAAAACAGGTAAGGGGACAAAGTATGAGCTGAGAGTATTGACAGAGATGAGGTTTTAAAGTGCACGACTGTCAGAAGTACCATTTGTTGGCTGTTTTTTGCACAGAGGAGAAATATCTTAGTGGGTAGAGATGGCAAATACAAGGGAGCTTCTCTATTAATAGAGCCTTTCAGGGCTGAAAAGTGACTGTTCAGATGTGCGCTAAGAAAAGAACTCGAGGGCATATTCAGTGTGTTCCTCATGTTTGTTCGCTAATGCAACCCAAACCTGAAATCACAGGAAAGTAGTAGCTGCACCTTTCGCCCTTCAATTTAAACTCCTTGAAATCTACATTGTATAATTTCATAGAATAGGCTGTACTCATTAAAATGTCACTAGTATGGTAACGCTCACCCAGACTTGCCTTGGTGCTTTCGGCAGACCTTTGACTGATGGTGCCTCGTCTGTGGACTTCAAAAGTTGTTGCTAAGACGGACTGGAGACTAATCACCCCTCTGAGGAAAGGGGGGTTGGGGTAAACTGCCCCCAAGTCAGAGGTATTTTCTATGTAATGACAACAGGCACAGGAAACGCAGGAGAATAGCTCCCACATGGAGCCAGTTTACAGGGACACCAATCATCTACACACCAGACTGTGGAGGGAGATGTTGCTGTCCACTAATTACAGGCCTGAACCCCTGAAATGATCACCTTCTCTGGATTGTTCTCCTCTATGAGTTCAACTGAAACAAAGGGAAAAGAGGAAAAAATGACCTACAGGAGATAATATCTTAAACAGCAGCAGCAGATCTGCATAGCATAGCCAGACTTGCAATGTGTGACTCAGTCCAACCAGACAGTTACTGGCTGACTGATCTATTTCAGTTTGAGACCTTGGCCCCTGTATTATGGTGACTACAGCTGCTGGAGCCTTATGGTGCAGATACTTGACTCTACTATCACATCTCACCTATCATACCATCTCCCAGTTCTTAGTAAAATCAGTTTATCCCTGTGCGCCAGTAAACAAAAGAAAATCAACCAAGATGCCTCTTTAATAAAAGTGGCATCCTCATAATTCTATCATTTTGATGCATTTCATCACACATGAGACTGGCATTTACATTTAGAAATGCGCACATGTTATTAGATATCAGCTCAGATGCGGGTTTTGTTTTTGCTGGAGGACCACAGAGAACGGCTAACTAGATGTTATTTGTTTAGAAATAAGATATGAAGTAATATCAAGGTCTCATTTTGAAGGCAGGCTTGTGATGATTATAAGCCCCGAGCCTGTCATGATTGTTTCAACATGAGGCTCAAGGGCAGCATTAGTTTAGTCTGAGTATCGCAGAGAGCTATGCTGAAATCTAATCAGATGAATTTCAGATAAAGATGAGCCATGAAAGTTTGAACGAACTTAAGGACACAGAGTAAACCGGTGTCTGTCTGCCTCTCCATTCTTCTTCTTCTAGTGTTACTGTCTAGTCGAAGGCTCGCTCCATCTCCTGAGCTGTGCCTTCATGGCGCTCTGCTCCAGAATGATGTCATTGAGAATTCCAAGCAGAGGCCCACTCTGCTCATAAAACGCCATTTCTTCAACTCAATACATATGGTCTCGCTGCATTTCAGCTCCAACATCAGCCCCCCCTCCTCCAATTTTCTTCCTCTGGTTTTAGAGTAAGGAGAGGTAGCTATGCGAAACTTGGGGTGTGGTCACAAGAGGCATCTACAGGTCAGCTCCACACAAACGCTGTTATCAAGTGTGTTCCCACAGATCTGTCAGCCAAATATTATCAAAAAGTCGGACTTTAAAGTTGCCACTAGAATGAAAAAAGACAGCACAGGGTAAGAGAGCAAAGGAAACGAAGGGGGAAACTGATCGTTTCCTGGAAACTTGGTCACAAGGTTTTGGCACATTGTACATGTCTGCATGACATCATGCACCGTTCTCATTATCTGCTTTTGCTGGATGCTGAGCAACCAAGACCTGTGCTAAGACACGGAAAATAAAATGAAAACTCAGCCCTTGCCGGGTCTGGAAACAATTACAAAGGACTGATGTCATAGTTTGATACAACAGCATACTAAATTAGATGTAGTGGCTCGGGCTAGCTTTGTGAACACAGAGCACTTTGTATAAGAGGAAAAAAAAGAAAGACTTTTTGTCTCCTGTAAATTGTCAGGAACAAAGAATTTTTGTGCATCTGAAGGATCTGGAATCAGATGTATAAATAGAGTTGAAATGAGAGTAATTAAAGGATATGCTGCCTCTGCTCATCACATCCTGGCAGCAAAGCTGGAGCAGATGTGTTGCCTCTGGGATCCTATGGGAGTGATCAAAGATCATCAGAGGCAAGTGATGTCTAAAGGCTTTTCTCTTTTCTCCTGTTCATACATCACTTAACAATTCCAATCCAGATAGAAACAATCTGGTTGTCCAGACACATGGAAACTAGAAGAGACATCTGACACAACTTTTATTCCAGCAAAATATTATTTCAAAGCAGCTTCTTTTGTTTTACGCAAAGATGTTGCAGCTCAGAAAGTAGTCGCTCCAACTTTTAATTCAAACTCTTAAAGTTAAATATCAATCAAAATTGTGTGAGAAAAGAAAGCTTTATATATATATATTTCTTTCTTTTCTTAGACAATGCTTTCTTCTACAATTAACATATTCCCAGCACTACAAGTTAAAGTTTGACATTTTGGCGAATTAACTGTAAGTATAAGACATAATGTTCCCATGGTTGTAGCCAATTACTGAGATAGAGGCAGCAGTTGATAAGCTTAACTTATCACAGAGACAGAGAAGACGGAAAACAGCTCAGCACTGTCCAAAGTCGCTGCACCTGGACATGAACATGATTTTAATCTCCTAATCCTACTTTTGCCAGGTAGTGCAAATTCACCAAAACGTAGCTCACAAGCAGAGAGAAGCCTAACATTTGCCCCTTAGACTTTTTTTTGGGTGGGGTGTTGCTTGTTCTCTCGATGTTTGCGTGGGTTTCCTTTGGTTTCCTTGCACATTCCAACAACATATGCTTTTCAGGTTGGGTGGAGACTAAATTGCCCAAAGAGATGAATGTGGGCATCCAACGACCTGTCCTTTGCATTTCTCAGCCATCCTCAAATGGGCCGCGTGGGAAGAGAAAATGCATGAATAAAATGACACCCTTATTATGCGAACCAAGCATACCTTTAACTTAACCACATGTTTGTGCCCTTATGTGTGTGTGTGGAGGACTGCAGCAAAATAAAAAATGCATTTCATGAAATCATGGCAAACAAAAGACTCGAAATAAGTTCAAGAATATGCTAGCAATGCCATCTCACCACGATACGCACAACAAGGTCATGTATTGTGTAGCGTTACCATTTTTAGAAGCAGGTCCTCTTTGTTCAATTACAATATTTTCCTTTCAGTTCACTCTATTTTCAGATGCCATATTCCTCTGAAGCTCTTCACCATAGCCCCTCCCCACACAGAAACACACTACACACTGCACAATGCTCTTCTGCTAAAAATAGACCCATGTGAGGTGACACTCTCCAGTAAACAGAGTGAAGGAGGAGAACAATGCTGTGAAGAACAAGAAGAATACCCGTTAACACAAGAGAATGGCCACTGCATGCCCTGCTGATTTCATCTCATTATCTTTGCCTTTGTGACAGAATGATGTGCAGCGCTTCTCAGTGACTCTGAAATTTTGAGGTCACTTGGAAAACAGTGCGAGGCTCAGACAGTGTCTCTGATGCTTAGAGCTCAGACTGGCACTTTCTGTAAATGTGACAAAGGCCGCAGAGGGTATAAATACCCATAGTGGTCATGACGGCCACAGGAGCGTGACAGCGCAAGCCAGACCAACAAAACAGAGTCCAAACATGATGAGATGCAATCCACAGAGGGCACTTAGGCTGAGAGCGCCACCCATTGGTTGTAAATGACATTACAGCCTCCTCTAAGGATGCAAAACAGGCCCGAGGCCAGACATGTGGCAGTGATGTCATTCAGGACAACTGAGGTCAGACATGTTTGTGATGGTTGCAGCCAGTTGTGAAGGGGGTTGGGCTATTCAGAGGGAACCAGGATGAAAAAAGGTCAGCCTTTTCTGGTCGGTGAATGTTGAGGGGGTTGGTGACATATTCTATTTGAGGCAGTGGCAGATTCACACCTGTCTCAAGTCACACAGGGCAAATCCTACTTTACATCCACTAGAACTCAGAGCAATGATTAATCTGAATGTACCTTGCATCACTGCTCATTGTTTCTACCAGTATAGAAAAAAAGCACTACGGAGTGACTAGCTACTAATAATGACATTTTGTTAATTGCTGAATTAATTTAACAATAATCAGTTGTAGTTACTGTGGGGAAGAAATCAGTTAATCAGAAAGATTACAATATAATATATGATTTTTTAGCAAAGAGCATCACTTTTCTTTGCATCACTTGTTTTATTCCTAATTTTATTTTGTTTATTATTTATTTTTATTTTCAACATTATAAATACAGTGTAGCTGGTTACAAGTTACAAGATTATGTTAATTGCTGAAATTTTTTTTACAATAACAGATATAGCTTTGTTCTAAAAAGTGATCAAATTACAATTTCTGATTAAATTATCTAATCACCAGGGTTACATCTATCAATTAAAAAAACACTTTACAATACATCATTATTTTTGGTACAATGCTCATATGTTACATTAAAGTGGGTCACACCATAGCCCTGTCTTAGAATAAAAAATACCTTTCAGGGCTGGAAGTTCATTAACATCTTCCTTCTGAAATATGTAAATTGATCTAAAATAACCTAATTGTACGATGTTAGTTTAAATGTCTGGTTTCAGGATGTTACCCAGTGAAAAACCTGTAAAACAAAGGTAATCAAATGGTAACAAATTAACCTTAAATGGATGAAAAACTTAACATTTCATCACATTTCTAACTGTGTAACTAATAATCTGTAACTTACTACTTAAGGCAAACCTTCCAAAACTGCTTACTGCTCTATTATATTGAAAGCAGCAACATGTGAAATTTGACACAAACAAATTAAAGCACACATAAACCATACACACACCACTGTTAGGACACATCGCAGCCACAAAAAACATTTAGATCTCCATCCATCAGTTTTTCAACCATTTCAAAACCCCATAAGGTTTTCTTAAAGCAAAAAGACACCATCTGCTTATAGCCTCGCCGCGCCACAGAGGCCAATCTATCATCACATCGCCTCCCATTTTGAGTAACATCAGCCAAACACTTTAAAAACCACATCTCTCCAGTCTCCTGACTTCAGAACTGACTTCCAGGAGTCATCCATCAGCTTAATCCCAGAGAACATGTATCTATCTTTTGGTATAAACCAGATATATGACTAAAATAACTCATTGTGTGTGTTTGTGTGTATGTGTGTGTGTGTGTGTGTGTGTGAACATGTTTGTGTGTCTGGCAAAGCAATCAATTTGGAGCTATGAGCTAAATGACATCATTGAACTGGGTAAATTGACTGGAAGGCTTAACAATGATAATAATTGCTGTTTCAATCAAATTCCATTCATTGCCGACTGCATCAGTGATCAGATAAAAAGCTGATCTTGAACATGTTGTTTTGCTCAATCACTCACATCCCTCACAAGATTTAATTAGCAGTGTAGCATGAAATAGTGTTATGGTTCAGAGCAGCTGGAGTATAAATAAGTTTTCTAGTCGACAAACAGACATGTTAATTGAAGGTGTAGAATAGATGTGTGTTAAAAAAAATGCTGATTATTTATGATTGAAAGAAACAGATAAAGGGAGGAAAAGGATCAAAACCTTTAAATTCCTATAATACTCCTCCTGCGATGGCGTTCATTCTGTCATACTCACCTCTCTACTCACAGCTGTATAATCTCTTAAGCAGGGTTTGCCTTGCTCTGCCTTTCAGCCCTGTCGTCCACTGCCAGGACTCCAGTTTCTTGCTGCGCACTGATGCCCTTCACTGGTAAAGCCAACTGCGCCTCTGTGGCATCCGAAGCCCACGGCAAAAACACTGAGGCCATTGAAGCTCGAGGAGCACCTCCCGGGCTCGGCCGTCTACACTGGCACAGGCTATTGTTTGTGTTGGCACTGTGTATAAAGGCAGCCTTTCTCGTGTCTGCTCCATAACGCCTTCCCAGTCTTTGATTCGGGAAAACACAGTCACTGAACAACAGTGACGTCCGTAAGATGTGTCAATATGTCAGATTAAGCCAAATTGTGGTTGTTGTTTTCTTGCTGGCACAGCAAACCCCACCAGTAATATTGAACCTGTCACTGTACGACTTTAGTATCATAAAGAATTTTCTTTCAGTTTCTGCTCCACTTGGAAGAGAAACCGCAAAATATATTTCATTTTAATGGCCCTCATTAAGCTGACAGTGATAGAATCATTCAGGAAACATAATGTTATTTTAGGAGAAAGACCTCAAAACTGGACGACTGGATGCATATGTGAGTAAGGGAAGGCAGAAATGGGATGAAAATGCTGTTAGCTGGGAAAGAAAACACCCAAATATTGCTTATAATGCTCATATTTTTATTTTAGTGTGGAAATTGTAGTTATATCCCATTTCCATTGCTGTACATGAGTTAATTTTAATAAAATAACATTAAATACAGTAATAAAACTTACAAATTAGACTTTAGATATTGTATTAGCTGGAAAAAAAAACACCCAAATATTTCTTATAATACTCATATTTTTAATTTTAGTGTGGAAATTCTAGTTATATTCCATTTCCTTTGCTGTACATGAGTTAATTTTAATAAAATAACACTAAATACAGTAATAAAACTTACAAATTAGACTTTAGATATTGTATTAGCTGGGAAAAAAAAAACACCCAAATATTTCTTATAATACTCATATTTTTAATTTTAGTGTGGAAATTCTAGTTATATTCCATTTCCTTTGCTGTACATGAGTTAATTTTAATAAAATAACATTAAATACAGTAATAAAAGTTACAAATTAGACTTTAGAGATTGTATTCATATACTTTTTTGAACAAGGCTATTATTCCATATTTAACAACTTCATAAGGATCAGAAATTGTGGGAAACTCCTGACACAAAATCAAGTCGTGCCTATAATTTTATTCTCAAGGCATTGAAGATTGTGGCAGAAAACAACCTCCAGTCCAACGCTAATCATCAAAACCCCACACGAGAGCTCAGTCTCAAATTACACGCGATGACAACTTCCCTTAGCCACAATGAAAACTTGATCACTTGCATTTAAATATTAATTGAGAGCCACAGTTGAAAGCATCTTAACAATAACAGACGTAATTAAAAAGTAAATTATTTATGGTGCTCATTTCTTCATTTCTTCACAGGACTTGCATGTCATGCTTTTGGGAAGCTGACAATGAGCTAAAAGCAAGTAAAAAAAAAAGGAAAAAAAGAAAAAATAACAACTAGTCAGGGAAATGTTTTCCAGGCAAGACAGACAACGGGAAAGCAATCAATCACAGAACAAAAGCAGGGAGATAAAGCAGTCATCCTCCATCTGCATTCCTTTCACTATGGTGAAGGTAAAGGAAACCGAAGAAACTTTTTTTTTTTTTTTTTGGTGCGGGTCACGGGACTGCTGAGAAATGGATTTATGTTGACATATTCCAGTGGAACAAGATATCCTGAGTGTGCAAGTTCCATTCATACCACGTTTCCACAAGACCTGGAGGGTGCAAGTCAGCAGATCTTATATTTCAACATACACCCCATTCAGTCAGGAGAAGCAGGACATGAGCCCTGGGTTTATAGAGTGATAGAGACTTTCTGAGAATAACAAACAGACCCGGATTCATGATAAAACACCCTTGAGGATGGGTTTCACAGCTTCATGTTTATTGTTTCATCTCTCTCGAAGCCTTCCATAACCTCCACTTGAGAGAATGCCAAAGCATTTACAAGAAAAGAGGGTTATACAGGGCATGTGGATTAATTCACCATCCCATGACAAACTACCTGACGGGGGCTAATGTTGTTTGGCTTCCATTTAATTTAAGCGCAGAAGGTTTCAAACACACACTGGAACCTGATAATAATGCAAGTCCTTCAGGGCCGAGCCACGAATGATCTACTCATACATCAACATTAACACTAAGCTCGCCACACACCGCCACTGATTAGACAAGTCTCAGAATAAAACAAAAGGGATGAATTCTTGTCATTATTGAGGAATGGGCTTCAAAAGAGGAGTAAATCTGTCTGCTAGCTGGGCTGCATCCTTGGAGGGTTGATGTACGCTCCATAGAGCTCACTACTTTATTGACTTAAAGCGCAGCCCGGAGGTCTCTGCAGGCTGCGGGGCCCATCAATTTGCAGCCGCTCAATTATATATTAGAGGCCCCTATCACAGTTCCTTCCCTGCAGGATGACAAACTGGTTCTCCACGCAGCTGGTTTATTGTATCGCAAACTGTAATCATGTCAAGATAGGTCCGTTTGAGCGAAAATGATGAGATATGTGTATGAGAAATGCACAAAGTAAACTATAAAGGATGATGGAAGCTTGTAATAGAGGATTAAATGCACTAAATGCTGATACTGTTTTACTAAAGCATGACTTATTATAGGGTTTCCACGATGCACGCTTCCAAAATAAGTGGGTTTGGAATAGGATGAGGAAATATCACAGGGCTGATAAGTTGGCAGTGCAGTCAAGAGTCTAAATGTGTTGCTTCGGGGTTCTTTTTGTTGGATGAGGAGTGGCCTAATTCTGTCATCTTAATCGACTGCACTTCCTTAAAGCTTCAGGTGTCATTCAGAAGCAGGAGGTTGTATCAGGGAAGAGTCATTCCCACAGCCGCATGTTAATCTATGACTGACGTAAAGATCAACATGGGACACATGAGAGTGTTTTCTCTTTTGGTGGAGTCTGTTTCCTCATGCTGCTTTGGCACTAGTTGTGTGGTTCACTTGGCTTTCATTTTCCTCTCAGTCTGTACCGTTGACGTGCAGGCATTGGCAGAACCAGGCTGAGGTATGAAACTTTGTGGAAGAAGGAATTTTTCATCTGTGGGAAAAAGCAATGTGACACTAATTTACACCAGGTCCACCTTTGATCACGGCGTGAAGACTTAATTCCCACGTCTGCAGTTTTGAAATTACATCTGTTTCAGGCTGAGTTGAATAAAGTAAAGGTAATAAGATACACAAAAGCAAATGAACATTCCAGGAAGAGAAATGGTATCAGATACTGTTTGCTTTCTGTATCCAGAAAGGGACATTTAACAAGACATACAACTGTGACTGTTTATCTATTAGTTATTTCCGCCAAGGAACGGCTGAGGTAATGTTTTCATCGGGATTTGTCTGTTTGTTTGCCTGTTAGCAAGATAAGTCAAAAAGTTATGGACGGATTTGGGTGAAATTTTCAGGAAATGTTGATATTGGCACAAGGAACAAATGATTAAATTTTGGTGACTGGGGACGGGGGGGGTGGGGGGGGGGCGTTGTTTGTCTGTCTGTTAGCAGGACAACTCAAAAAGTTATGGAAGGATTTTGATGAAGATTTCAGGTAATGTTGATACTGGCACAAGGGACAAATGATCAAATTTTGGTGGTGATTTGGGGGGTGGGGTCGGGTGGGGTGGGGTGATCTGCCTTGGTGAAGGTCTGCACTCTCCAAGTGCTTTTCTAGTTGTATTAGTCATTTTTTTGCACAGTATATACCAGGCATCTTTACCTAATCTAGGGTAGGCTAGTACACTGCACTGACAATTCAATAATTTCTTAAGTTTTGTTATTTGTTAATTTATTTGTGCAACATGTTTCTTACAACTACTTTACACTACCCCTTGTTATGTGTGTATTTAATTGGCATATACTGGCATGTATTTGATAAAATGTCATGTTATACAGTCGCAGAAAAAATTATCAGACCATCAGAAGTCATCAAAAACAATGATTATGCAATCAAGTACTAACTCCTGTGGGTATCATGTGACTAAAACAGACAGAAAAGAAAACATGGAATGCCTAAAAGCACTGTTTTCGGCAGTACGATGCCACAGCTATTGATGTAACAACTAAAGTGATTTTGGTTATTATCAAGAAAACCATGGAAAATGGATAGATGTCAGCTCTGAAATTAAACTCTCATGAGCTATTTTTGTTGATATCATTATATTTGTCCAAACTAATGTACCTTTAGTTGTACCAGGCATTAAAATGAACAAGAAATTGAAGAAAACAAGGGTGGTCTAATAATTTTTTCCGCGACTGTATGTGCAGATTGAAGGCTGAAGTTAGGGACAGTATTATACTATAGGACAAAAGTTTTGGGACACGTTGAATTCAGGTTTTTTTTACTGCTAACAGGAGAAAGCTAGCAGGGCTGGAAAACAACAATTACAAATGTCTTAATAGAATTTGATATTGTGCTCAATATCACTGCAATAAATGCTTTCGGGTTATGTTTGCATATATTTTCCATCTACTTTTACATGATGCTTTTTACTCAATTTTACTCAAAATATACAATTTTTTTTCACATAATGATTGTTTTAAATCTTCAACCTTTACATTTCTGACACATTTGCCACATTCTGATAAATAATCATTTTAAACCACAAATAAACATCTAGTTTTCCTCTCACTAAGGAAGAAAAATCAGCCCTCATATTATGATAATTTCCAATAATTGAATATTTTCTATCATGATAATAGTTCAAACACTATTTTTATCCATATAGTGAATGTCTTTATTATCTCTTACATAAGGCTGGTTACTTTATTGAATGCTATACCTCCTTTTTAAGCACATGAACACTTCTTCAGCGTTATGCTGAGATGTTTTCGAGAGACTCTTCTTCCTCGGCTGCTTGTGTAAACACCTCTGAGACTGCCTCCCATATGAACACAATGCAGAACAATGAGTGTATTCAGGAAATCCAGTCCGCCGATTTTGCTATTACTTTGCATTTAATGTCAAGACGCCAAGGAATTCTGTGTAATAAAAAGAAATTGCAATTCATAGTTGCTGCACTGTGCCTAATAATCCCAGCGGTGGAACTCTGCCTTTTATTTGCCGTACCATAAAAACGTAACTCAGCAACATCCTGCACCAGGACAACAAGATAACAACACATGTGACTTGCTAGAGTGTAAATACAAGACAAAGAAAGAGAAGATGGGGGTGAAAGGGATAGACAAAGGGAAGGGCAGAACACAAGGGTCGATTAGCACGTGATGGAGAGAGAGAGCCTGCAGAGAATGGTAAAAAAAAACACACTTTGCATGCATGGAGTACAGTACAGCTCTGTATTCTCACGTAAAGTACGACTGGTGAGGGAGTTTCATGTCTCACGCTCTGTGCATCTAATAGGCCCTAATGATGGCCTCGCTGAAACATCCATTCTGTGAACAGGTCTAATGAGAGAAGGACTGGGTGGACAGAACACACAGGCTCCCCAACAATTAGGCCAAACAGCTCTGCGGTCATCAGTGGTCCCTCTATATAGGATTCATCGAAAACATGTCAACAGGATGCATCACATGACAGTCAGCAGGAAAACACTATAAGGGCTAAATTAGAACCACTATAGTTAGAAAGAGAAGCGTAGATGTCAGGGAACAACCCACCTAAATAAAACAGAACAGCATCATAAAGAGACGTCTAATTCACACCCATCTCATCATGTGAAATGGAAGCTAAATGTGATTGTGATTCATGTTTAAGGTGCAATATTTATGTTTTTTAAGGCGCAATACTATGTACTATGTGACTTTTAAGATAGTTCCAATTTCTCTTGTTTGTATACATGTATATTTATTATCTTTTTACCTTATTATACATATTTAACTGTGTTTTTTGTACATGTACAGGGTGGGGAAGCAAAATTTACAATGAACATTTAGTTGTTTTTTCTCAGCAGGCACTACGTCAATTGTTTTGAAACCAAACATATATTGATGTCATAATCATACCTAACACTATTATCCATACCTTTTCAGAAACTTTTGCCCATATGAGCAATCAGGAAAGCAAACGTCAAAGAGTGTGTGATTTGCTGAATGCACTCGTCACACCAAAGGAGATTTCAAAAATAGTTGGAGTGTCCATAAAGACTGTTTATAATGTAAAGAAGAGAATGACTATGAGCAAAACTATTACGAGAAAGTCTGGAAGATATTATTAAAGAAGAATGGGAGAAGTTGTCACCCGAATATTTGAGGAACACTTGCGCAAGTTTCAGGAAGCGTGTGAAGGCAGTTATTGAGAAAGAAGGAGGACACAGAATAAAAACATTTTCTATTATGCAAATTTTCTTGTGGTAAATAAATTCTCATGACTTTAAATAAACTAATTGGTCATACACTGTCTTTCAATCCCTGCCTCAAAATATTGTAAATTTTGCTTCCCCACCCTGTACAGTGTAAGACATTTCTTTTTTTTCTTTTTTCCCTTTGACTCCAATAAGATTCCAACGGACTTGTACTGTAATGCACCAGTACAAATATCAAAAAAACTCTCTTTATTTTTGATTTTCAAGGAAAGACAAATAAACACGACTAAGGCACCCTCTCATTTCTTTTCTCGCTTCCTCCTGGCACTTTGCATCAGCGTGGGTCTGACATCAGACTACAGAGCAGCAGCGTTGGCACCCAAGAGCACGAGCATCACGTTACATATTAGGTTACATACTTTCCATACAAAATACACCAACATGCTTGCAAATTCATCTGCCTCTTATTCCATCCATCTGCCCTGTGGGACTGCAGCTAAAGCTTCCATTTCTGATCAATATGTTGATTATTTTTAAACCTTTTAGTTAAGTGTCTAGTTTGACAATGAACTAAAATGCATATAAATGTCTTATAGCTTGCATCGCATAGCTAATAGTAAGGCCTAATTAAAATTTCAATAGTATAAATGTCAGATTAAACAAGCAAGAACATTTTTGCTGAATAAATAATCAAAACAGTGTGACTTTTAATCAGATCACTAACTGTTCCAGCACCACTCTGCTGCTTCAAGCCAAAACCTGCAGCGTGAGACAATGTAAATAGCTAAGACCTTCACTATAGGAGCTATGTGAACGTGTACTTCACAGCTAGAGAGATGGTCCAGATACACACACACCCTGAGAAGTGTTCACCTACCTCTACACATCTGCCTCCGAGTCGGCCCGAACAGCACGCCCCACAGTCTGGGCTCGTGGTGATAGATAGTTACAGCCCTTTACGGACAGGTAAGGGCGACTGTGTTTACTGGAACATGAAGACTGGAAACATCTAACTGGCTGATTTACTCTCCACTAATCAGCACATTCCCCTAAACGTCAATGAAAAGAGGAGGCTCTCCACATGCACAGCACCCTCCCCCTGCATGCCGTGCTCCTCAGCCTTCATAGTCTCTTTGAATCCTGCTTCCTCTTGTTCTCACCCCCCCACAATGCCTTTCCTAGCCCTAGTCAGCGGTCATTTATTCAGCTGCTGTGTTGATTTCTGTGGTTCAGTGGGGACACGTCCGGAGTCTGCGTGTTGAGGCTCTGCAAGGTCACTGATTTTTTTTTTTTTTTTCTCCCTCTTCAGGACACATGGTGTTGCCAAGGGGGAAATCTGAGCCGTCAACCAGAACACATCCTCAGACAGCCAGAGCACAATCCAAAAATGCTCTTAGATAACAGTTCATCTAATCCCTTGATATCTGAATAGGAATTATAATGTTCAAAATATGGACTTCACTTCACTGTGGAAATCTGGGGTTCTCTGTGTGCTTGCCCAAACAAGAAAGAAAAAAAAAAAATCTTCTTCACTAAATATATTCTACTATGATCTTATATCGGAGAGTTGTCAGTCAGGATTTTTACAAATTATATAAATATATAAAAATGTGAATGTAAAAAATCGGCTACAACTTTTCTCTAACCCCTCTAGGACCTTGGACTGAGATAAACAACCAAAAAAATTAAATCTAACATTTCTTTCAGCATTAGGGATGATTTTTCTATCAACATGAACTAAAGACAAGAATTGTTTTCCTGACTCATACTACATTACATTTATGTTATTTTGTCCATTTATCACAGAATACAATGCCCATGCTTATAGAACCAGACCAGTATTGGATTTCTGAGGCCGATGACATTACTGATATTAGGGAGTAAAATATTTGTAACTAGAAGCACTCGGAGAGCGCAGACCTCCGCCAAGGCTGATCAGTGGGGCCCCCCCCCACCCCCAATCACCACCAAAATTTAATCATTTCTTCCTTATCCCATTTCCAACAAACCCTGAAAATTTCATCCAAATCGGTCCATAACTTTTTGAGTTATGTTGCACACTAACGATCAGTGCCCCCCCCCCCCCCCCCCCCCCCCCCCCACCCCCCACCCCCCCCACCCCCCCCCCGTGGGCCCCCCCCACCCCCGATCACCACCAAAATTTAATCATTTCTTCCTTATCCCATTTCCAACAAACCCTGAAAATTTCATTCAAATCTGTCCATAACTTTTTGAGTTATGTTGCCTACTAACGGACAGACAAACAAACAGACAAACAAACAAACAAACAAACCCTGGCAAAAACATAACCTCCTTGGCGGAGGTAATAAATTCTCCAGTGAATAAAAACATGGTTTTGGAATGATCCCTCAAATGTGGTGTCAAGAAATGCAAATGTTTAAGGCTTAATTCTGCTTGACAGCCAATGCTTAAAGGTATTTGTTGTCACACGATCAACTTACTTTGCATCCCATGATACACTGAGGTTTTATATGGCTAAGCTGTTGTTATTAACCCAGTGGTTTCCAACCTTTTTTGGCTCGTGACCCCATTTTAACATCACAAATTTCTGGCGACCCCCGACATTCAAAACAAAGACTTTTTTTTTTTTTTTTTTTGCTAAAATTAATTTGTTTTTGATCATGTAATAGAGAATTAAATTTTCTTTGGTCAGGATATGTACAGTCAGTCCAGCTTGTATTTACAAGGCTGCAAATTAATACTGAACAAACAGTAACTCCAACTATGAATTATGAAAGAGCTGCAGCATCTGAAACCGGTTACAATGAACATTTGAAAGATAAACAGTATCACAGTGTTCAGTTTCAGCTTCAGAGTCTTGTCTTTTATGTATTGTGACTGTCGCTCTAAACTCAATTTTTCATTAGTATGTTTTTTTTTTTTTTTTTTAATCAATTATTAGAAATTTCAGGTGACCCCATTCGAATTCCAGGTGACCCCTCCTATCCCAAGGTTGAAAAACACTGTATTAAGCCCTGACAGAGACATTTAGCCAAACGTATTAGTATCAATTTAAGTAATAGAGGACTTTTGTATTTGTATCAATGCCAGAGTGGACTTGTTAGTGCTTATATTTTTCTATTAATTACTTTTTCAACATTATCTGGTTTTTTACACCAGTCTCTTTTTCCCGCTTTGTTTTTCAAATGAAAACAGTTTTTGTTATTATCCCTCAAATGTGGTCTTTAAACATTTGTGACCAAAATTATACAGTTTTGCAATAAAATATACGATCAAAAAATGAGTCAGAGTCTGATAATACCCTATAAATAAAAAAATATACATACAACAAAAAAAATGTATGGGCAGACTGATGAAAACGGCCTCTATTTCTGCATATTGCACATTAAACAACTTTTCACACAAGGACTGGAGATATGTATATGTGAGTGATAGTGAAATGATAATTGAGGACTATGAATATAATCCACGGATTTGTTGATCAGAATATTTAGCTCTCAGTTGCAGCGCCTTTATATTAAAATAGCTATGTAAACCTTGGCAGTAACTCTGTAAAGCAGCTATCTGGGAGAAAAGCCAGAGAAACAGGCTACAAGGCTGTAGTGGCCTCTGTGGGACTCCACACGAGACGAGGGCCCCCATCTGCCTTCATTTGTCTCTCTTCCACTCACCAGTGGCTCACAGTGGAATTCAGGGATGCTCATTTATTTGACTTAGGGTATCTCACATTGTTTAATTTCTTCGTTCTGTGCCCTTGACGTACTCGCTGTGGTATGGCTGAATCAGCTGATTGAATGATCCTTAACAGGAACTTTGATGAGAAACTTCCACAGTTTCTTTCTGAAGAGCGCTGCCAAAGCCACGGACTATCCACACAGTAGGAGGAAGATTAACATAAGACCTCTATCAAGTAGTCACAGGAGATTTTTCAGACCTTGAGGCTTGTTCTGTCCTGACGTCTCTCTACCAACAGATGGCACTGGTGTACAGTCCACATCCAGACTGAGATTGATGTTCAGGTTCAGGGATGTGTGACTGATCAGAAACACTCCCACATCTCTTAATTAAGAAGAGGGTTAAGCAAACAAGTTAAGTAAAGTGGAGCAGCAGTGGGAGAGTTATTGTTTTAAAAAGGGAGAAAAAAAAAAAAAAGCTCAGGCAGAAAGGAGTAGGAGCAAAAGCAGAGGAAGTTGAGTCTGTTGGTCTCTAGGGAGCTCATTTAAGCTGTAGGTGGACATGTTTGAGTCTGTGTGATGAAAAAGGACTGATCTGTTTGCCTCATCAGTGTCGGCCCTCAAATCGAAAGGAATCGTCTTCGGTCTGGGGCAAAAGATCTGACATGTTCAACAGCAGCACATACAATTACATACAGTACATACATCAGAATATACATTATAATATTCCTAATAACTTGCGATAACTTAAATACTACTGCCATTTTAATTGCTACTGAATATTCAGAGTTAAGCTCGTGTGTATTGTTTTATATTTTGCTTATTTGATCATTTCGTTAGAAGTGGGCCAGCAAATCACACCCTTGTTTTCTGCTTCAATTCTAACACTTCTATTTTTAAAGACCATTATGTGTTTGGTTATGGTATTTCTACTGAAACGTCTATTTTAGGCCTTGCTTCTTTGTCTTAAACGTGTATTTTATTTATTTTTCTGTAGATAACATATCACCTTCCTAAAACCATAGCCTTAATCATTTTTTTCAGATTTTTCAGGAAACACAAAAATAATTATGTATTGAGTATTTGATGATTTAGGCAAAAAAAAAGTCATCTTTGTCAAAGAACAAGTTAAGCAATTATTTTACATAAGGTGACAAGATTGACATCTTATGTTGTTTTTTACATGTTTGTCTGAAAATGTGCAAGGATTTTCTGAAAAAATTAAGAAAATAATCAAAAATGAGCAAAAAACCAATAAGATATGAGCCTTTCCATGAAGTTATTTAATGTAATTTATTTGTTATTATGTGTGTTTTATTTGAATATGAAGAGTTAAAGAGATGTTGGTCATATCACTGCTGCTACCTTAGCTGCAGTGCATGTAATGAATGAACCTTGGTGAATGATGCCATGAAAATGTAACAATGAATGTCTGAGTGACAGGAGATGACTGTCTCTGGAGGGAGCGGCATAAAAAAAGATTTATCACAATTTGATGCACGTGCACGGTCTCACAGACCAGTTGTCAAGGCAACAGGCAGGGCTGCAGGAAGGGGAAAAAATGTACTGGACGTTCCGTTAGAAGATGCAGATGTCTGTGCACATATACAGACCTACATTTACACACAGCCTGAAGTAATTAGTCCGATAAACATTCAGGATAAACATTTAACTTTAATGACTGTTTACCAGCCACAGTCCCAGGCTTCCTGACAGCATGGTTGTTCTACTTTCATGCAGAGACACATACTAATTTCACAATACATCAGTCAACAACACACCCACACATTGAATGTAACAGAAATCCAGCTTATGTGTGAATATTAAGAACTGAATACAGATATTGTATGCCTCTTCTTCCAAATCAACTACAAATGCTCCATTTAATGTCATCTTATTCCCATGATATAAGCTTTGGAAATCTTTGACAATGATGTCCTGATATTAGCCAAGAACAGTATTTTATCCATTTATTTACCTATTCATTGCAGGCTGAGACAGAGCTGAAAGCCCCCAAAGGGACCACTCTATTTTATGGAGTAAATGTGCTGTCCATTATCAACTCCCCCATCTCTTGACCCTACCCCACATTGAGTAATTTCTGGCATAGATCAAAACACATTGTGGATAATGATGGTCTGCTTTGTCATAGAACACAGTTGGTGATTTACAGCAATTACTAACATGAGCTCCAGAGACTTTGTTGTTCACAGCTGTGCACCAACAGCCTGTACAGTAGAGAGATGGAGGTAAAAGACAGATGATAATGGCGAAGATAATGATTCCAAGTCATAGAAAAACACCGGCTGAGATGGGTGATAAGATCTGACGACCTCTGGATTATGCAGCAGAACACTAAACTGGGTGCTAATTATGCAATGAGGAGCTGCTCTAGTTTCATTCAAGTATATCCCTATGTATTTATAACGAAATGTATGAATGTATATATGTATGAATCAGTTGCAAATATAAAGTGGAAGTAAGCATGTGCAAAAGGGAGCACATGGCAGCGAAACCACAAGATGCAGTGTGTGTGTATAAGAGCTGCAGTGCAGCAGCATGAGCTCATCACTCTTTTCTTCTCCCCCCTCCTCTTTCACTACCACCCGTCCAACCCCTCCTCTCACTCACCATTACATAAGTTAATGCAGCACACACGCTCATTACTCTCCAGGCAGACGAAGAGATGCAAAGGAATATGTCATCAAAAGTAAAATGACAGTGAAAAGAACCACCGAAAGAGACAATGCATGATGTTCCCCTCTGAGCGTTCGTCGTCCTCCATAGATCAGAGTAGAGTAGAAGCTAGTCTATTTTAGCTTCTTTTAATCATACATATAACATGTACAAACTGGAAGACTGGAAGACATTACAGCAACATGTCAAAGTCTCCAACCATATGCATTATTATATGTGCTTGTGTGCTTTTTTCTCATCAAACACCTCAGTAAACACCCTGAACATGAACACTGCTGTCTCTGGAGGGTGGCATTCTTGAGCATTAGAGTAAACAAACCGGCTTCCTTAGATGATTAGCATTTCAAAGCTAGCACAGCTTAACATGAGCAGTGTAGATACTGCAGCAGAGAAGGCAATGCTCCCAAAAATATTCTCCCATAATGTTGCAGCCCTGCAGCAACTGGAGGTGAAGAGACAGTGAGACTGGAGTTGTAATTTCAAGCCTTTCCCTTATGGCTATAGAAAATTAACCTATTTATATCAATCAGAATCAAATGCCCTGCCAAACTGGCAACTATTACCCTTAAAAATAATATAAAGAGGGGGGAAAAACTTCTTCCTCAAAGCTGAGGTCCCTCTGGGAGAGTCATGAGTGTAAATTATTCAGGGGTTTGGACACTGCAACTTAAGCATAGATCAGAGGAAGCCTGTGCATATAAAGTGCTTTAGATGTAAGGCAATCTTTATATAGACCAAAACACAATGACTTATTGAGCTCTCTCTCTGTTCACGGACAGTATTAAAATATATATTAAAAACATCCATAATGATACATCCCTCTTTGAACATCAGCCTTTAGAAACAGCCTGAAGATACAGATTGTTACAGGCTAAACCTATTTTCCACTGCATAAGCATTTGGACAAGCATGAGTGCAAAAATAAAATGTACTAACAGGTGATTCAGGAAATGTGCTGAATCAACAATGAACACCCACATTTGGCTTGGCAGTTTGTGAGACTGTAGTCTGTAATTACAAATGAAATATACATTTCAATCTATTCAGGTACAGGAAAAAACAGTTATTTTTTCTCTGTTGCGTTAACTGCAACTTAAGGACGACCATAAGAGGCTGCTCGTATCTCCATCATCCCGACATTTCTGACCAGAATACGGCTTCCATCCCAGACACGTCTAAGCTTTTCCACCCTGGAGAGTATTTTTTACTCACCACAGTGGAACTGCAAGTCTGCTTTGGCAGATTTCTAGTTTTCCATTACAAGCAGTTCCTCTCAGACCCAAAAAAAGACCTCACTTGTCATGTAGCCAGCGTACCAAAGCAGGGGACCAACAAAGGGGTCAGCGACTGCTCTCATCTGGATCTACGCGTTTGAAAATCTCTATGGTCCAACTCAGCCACGAAGAATTCAAGTTAATGCTCTGTTGGAGTTATTCACCTACCATGAAGCAGTGCAGCTCTGTCAGGAGGT
The DNA here is from genome assembly GCF_902148855.1 of Sphaeramia orbicularis. Classification (NCBI taxonomy): domain Eukaryota; kingdom Metazoa; phylum Chordata; class Actinopteri; order Kurtiformes; family Apogonidae; genus Sphaeramia; species Sphaeramia orbicularis. The sequence continues at coordinate 29,086,660 of NC_043963.1, forward strand.
GTTTACCATCCCAGCTTATTCAAATGAACTCTACTTGAACATTGTCTCATAGAAATCCACAGTGGAATGAGGAGGCACCAGTGACAAGCTCCACATCCACACATATTAAATAAGTAATGCTGTCCCTGCTCTCTGACACTGAACCAGACTCAGATCAGATGTATCCTGGTTACTTTGGTGTCACCGGTACAGGATTACGGTCTTAGTCAGACACATATACTGGCACCTCTTTCTCTCAACTAACTACAGTATCAGTAAATGTTGCAGTTACAGAGCATCTTTCCCTTCAGCCTCAAGTTTTCTTATTTGGTGTGGTTGAAGTACTACATTGTATACAGGGGTTGGACAAAATAATGGAAACACCTTCACCTCAAGATGATAATGCCCCAATCCATACAGCTAGAATTGTTAAAGAATGGCATGAGGAACATTCTAATGAAGTTGAGCATCTCGTATGGCCGGCACAGTCCCCAGACCTCAACATTATTAAGCATTTATGGTCAGTTTTAGAGATTCAAATAAGACGTCGATTTCCACCGCCATCGTCTCTAAAAGAGTTGGAGGGTATTCTAACTGAAGAATGGCTTAAAATTCCTTTGGAAACAATTCACAAGTTGTATGAATCAATACCTCGGAGAATTGAGGCTGTAATTGCCGCAAAAGGCGGACCTACACCATATTAAATTATATTTTGTTGATTTTTTTAAGGTGTTTCCATTATTTTGTCCAACCCCTGTAGATAGTTCATATCCTTGAACATTTGCAAGGCTGTCAAGAAAGTATAAGTTCAATTTAATTGCTAGGGGAAAAAAAGGATGGAGGGTGGTTTGGAGAAATAAATATGAGACTAGAAATAAATATGAGACTAGTCATGGGCGGCCGTGGCTCAGGAGGTAGAGGTAGAGTCCAATAACAACATGTAACATAATAAGGGTTGGCGGTTCGAATCCTGCTCTGTCCTAGTCATGTGTCGTTGTGTCCTTGGGCAAGACATTTCACCCACCTTGCCTCCAGTGTCACTCCCACTGGTGTATGAATGTGTATGAATGTTCGGTGGTGGTCGGAGGGGGCCTCTGTCAGTCTGCTCCAGGGCAGCTGTGGCTACAAACAGAGTTTACCACCACCAGAGTGTGAATGTGAGAGTGAATGAATAAAGGATCAATAAAGAAAAGCGCTTTGGGAGCCTTGAAAAGCACTATAGAAATCTAATCCATTATTATTAGTTATATAAAGTTATTATATAATTGTAGATACATAGTGTGGGTAACAAGAAAAGAGCTATATACATATAAAATGCATTTTCTCAGGTCACACTGAACATAACTGAAAAGTATAAGAGATACAATTTACAAGTGAATACAAAGTCAAAAAAGTCAAGGTAAATCTGAAGCAGAAAAGAAAATCATACATAAAGCAGGATAAAGGTAATCTTTGTGCTGGTTTATGAATTCATTCTGTCAGAACACAGAACACTGTGTCAGAGGACATTGCTGTTGTACACTTCTTTAAGAACAGACAACGATAAGTTATAATAAGGCTTAGGAAAGATAAAAAAGAATAAAAACAGATTATTCTGTCTTTAAGTAAGTCCTTTTCTAATCAAAGACATGTCCTTGATAAAGTGGACTGCCCTAAAAGACCTTGAAAATGTCTTTACTGTCTGCCTTTTAAAGCTTTGTGCCACTGATAATATATTTCCATGGTTCTGGATAGGAAACCACCAGGCTTGAGCATATAGACAGGAATGTTATTTGATCAGTCAGACGTCAGAAATATCTGCACAGACTGCTGTGGTCAGTCAAAAAAAACAAACCACTACTTACTGCCGACCACTGTCATCCATACTGGTCTGTGCCAGATGGTCTCCTACCTTATAGTTCGGCTGGAAATACAGTACTTCCACATCGCATTCCACACGGCTGTGACATCACCAGAGGCATCAGACATGCCCGAAAAAAATGTGCATCGCACAGAAAGGAAGCGTCCAAAAAAGTTTCAAAAACACAAAACTGCAGCAAGTCCCCCTAAAACAGCCAGAAGAAGTACAGTCTGTGCTCACTCCCTTCTCAACCACAAATTACACCCCACATCCTTCACTTTCCATAGAAAACCCACAGAGATATTCATTCTTGCGCTGCTAAAGTTACTTTGTCTCTGCCTTTTAAGAGCGCTCCCTGCCCCAGTTTATGTTGGGCTCAGAGTTGCTGGTCTTGCAAGCTGCCTGATGACCAAGTAAGGTAAAGGCCCAGTATGTATAGCAGAACAAAATCATCCTTCTTCTTAACAAAAGCTCTCCACCCACAATGAACAATACACCAGTCCTTTTTCTCTCCTCTGCAGACACCCCTTTCTTTTTGTTTCGTCCAATCTTTCACAGTATACACCCCAGCAGTGATGGGCAGGGCCTGAGATGTGTGTTTGATGTCTGTTTATGTGAAAGAAAGAGGGTAGATAGAGATAGATGGAGAGATAGAAAGAGCCGGAGGGAGCATTTGGTCCTTGTGCGTGTATGGTAATACTTGGGCACTTGTCCAAAAATCACAGTGCTCTCAATGGGAAGGCCGGGTGGGAGGGAGGGTGAACCCCAGTTCAGCAGCTGGGTGAGGCTGTTATGTTGTTACTACACTGACCTTGCTTTAACAGCATGAGCTTAGTCCTGGATACAATCTGACCATGTTACAGCGAAGTCTCAGCACTGTAATGAGTTACGCCCAGTGACCATGATATTCCAGTAACTCTGTGGAATTATACACATAATGAACTGTTCATGTTGTGCAGGGGAAAAAAAACAGCCTAAATAAGTTCAAAAACCACTGAGTCAGATACTAAGATCCAATGTTAGTTAGCAGTTGGCAAGAGATTCTGTTAATAATTTACGTACACACATGGAAGTAAGTGCTTTAATTATTGTGACACTAAAAAACTGACATTATCTTTCTGAGATGATGTCAATGATACTATGGTTGTGAAGGTACAGCTGGGGGGATTCCCTTAAGCCAACCTTCAGCAGCATTGCCAGCTAAATCAGTGATGCATTATTAATGAATCATGGAGATACTTTCACCTTCAGAATACTAATATCTATGACAAACTGTGTTTATATATGTGTCACTGCATTAGCATATAGAGACAAGAGACAGGTGCCCCTGATTTTCACAGATTCTGCATAAGTGTTTTCACTGTCAGCCTTCATCGGATTCGTCAAACATCTGCACAGTTAGATATGCATGAGGGAAGGCTCTGCTAACATACTTGGGTAGATTTCTAGTGCGGCATAAGAACAAATCGACAAAAATATAGTAGCTGTTGCTGTAGAGTCTTGTTTTACAACTAGCAAACCTCAAATCCAACTTGTGTTGTTTAACAGCAAAGTAACAATTGTGAGAAACTACCATCTATTGAAGCTACAATTGCAGAGTGAGTGTACATGTAAGATTAGAGAGCATCACATGCTAAGACCACCCAGACAAGAAAGCTCCGTCATCACTGTCAAAAATACATTCTTTACACATTCAGCATTATATGCTTGTTTTGGTTTAATGTGCATTTCAGTGTTAGGAGCTGGAGTCCATACATGCAACATGAAGCATCAGATATCTGTGTCGTGATAGACAGTAAAAGACATGAAAGGTTTTTTACGGTTTCACCACAGCAGCAGGGGGATGGGGTGAGTAATTTACACAGCGTAATAGAGAAGTGTGCACCTTGTTAACATATGTACAAATGGCAACAGTAGATGAAAACTGCAAAAATAGAGCACATCTGTGTGTCAAACCTCACGCAAGATCAGAAAAACCATCCGTCCTGCATCCACTGAGGTCTTGCTGTGATTTATATATTTGAGATGTTACCAGACGACATTTAATCATACGTACGTCTCCAGTTTATTATTAATCTGTCACAATCAAACATTCATTTCTTTCCCGACCTTGATGCTGTGAATCTAGACTCAGTGTGCAGTAGGTGAAAGGTGAACAGTGAGAGAAATCCCAGCGGGACGGAGATGAATTGATTCAGTCAAAGCCAGTTCATCTCGTTCATTTTCAGCACTGCCAACGCTAAACAGACAACAGACACAAACAAGATCATGCTAAGTGCCAAGTTACTACCAAGCGCTTCTACAAAATAACAGCCGTAACCCGGTTCACTCTGGAAGATCAATAATGGTTCAGCCAGCTCACACACCCCTGAGTAATGTCTTTCCTAGACAGCCAGTATGTCAGCGTGCAGTTCTGAGCTCCAACCAAAACAGTCTCTCTATCAATCAACCACGCTTGATGAAGTAATTGAGGAGTCTGTTTGAAAACATATTGATTTGCTTAACGTTGGGAGCAGTTCAACACAGGAAGCAACATCAACAAGCTGACAGCACTCTGCAATAATTATGACTCTTAAGTATAAGAGAGACCATGGATGTAAAAGTGAGTGCAAAACGCAGCCGTACCTCTTATAAAAGTTGTTGTGCGGGTGCAAACACAGCACATGCCAGTAATCCAAGCAAAAGGCTTTGAATTTCCACATCCTCAGACAGTCAACAGGGCAGAGTAGCAGTGAAATCCAACAACATTAAAGGCATCATGGCACCGGACGCACAGGACCCTGCTTGTTTCTCCAGCCAGTGAATCAATGGCATTGACGTGGGATCTGTCCTCCTGTGGAGCAGCAGCCTAACCACTGCCACTGAATGACAGCCTGCCTGAGTGGTTTTAACCCGCCCAGAACAACCTCATCACTGTTGGACCTGTCTCAGTCATCAGCAATCCTAGAAATCAGGCCTATCAGGAACTGAAGGCGGCAACAGTGTGTAACCCTGCTAGGACTGATCTGGACCGTTCATTACAGCTTGGGATTCCAAAAATGAGCACTATATTGGCTGCTTCGGATCCGTTTAGCTCCTATCCAGGTCAGTCAGTCTGTCCTGTGTGCCGGTCTCTCCACACAGTGCGTCAGTCCAGGATCCACTGAGACATCATGGCTTCAGCTGAGGCGCTGCACTGCTCCAGCAGGCACAGGTACAGGAATGTGGATGAGCACAGAGGACATAGAGGAATCCACTAAAAACTTGCTTATCCCAGATCAGTGATTGTCAGTGGCCTTCTCCTGCTTCTCCTTCCTTGTTGCAAGAGCAAACTTTCTAATGAGGCAGCAGACCGGGTCTTTTCTCTCACACTTGTGTGGGCTGTCTTCAGCGTAGCACCATCCCTCTCCTCCTTTTCACCTTCCTCTGTTGGAATCCTGAACCTACCCTTCTCCTATCTCAGTCCCCTTCTCCTTCACCTCTCCTTCTTCCTCTCTATGTCTCCCTCTCCCTCTTACAGCTGCTGCCATCCACACAGGACCTCCCAGAAATGTGCCGATTCTGGTTGCTGGGCAACACTACCGTACTACTGAAGCTTCAAATGGAAGCCTAGCAGAGAAGCGTGTGATTGGTTGACTTCTGAGCGAGGAGGGGCTGCTGCAATGTTGTATGACCACATGAGTTTATACACACGCTTTGTTAAAATAAATATGAGCTTTCAGTGCCCAGTGTATTGCAGTTGTCTAGTGAGAAAATGCTGCATTATTTGACTCATGAAGGTCAAGGGATCATAACAGAAAATACAACAGGAACAATAATGCTCAAATATGATGGTTAATTGATTCCTTAAGTGAAAAGTCTGGAATATGGATGTAAACTGGCAGTGAAGCTCATACGAAGCAAAGGCACTTAGTAGAAACAAAAACATTCCTCTCTTTTCTTGCTCAAGGGGCCATATTTGAATACAAGCCCTATGCTGTTCTTTTTCAGTGCCACACTGCAGTGCCACCCAGTTCCAGCATGTCATGGGAAAGGGCTGTGGAAGGGCCTCTCATCAATATTCAGCCATCGTCAGTGTCCAAACAAATAAACGCTGAAAATACTACATATCGTAACAAACAGGCAAACACACTGAAATGCAAACAAACATGCCCAAATGCATGTGCATATTTACACATTAACAAACTAATTGGGATAGTTAGATCTGTTTTGTGTGACAAGTGATCGCCCCATGATTCTTTTCACACACCTCCTGGCACAATACGGGCGTCCTCTGTTTTCCCAAGCCGGTGTTCAGACAGGCCAAAGCAGCACAAAAGCTATACTGAGAGCCAGTGTGAGCAGAGGGGACACTGAGGAATTAATTAGCCTAATCTACACATCATTCATCTGCCTTTTGTCACAATTCAGGCTTCCTGATTTGCACATAAGTCAGTGAAAATGACCGCACACTGACAGTCTTTTATCTGGGTTCTTCATCTCAATTTGCCTTGATGAAAAATAGCTTGTACCAACTTAACATTTCACTCTGCCTACATACCAAGAGGAACAGATGTGTGCGCTGAATTTATGTGAAGTTACAAATAATCTTTTAAAAAGTAAAGACACATTTAGAGCAGATTAGCAGATACATTTAGAGATGAGGAGAGTCTAATGCTGGATGAAAGAATTAATGCTTTAGTAAAATGATAAACAACTGCACCAAAAAAAAAATGTTTATCTCACTATTTCCACAAGCACATTAAGCCTGTTGTTCATTACAATGATTTACTCATGTGGGTCAGGCCAGATGGAGAACCCTTTTAGTTCCCCATTTCTGGTTGCCTTCAGTGGTGAGTGTGGGTGGAAACCCCACTGTCTGTGTGAGCAGAACATACTGGAGTCTGTCAAAAGCAAGAAGAGCAATTACTGCTGCACTGACTGGCATAAAAAGCAGATGGCACTGATTCAAGCACACATGACAGGCTATTATTTGTTGTTGCAGGATAAAGAGCTGAGTTAGTATACACACAAAACAGGATATGATTTACAGAATAGATGAACATGCGCTGGCATGTTAATTTGTGAAGTGTGCAGGGGAAAAACTGCTTAGTAAATGAATGCTCTTCCACTTTCTATGTTCCACTTGCTTTGAGTTTACTCATGCAGGTGTCAGCATTTTTCAGAGTTTGACAGGGGCTACAGGGGTGGGTGAAAAATGACCACTGTTTTTAGTTTAATGAAAATTGTCACACCAAGTACGTGTGGGAAGCAGCAGAAAGTATGGTAGTACAGTGATAAAATTATGTATACTGCAGCTGCCTTGTTACATTATAGGTGCACATGTTTATAAAGAAGTGCATTTAATAATCAAATATATTAAAATATAAACATTAGAAATACATGAGAAGTCTATTTTCCCCATTGCAAGTCAGGAGGATGGATAAAAGTGGTCTCCGACTGAAAAAAGGCGCTCATCTCTGTTTAGTCATCATGAATAAATGGCCTCATGTGGAAAGCCATGTGATGACAAAGTCAGAATGTCTCTGTGTTGCTGCTGGGGCATCATAATACACTGACGTGGGCTGGTACTGAGCATTACAGTGCAGGGACTCACCTCTCCCTGCAACTGACCCAGTCAATCACTGATAAGCTGCCCCAAGGATTTCACCATGACCGGCTCTAAGTAGGAGATGTGCAGTCAATAAACACTTCAATAGAAAATGGCCTGCCGCAGAAAATCCTCAAGTCAACAGTTCGTGAGAAGAGGTGAAACAAACAGCCAAAGAGGCAAGCTGGCTGAAGAACAGTAGAGAGGGAGATGGCTTTGTGGAGAAATACAATAAAGAAACAATGAAGGATGAAAAACTGAGACCAGAATGTGCAAGATGATAAAGAGATGAAAAGATGACAGGTTTGTTTTTTGTTTTTTTTTTGGGCAGGCCTGTGAGAAACCTGAATGGACATCAATCTTAACCCTGTCTCTGATTTTTACCATCCAGCAACCTAATCTTATCCAAAAGCAAGAAGAGAAAAAAACATGTGGCATACAATGTAACCATTATAATATGTAAAGAGCAGGAAGAAAGTTGTGGTTATCATTAATAAAACTACAGAACATGAGCTATAAACATGCCTAGTTGAGAAAAACAGTCTGTCTGAAGAGATGTATTGGAAAAGTTCACCCCCTGGTGGCAGATTGGAGAAGCTTCCATGTTTTCAAAGCTTAGTAACAGGAGTCTGATGTCCTGATTTGATCAGAGAACATCAGCATAAAAATATTATTAATTTACTTGTAAATCAGGGAAGTTTTCCATAATTGGTAGATGTGATACCAGGCCAACTGGATAAAAAACATGCATATTTAGATCATTAAACACAGTTTATGTCAAATTTAATGTTAGCATAATTCATTACAGAGAATTACAAGGGAATGGAATTACACGAAAATGAACGGCTTGCATGAGTGCATTACTAATGTCCTTTTTTACTCAAACTGGATGGAAATCCCTGGATTGAGGAGAAAGCCATTATTGTCAAAGAGCAGAGGATGAAATGTGTCTCAGTGGCACGATATTTTATACTACAGGGAAGATAATATCATTTAATACCATTTTAGTGAGGAGCTCTGGAGGGATAATCTTACATGAAAGTTACAGTTTGCATGAGCACAAGCTCTTGCATCATACAGATTGTACAGTACAGCTGTTTAGCCTCAAGGCAGCTATGCAGAAGATAGGTGAAGGGAAATAAGTACAGAGCTGAAAAAAGGGAAAGGAGAAAAAGAGAGAGGGAGATAGATGGGTGAGGAGGCAAAAAAGATCCATAATGAGAGCAGACTCAGATCTAGCTTTGGCTCTGTGTAGAAAGCAAAGGCACAGACAAACAGCATGGCAGAGGAAAAGAGAACAAAAGGCGGGGAAAAAAATCCTCTGAGGCTGGGTGGAGGTGGATACTTTAGTCTTCAGTTTGTGCCAGATATTTTGAAGGCCTTTTAAGTCCTCAGGCTGGGCACCAGAACTGATCAAAAGATGGTACATCACTGGACCACCAGCAAAGCACACGTCTAAAACATCTGAAAACTGTGTTATTTAACAGCACTGTGAAGGACAAAGCATTTTTGCTAGCTCAAATAAACATGTGAATGGTACAGAATGGATGTGTGCAGGCTTACATCGTAGCCACTATAAGCACAAGGGGATGATTCACCACTCAAAATCCCTGATAGGATTACTGTAGCATGACTTGCATGAATTAAGTAAATACAGAGCACAGACATTCTGTAGTCATGAAAAGTAAACATGTATGGAAAAAAATATATGATCATGAGTCAGTCAGTATGGGCTGTGGTGTGTGTTATAGCTCATGGCCTTAAAGCTTTTTTCAGCTTCAAAACAGTAAAAATAACAACCAATTCTCAAGATAACATACTCAGTCATATCTTTGTATGGTTGTTATTATATAACATTATTGCAGATAAACATACCCCTCATATCTGTTTATATTTTTACCAGAGGAACAAAATGTTCTGGAGATGCATCTTTTTCTGATGCACCCAACTCCCTCTGTGCTGTCGCTTCTGACGCTGCCATTGGCAAAGGCAGGGGCTTATTATGGGCTGTTTCAAACCACGAATGCATCAGCACTAGCTGCTCCCCTAAGGAAACTTTAACTCACTGAGATGTGCCCCTGAGAACCAGCAGCTCCCGTTGGTTTGATAATCCTTACACATGGCTAACACAACTCCAGCTGCAAACGTAGCCGCTGAAAAGCTCCATCCTACAAACGTCCATCTGCTGACGTTTTAGTGTGCAAATGACAGTCTTTGAGGCCAACCAAGCTCAGTCTGAGCCAAGCTTGTGCTGTTTTGGCAAAAGCCAACATGCTACTGTAGCACTGGGGGGAATGAACTGAAAGCTACTGAAGTACTAAAAGCTGCTCAACAGATTGAATGTCTTTAAATTTCTGCTGACAAAACACTTAAGTGATTTGTGACCCTTATCTGAACCCGTTTAATCTAATCATCTTCTGCTATGCTCCAGTCTTCCTTATTGTGACCTGTTCTACTATGTGCTTTTCTGTCGGCACATCATTGTTTATTGCAGAGGAACTCATGGGGTATGAATGTCCTGTTCTCTGTCAATGTCACTGACAGAAGGCATCAAACAGCTGATCAATAAAATAAGTTTTACAGTCCTTGGCATAAAGACTGAACTCAGCATAATTGAGCTGTAATGGTTGTAATTATGCCACTTGCAGGATAACTGTAGTCATTTATTGCTGTGGGCAGCCACTGTGTCACTGTCATTGTACACTGTAGCAATTCAGTCACTGAAAAACCAAATAGCTGATGATGACGGACTCGAGCATCTCTGCTGTACAGTATGCATTCTTGCCTTAGCTCGTGACTCACTTTCAGCTGTGCAGCCTTTTATGCCCCTGTTCTCTAATGCCATGTCAAGTGACAGTATGCTCTGTACCAGCCTATGTGCTGGCAGTGCAATATTGTGTTATATGCAGTTGTTGTCTAAAGCAATAGGAGCATGCCTCCTACAATTGCTGTCTACAATGAAGGCATATTTGGAGCTTTGCTGGCAGTTGTCTTTGTGCATTCTCCCAGTCTGCAGACCTAGCACACTCTGCTGTCAAAGGCTCTGGCTCAAAGTGGAGGAATGTGCTGTCAGTGCCTTACAGCTCTGGTGACGCACACCCTTTTTCATCAGCGCTGGCGTCATTTGAACAGGGGCATTGCATTAAGGATCTCTCAGCCAATAATGGTAAATGGGCATTCCTGCTGTAACGGCTTTACGGCATGAACGCCCTCTGAGAATGCGTGACATTATCTCAATGAAGGGCAAAGTCCATTGATGTTTATTAGCCGTGTTGTTCTTTTACTATTACACACTAACTGTGTTACACACAGAAAATAAATCAGTGCACAAAGATCAAACCTGCTGAATAGTAAAGCTATTTTTTTCTCCTGATCATCACATCTTTGCTGTAAAAGACATCTTTCTTAATATGTAATTTATTGAAATGCACCTCTCATATAAGAACTGCCTTTGTATCCCTTAAGGCCAGAGTAGAAGAGAGTAGTATCTTTAAAGGCCAACAAAGCCTTTGGCTAAGCTTAGGATATCCTGCTTTTGGCCTTTCCAGTGTTTCAGTCACAGCATTAGAATTCTAGAGGGACTGAGGGACGCCAGTGATGATGAAATGACATTTACAACAGAACAGAGCCATCCCGCTTCAGTTTCTCATTAAAGGAGAACTGGCCAGACACTTGGAGCCTGAGTTTGTTTGACAGACAAGTCAAGCACAACACATTAGTGTCATCACACATCTTCTGTGTCCCCTAAGAAAAAGCAGAAAATGTTTCACAAAGTCATCCATTTGGATCGCAGTTTCTTTTACCATCCTGAGCTCTGTCCTTCATCCTGGCCATGTTGTCTGTCTTAGAGGAAGCTGGGAGGAAATACATGTTACTTTCTAAGAAGCACAGGCTGACGGAGGTGTCCAACTGCTAGTTATGCAACTGCACAAACAGAAAAGGTATTTTTAATCAAGCAGAAAATCATAGTGACTGGTACACTTGGAACTTGAGAATTTAAGGAATATATTAATGTATTAACACATGCACTGGCCGCACAAATGGAAACAAGACAGAGATTTAAGCCACTAAATGGCAGGCGCAGATTGCCTGTGAAGGACTCAGTGGAGACCCGTGAAGGTCTCATATTCATTAAGATGACTGATCCTCATGTACGGTATTAGATCATGACATGACGGTAATACAGCTCAATGTTCCAGTGTGCACTGGCTCGTAGGTACATGTGTAAAAATTGCAAGCGATCACATATAGGATTATACATAAGGGAGTTTTAGGGAATTAAAGGATTTACATTGATGCTGAGAAAACATTACAGAAGGAAAACAAACTTGCATGTGCCTCTGCAGAGAAAGAAGGTGCTTATTCAGCTAGAAACTGAAGGAGCATCAGGCAAGGGTACACAGTTACACTGCACAAAACCATAACAAAAAAATCTAAAAGGAAAGAAAATACATTTTAACTCTGCCTTTCATCCTAATAGAACTGACACGACTGTCAAAAAAGCACTTCACAAAAGCTTTCCACAAACAGTTTCAGTGTTGTCACAAAAATAACAGCTAAGACCCAGGCACATTTTACAAAGACACACACAATACTCCAGCAAAGCCACACACACATACACACAGTGTATCATTCACACACTAGAACACACTCACACCCACAAATATACGGCAGAAGCTGCAAGGAACTCATGTGCTCGGTAAGAGCTGTCACAGCATCATCCAGAAATGAGTCATTTTTCCTAGCCACCCGAGGCTCTAAATCTATCGCACACATGACTCTGTTTTGGTTTCAGACATAATGGTAGGCTCACACATACAAAACAGCACTCAGGTTTGTAAGAAGACACATGCTATTAATTCATCTTGGTGATATTTTAACATCGCCTTCAAACAGACAAATGTATGTTGCACATCCCTGCCCCTCCCCATGAGAGACATGTTGTTTACTAAGAATACTGGGAGGGAACATGAGAGGACAGAACAAGGTCTGGATGCCATAGGTGACTCAGCATAGGCACTACAGAGATAGACACTGTGTTTTCCATCGCCACCCACTCCACTGCTGTCTCCATGAATGAGAGCAGCGCCGCCCAGGCGGGCGAGCCCCGTCTGCCCATCCAGCAGCATTCACGCAGAACATGTTACTCACATGTCGTAGAGCCGGTAACCCATGGCAGAGCCCGGTCTGTTGGAGTGGGACCCTGGATCTCGTGTTCGCCGAGGGTCTGTGCTGCTCACCACGGCACGCCACACGCTTGGTTTGTCCATCCTGTAATGCTGGTCAATGGAACTTGATGGTGGGACAGCGTGCGCACACAGGCTCACTCACATTCACTCTCCCTCTCCCTCCTAGTCACAAACATGGGCTGCTAGAGAGCTGTGTGTGTGATGTAACAAGGAGCATCCATAAGGCTGGCTGTAGGTGGGGGGGGCTCTCGTGGTGATGGAGGAAAAGCAGAAGGGGTGAGTGTCATACAGCCTTGAAGCTAAGGGGACTCTGTTTATGTAAAGATGAGAAGCCTCTGTTTTCAAAGATAATGGACATTTTTCTTCGGGTGTGAATGTCAGGGTAAGCAGCAGCTCTAAAGTAAAAACCAAAGGACACAACCTGCAGGAAACCTTGTGGGAAATGTGAGCTCTCTTACAGACACAGAGAAGCATCTGCGTTTACATCTCTCCACCCTCTTATCTGCTCTCAGTAGTACAGTCCTCAACAGGGCCACATGATTGGCTCCTTGGTCTCCATAGAAACTGGAGGATGTGTCAGAGGTAGGGCTCATTATCATGCCATTTCTCTCTCTCTTTCTCTCTCTCTCTCTCTCTCTTCCCTCCCTCCCATTTGTTTTTACTCCTTCTCTCATCTTCTTTTTCATTTCTCTTCTTCTCACATACTACCCCCCAACACCTCCTCTCAATCTTTCTCCCCTCTGGAATCAATGCACTTCTCTGTAGTGTCTTTCAGAACAGATGAGCCTTTCTAGTCCAATTAAGGAGTGGTGCAAGGAGGTAAAGATGCTGCATAGCTCTGTTGGTTTATTTAGCAACAATACAGAACTCAGACAAAGGTGAGATTATGGATGCACATATGCAAAACCAGTAAATAATCACCAGGAAAACTGACTTGTGTTATAAAGTGTATCTATAGTTTTGGTCTTTATAATACCAGGCATACAAAGTTTGTAAAATAGAAGTGATGGAGCTTGCACAGACATTGCATCATGTACAAGTAATAGCAAAACCCAGAAAGGAAGTGTGAAATATTAAGCAGAAATAAAGCAACATTGCTTAAAATTCCATCTAAATGTAGAGAAAAAATGAGGTGCTGGCTGCAAAATGAGTCCAATGGAACACAGTCTGTAGGTGGTGTACTGTATAAAACTAGCGTTGTTTGCAAGTTTCTGTAAGGAAATGAATAGTAGTGTTGTAGACATCTTCACTTTATTCCAGCATCCAAATCAGAACTGTAGGCAGGCTGGAAAGTGTGTAAGAAACAGCTGCACATAGAAAGAGACGGTCAGAAACCCTGCCGGCTCATATTCTCCAGGGGAGGATGAGTTTCATTCCAGGCAGACTCAATGGCACAGAGCGCTGTCGATGTATCGAGTGTTAACGTCAAGGTGACTAGTAGTGTGAGACCTTTGTTTTTTGTTAATGAACTTGTGTAAAGGCCAACTGCATATGCGCGTTATTTCAGTGTAATTACAGCAGCTACTTACCCTCTAACTACCAAGTGCTGATCCCTCCAGCTTTGGCATTCTCTGGTCTCCGGTGTGCTCTTGTGTGTTTAAGTGTGCATGCTGAATTGTATGATTTTTTGGTTTAAATATAACCCAACACTTGTTCCAACTAAGATTTCTAAGCAAACCCACACTGATTGCAACAATCAGATATCAAATTGTTTAATCATTACAGGTTTTTTTTTTTTTTTTCCCAAGCAAAATGGCAATATTTTCTTTGTTCCATATTAAATTGCTGTGTCTTATGTCCTTTGAAATTTGGCTTGTTGGTTGAAACAATTTTGGAAAAAAAAAAAAAAAAAAATCTGATTTATTATCAGTGAAAATAATCAACATGACACTGTTTATGCCACCCAAGTAAAGCAAAACTACTAAAGTTTTTCCACTTTCCTAAAGGGAAAAGCTTTTAGCTGTTTTCCATGCACTTGCCCTTTGTACTACCTCTAAGCTACAGTATTCACTTGACACATACAGTTGTGCTCATACGTTTACATACCCTGACAGAATGAACATGGGATGGTCTTAGATGTTCCAACTTAATAATGACCCAAAACACAAGGCCAAGTCAACCTGTCATTGGCAACAGCAGAAAAAAGTGAAGGTGGAGGAATGGCCATCTCAGTCTCCTGACCTTAATATCATTGAGCCACTTTGGGGAGGTCTCAAACATGTAATTCATGCAAGAAAACCCAACATCTTAAAGAAACTGAAGGTGTTTTGTCAAGAAGAATGGGCAGCTTTACCATCTGAGAAAATAAAGTGCCTCACAAAAGACTTCCAGCTCTCATAGATGTTAAAGGGGCCGATACAGAGGATTAAGAACTAGGGTATGGCAACTTTTGATCAGGATAATTTATTATCAAACACATTTGTTTGATAATAAATGGCTTCATACAACCCTTAGCCATGATTGTAAGAAAAGTTTTTGTATTATCATTCATATTCTCTAAAAAATGGCTAAAGAATCACAAGTTCTGCTAGGGAATGTAAACTTATGAGCACAACTGTACACACTAAAATAGAGTAAAACTGCTGTGAGACAGGTTCAGTAAATAAGACACACCAATTAGATTTTGTCTTCTACTATAATTCCTCTAAGGAAAAAGTTTCAGTGTCACAATCGACATGTTGTGTCTGCTCTGTAAAGAGTGCAGCTATTAACTAGCAGGCCTTCGCACTTAAAGTCTTGATAACTCCTCATTCTTCTGAGTTATTTCTGAGCATGACTTCTAATGTCACCTTCATCCCAAAGGCCGTTAATTAGTGAGGTGTTTGAGCGTAATTCAAGCTCAATTATACAGAACCATGACATGATTTCACCTCAAGGTTGACTGTTGACCAATGTGTGCCTGTGTGTGAATGTTCTTGTAAAAATTAGGAAGAGGAGAGAAGGTGTATGTCTAATACACACGGTAAAAGGTTATGGGGGAGGGGCTCTGACTGGAGAGACGGTGAGCTCCACTGTTAGCCACCGACTGAGTATCAACGAATCCTGAACACAGTGTTAGTAGTCTGGGCACACACTTAGACAGAGGAGCGAAGCAGTGAGCAAGATGCTCTTTCAAACTGACAAATAGCCTTAAATTCATAGCTTCAGCAATAAGGTTTTCAACACAACACTGCATCATCCTTCACAGGGTGATGGAGCGCACACATCCACAAAAACCAGACACAATTACACATGATACATGTAATATATGAGATGGGGTTTTTTTTAGAGTCATCAGGTCATGCTGCTATGTGGCCTTTTTGAGAAACAGATCTTGCATACATTGGCCTTTGTGTGCCAACCTTCCCACTCTGCTCCGTCACCATATGGCCTCTTCTACTCCAGCTGGCCTTGGTGTGCGATGTGGGCCGGTGGACTAAGCAGCAGAATTCTGTGCAGGACTGTATGCAAATGACTTTCCAACCTGGTTGCACAAATACTGTATAGTAAATACACACACAAAGAGCACATACTGTAGAGACAACACAGGCGCTGACACACAGGAAATGCATACTGATGAGTTCAATCCTAATTGGTTCTCGTCTCTCCTTCCAACAGAGCGGTTATCTGTGGAGCATTCTTAGTGAGACCATATTCTCTAAATGTAAGAAAAACAGTTTGATAGCTTGGTGAAGAGAGAGTAGAATGCAAATGGAGGAGGAGGAGGAGGAGTGGGCATCCTCATTTGGATTTTATTGACAGCCAAGAAAGAAAAAAAAAAATCACCAGAGCAAACTGGAGCTGGTGGAGATCTCATGCTCTTACAACAAACCCAAAGCTGTTGCTCTATAAATCTGTCAGTGTGACATTCTTTAAAAGCCAAAAATGCAAGAGAATGAAGAGATGCTCAGCTGGATTTTAAGAACCAAATATGTCAGTCTTCCCTGACATGGCTTGCTTCTAGCTGAATTGGCAGTCTTTCTTTGCTGATATAAAGACAGATACCACACATACAACTGCACGAGGTCACAAACCAGTGAGTTCTCACTGCTTGAACCTCTAAAACCTGATGCAGCACTTTATTCCCATTCTGTTTTCTTTTTTTTTTTTTTTTTTCCAGGGGTGACGGGGTGTTTTAGATCTTATCAGACTTGAACAAAACTGTACATCAGTAAGAGGACACTGTTTTGCATTTTGTCTACACAACAGTAATGGTGATGTGTGTGTGTGAGTGCAGGAAGCATTGGTGTCCTTAGCTGAGCCGCACAGCAGGGGTCCTCAGCCCACTTTAAACACATCAGACAGAGACAAGTGGGAGAGTGGATTTTCACTGCAGCACTATGAGCTACAATCCACTAGATGGCAGTGCATTACCTCTTCTAGGACACTGCAGCGATCAATACCACTATGGATGATGGGAAAACATTTGTCTCAGGAGGGCTATGATATGGTGTGTGTGATGTACCTGCAGAGTAAAAACATGCCTTTTTGCATTAAAACTTCAATGTCAATTAAACAAATTAAATATCAAGTAAATTAATGCTAAGTACAGAAGATTAATGCACAGAAAATTTCAGGAATTTAGTGAAATTTGGAGTTATTATATGTACAATCAGTTGTTTCACTGTGTTATGGATATACTAATTCAATTTGTGAGTTTACAGACAAGAAAAAGTCCCTATATAAACCCTTGCTGCATTAAAATAATCTTCAATTATCATGACCAGCTGGAAAAACTGAACCCTCCTGATTTAATGACCTCTCCACTCTGAGAGAACTGAGAGGTTTCATTTCCCTGCTGTTTCTTTTTTTTCTTATCCCCTTCTTATAATGATGCAGCCCAGCCTTTCTGTGGCTCTCTGGCAGAGGGCATGGTACTGTGCAAAGGCTCCTTCTGTCAGTGACTTGGCCTCAAGCCTGAGAACATCAGAGGCAGAAGACAGACGAGTGTTTCATAGCAGGACAAACAAAGAGCTGCCTGGGAGGTCACGAAATGGCTGCTCTTGACCCTGCAGGACTCTGCTGAAGCTCCTCTCATACACTAAGGCTGGACAAAATGGGCTAAATATTGCAAGAGCTGCTATAGATATACTTTTTGTGAAGTCGGGCAAACCATGATTCACAAAATTAAAACTACGCCTTTGCACATGAAGTTGAAATACAATATTTTTACCTCTTCTCATGAAATAATTGTAACAATGTGATTTATTCTTGATGGATAAAGTGTAGCTGGGACTCAGTGTATAATCCTTTTACCTGATCTAAGTGATTATTGATGTGTATAAATAGGAATAATTAGAGGTATTTGTCTGAAAACAAAATTATTCTAACTATATTGGCCACAGCATACATATATTTAGGCCTAATTCATTGTTTAATAAGTTACCAGACATGAGGAACACTAAGCAGAATGGCATAACTAGTGTAATTACATGCTAATATAGAGGATTCTTATTTATAGGGTGAAACAAATATGATGAGACCAAATTTTTCCTTTTGAAGGGGGAACTCCACTGTCCACATGTAGTAGTAGTACTTGAAATTTCACTTGCTGGAAATGTAAGTATATTTGTATTTCTCATTAAGATGAATGTGTCTGGAAGCAAAGTTTTTCCATGTGGGTGCTTCTATGAAACTGGTACCTAAAAACAGGACAGAGGGGCTAAAAATGTAGACGTGTAAAACATGTAGACTAATATTATGAAGCAAGTTTGGAGGCACTTTGGGTCTATTTTAAAAATAAATTTTTACTGAACAAAAGAGATCTAAAGTGGGCCAGACCAGTAAAATAATAACAGTGAAAAAAGTAAAATCATATTACAATACTGTTTACATCAACAAAGTATCCTTAAAAATCTGAATAGCATGAACAACTGGAAATGTCTGAAGAAAAACGTGCAATTTTAACAATATTATGCCTCAGTTTATCATTTACACGTGCATTACAGCTTATATTACAATCACATACACAAAACATTTAGTAACAGGCAGAATATTGGTAAAATTACACTTATTTCTCATAAGACATTTCAAGTTATTCACGTTTTTTGAAGAGGGATAGTTTGTTAATGTAAACATTTTCATGTAATTTTACTTTTTTACACTAAAACAGAGAAAATTTGCAGTTGTCATTATTTATAGGTCAATATGATAACATTTTACTGGTCAGACCCACTGCATCTGGGTGCTTCTATGAAACTGGTCCCTAAAAACAGGACATGGGGCTAAAAATTCAAACCAGATATAGATTATTGTTATGAAGAAGTTTGGAAGCACTTTGGGTGTATTTTAAAAATAAATATTAACTGAGATAAAAGAGAAACTATTTTTCAGATAAAACACATTTTTATATTATTTTTATACAAGCATGATAAAAAGGACACGGAAATTATGCGCTACTATTTTTTCGAATATATTTTTATTCTCTCACAGGAATATTTTGGGAATCAAACTACTTCACAAAAATCACAAAATTCACAAAAATCACCGCTGTTGCAAAATCACTCTACATTTATTTGTGTTTAAATGGGCAGATTCCGCATGTAACACAAGTGGACATGATTGGTTACACAAGAAACCTGGAATGAAACTGAGATTCGTGAAAAACCTGCATGTCTGGATTAGAAAAACCACTAGGATCGACAAATTTAACACAGTGTGTTTATTTACAGTGCTATATAAGAAAATTTCAAGCTATGTTTTCAAGATAAAATGCACTGACACCTAGGTAGCTTTTCCTGTCCCAATTTTGGCCCTGATGTTTTATTAAAAATGCATTAATGTTGGGATGGCTCAGAGCAAGAATATATTTTTTTTATGTTTATCTGAGGTCATTATTAGGTACATCCTAAGGGGAAATATGTCTAAATTTCTCCTCTATTATTGGGTCCAAAAAGCTGGCAAAGTGCCAGGTACCAAAATATACCCAGTTTCATAGAAGCACCCATGTGCAATATGTGCAACATCAGTAAACAACAAAAAAAGCAGTTGGAAGAGGATAACATGTAACGACTGGAGAAAGACAGGTGAAATGACAAGAAACGTTGGATTTTTCTTTAGTGAAAACGGTATGTTCACTATACATGCACATACAGTGGTTTGTTCCAAGTCAGACCTGGGGATGTTGATCCATTTTCGTGACATATTTTTGTTATTTAATTGTCTTCAGCAGATGTCATTATTCAGACTTGCTGTTGACAGATGAAGTTCACATGTGAAGGAATCTCCAAGGAAACGGCATCAGTCTGTGTTACCGTTATAACTACAAAGAACTGCTGCCGCCGGCGCTTGACTGACAGCAAACAAGGCACTAATCTCAATTTTGCGATTTAGACATTTTTTTCCATCAAAAACTAAAATTCGAATAAATCAATTTAACGTGATATGTCGCACGACTTTATGGGCCACCACAGGACTTCAGACGTTATGATAAGACAGCATCACAAATACTGACATGACGATAAGTACATCAGATCAGCATCCCTCAAATACCTGATGTTACCTTTCAATAACATCCTTCAAGGTGTTTGCTTATTATCTGTCATCTCTAACCTTCTGCTACACATCTTTGGCTGCATCTCATCTACACCAACTCCTAATTTCTTCATTAAACATCTTTTTTCAGCAATTACATTCGTACTTTGTGATTTTTAATTCAGTTCAATTCCTAACAATTTAAGTCCTAAATCTATTTTTGTGAGGATTTCCAAATGATTTTTTTCTCTACAAATAATGTTTCCTAAGTGACTTATGAGAATTCATTATAATATTACTCTCAATATTTCACATTTTTAAGTGAAAATCAGGTATTTTCCTCTATTTAATTTACTGATCATGATGATGTTCATAAAAGCTCAGAGTAAATTCAGAAGTTATCATTATTATTTTTATAGATACCTGAAGAAAAAGTGACTTCTTAAGCAAAATATATTAACTGAA
The DNA here is from genome assembly GCF_902148855.1 of Sphaeramia orbicularis. Classification (NCBI taxonomy): domain Eukaryota; kingdom Metazoa; phylum Chordata; class Actinopteri; order Kurtiformes; family Apogonidae; genus Sphaeramia; species Sphaeramia orbicularis. The sequence goes on from NC_043963.1 coordinate 29,107,154, forward strand.
CATAGAAACAAGCATCTACAATCACTGTCATTTGTCAAACTCCATGGGTTTTACTGGTGAATGAATGTTGTAGACATAGACATGACAGTGTTTCCACATTCACTACGGAGTGTCTGAGCGTCCAAATGGGTCATATCTGATGATGGTGAAAAGCTGAGAAACTGCATTTTACCTGAATTATTTACATCTACTGATAGGATTAGTGTTTCAACAGTTACTAAGCATTTTAGATCAGTAGATGGGTCCGATCAAGTGAAAATGAACCTCAACATGAAAAAGTAAATTTGCACACATTATCTATCAAGTGGGATCTTTTTTAGCTCAAGATCTCTATTTTATGGAACTGTTAGCCTTTTTAAAATACCACTCGTCAAATAAAAGTTACAACCAATTTTAGCGATTGTACTTTTAATACCATAACCATAGCTCAAATTTGACGCTAAAAATTATATCTAAAAAACTTAAAAATGTATTCAATCTGTTGATTAAATAAATGATTAAGTTTCAAATATTTCATTATTTTGTGAATATTATTGATATTTATCAGTTGAACATTTGTGAGTTGCTTAAAAGGCCTTGTCTTTGTGTTACCATAAAAATACCGATTTTTAATTTTCAAGTTACTTATAATTGCAATATTTGAGTGAAACTTTCAGAAAGTAATGATCTTTTGATCCATTTGGGGTGATGCATACAATGGTAAAGAGTCATCCACGTGTTACTATGGCAACCTTGTCAATAAAACTTTTCGAGACTTTTCGATATTTTACTCCAAAATGTATTTTCAGCATAGTTGAACATAATATCTAAAAGGTTTTGTCCTACTTATATCAATTTCTGTCGAGAACCGCATGTTTTGAATGTTTGCGTAAAGCTTAAAAAATCAACATCCGTTTCAAGTCCATGTGTTACCGAGCAGTAATTTGACATTTTTCAGCTAAAAATTTTATCTCTCCAAATTTTGTTATACATAATGCTCAAGTGCTTATAAATACCTACTCAAATATGTATAATACATGCATATAAGTTACTCTGCTAACATGACAGAGACTGTTGAACACAAAATGTGTCCACGTGTTACCGCTTGATCAGACCCAGATGTTTTCAGCTGATAGTGGCTATTTAGGTCTTCAAGGGTTAAGGATACTGTTTATATAGGTATCAATTGAGGAAACTAAATTAAATTTAAATTTTAAAAAAAGCTAAAATGATAATGACACTACAATAACATTTGTGTCATTGTTAGAACATTTACACATTTACAATATACATATGTAAATAGCTCAAATTTGACGCTAAAAATTGTATCTAAATTATAAATTATATCTAAAAAAAAATTTTAAACATATTCAGTCTGTTGATTATATAGATGATTGTTAAGCTTCAAGTATTAGATTTCCATTATTTAGTCAATATTATTGATATTTATGAGTTTGAGCATTTGTGATTTCACCTGTTACCACAAAAATACCAATTTTTAATTTTCAAGTTACTTATAATTCAGATATTTGAGTCAAACTTTCAGAAAGTAATGATCTTTTGATACATTTTGGGTGATGCATACAACGGTAAAGAGTTGTCCACGTGTTACTATGGTAACCTGTTCACATATGACCACATTCTCATGTCAATAAAACAGACTTTTCAATATTTTACTCCAAAATTTATTTTCAGCACAGTTGAACATAATATCTAAAATGTTTTGTCCTTCTTGATATCAATTTCTGTCGAGAACCACATGTTTTGAATGTTTGTGTAAAGTTTAAAAACTTGAAGTCCACTTGTTACCGAGCAGTAATTTGACATTTTTCATCTAAAAATTTTATTTCCCCAAATTTTGTTGAACATAATGTTTAACTGCTTATAAATACCTTCTCAAATATATACATATATACATGCATATAAGTTACTCTGCTAACATGACAGAGACTGTTGAACACAAAATGTGTCCACGTGTTACCACTTGATCGGACCCAGATGTTTTCAGCTGATAGTGGCTATTTAGGTCTTCAAGGGTTAAGGATACTATTTATAAAGGTATCAATTGAGGAAACTAAATTAAATTTAAATTTAAAAAAAGCTAAAATGATAATGACACTACAATAACATTTGTGTCAGTGTTAGAACATTTATATATGGAGAAGAATGCCAGACTTAGACCAGCATGAGCTCAAAGATTAGCTGAGGGCCAAATAACCATTTTCAGATCACAACATCTTACACATATATCTATGAACCGATTTCTTATTACAGCAGAGAAGGCAGGAACACCAACATTGACAGAACAGAATCATTCCTCCTGGATGAAAATTTAAAAAAGAATGAAACCTGCTTTTTTTTTTTTACATAATACATGTAAATCTTTTGTCAAAGGCCAATTTAATATTTATTATTCCATCAATTTGTAATCTCACATACAAGAGCGATACAAAAAGCCACTCCACAGACCCTTTATCTTGTACCATTTTTGCATGTTTCATCTACGTGTTTTATGACCTCTAATGAAAAAACTACTATTGTTGCTTCCTTAATCCCCCTGTCATCTTGTAATCTGCACTTTCTTCACCCCACTCGCTTGGGTTTTCACCCCCACACAAACAGATCATACAAACAGCTGCCGCATCTGTTTAATATCTCATTGCTCATACGCATATAAATCCCTCTTCCTGAGCAGTAGAGCTGAGAACAAGCAATCATACTCTCCAGCCTTATTTCCTGTGGAGAAGTGTGCTACTCCTTGCTCCCTCACCTCATCCCTCTGAGCCTTCCCTGTGCTCGATCTGAGCAGCGATACTGAGCTATGGAATTGCAAATGCCTCCTATCAGACTGGGAGATAGATCTGAAGCACTCGGAGGCCTGATATTACTGTGGCATGGAGCTGATGAAAGGATAAGCTATGTGAGAAAACTGCACAATATTACTAATCTCTCACTATATCTAATTTACCAGGGAAAGTGGCAGCGGGTAATAGAGAGAAAGCAAAGCAGTAGTGAGAGAAAAAGATGCTAAGACACGTTTGCATGGACTCGAGGCACAATCGATTCGCTTGTATCACCTACAGGCTTTGAAAATCACACTAATGTCACACATGATCTTGTCTTGAAATGTAACACCTGTGCACTGTCGCCAGACATCTGGGTGTCTTTTCATTACTGCTGAAGGGGATGCATTTACTACAGACACATTGCACTTGTTCAGCCTTGACTGATACACAAGCCACTGCCTTTCAGAGGAAAAGAAACAAACACACATTGTGCTATAACTAGGATGGATTTTTCATGAATGCAGGCAGCAGATTGTAACAGGGCTCTTTTATCCAGCCTGATTAAAAAAAAAAAAAAAACTAATTCATATTTTAGACATGTACTATGTGTTTATGGATGACCATGTCATAGATAATGTCATGGACAGTTACTGATGGGGTTTGCGGGCTGCTGTGGGTTTAAGGCTCTGCTGCTCATTCTACCGGTATGTGACTTCATTACAGTGATAATAGTATGTCAAGGGACATCTTAGGTATTATGACATAGTATACAACCAGTGGAGGTAATCTTAGGCTTCCACACAGACTCACATGCTCCTGCCTTTAAATAAGGGCAGTATAACCTGGATAGAGCTTTATCTAAAGCAAAGGTAAAAGGTAAAAGGATTCTAATAGGATTTGAAGTTAATACTGAAACATATGCTCAGGCTACTATAATTCTTAATATAGGCTGATTTACTCAAATAGAGGTTCAGCAATAAGATCCTTAGTGTTTTACATCTGTCTGTCTTGATAAAATGGGTTTAACTGCAAATGTAAAAGACATGTTCCTTTCATTCTCGAGAGAAGTTATTAAATCAGTCTGAGAGTGGTTCATATAGTAGGCATAATCCTTCATAAATGGAAAAGTAGAGTTACACCTGAATATAAGGAGTGGGGAGTAGTTCATTTAATGACAGAAATGTAGACATAAAAAGAGACATCTTAGAATAGGTTAGTGAGAATGGGCACTGAGGTGTAGCAGCTACAAAACCAAACCAGGAATCTAAAACAAGCGGTTTTGTAAGTTAATTTTTTGTAAATTAATCATCCAATTTTTTAACAAATTGGTATTTAATTTACATTTTAAGTGACTCAGATGTTTCCATTTGTGCATTAGTATTAATTTAAGTTCTATCTAAGCTGATGATAGTCTCATAATTCTATTAATTAGGAATCTAACGGCTGTGGAGCTTGTTTATTTACTGTGTTGTGGGTCTCAGTTCTGTCCTGTTAAAATGGTAGCCCTGTAGCAACTCATGTCATGCTTTGGAAGTAAAGTGTTTATCCCTCTATAAACAGAAAACATATGATTGAAGTAAATGGAGGGCCAATATGTTTAAGCGCGAATAATCATACTGTATGTACTTGTCTGGTGGAACATTTGTACAGGGCATCTCAAAAAATGAACACTATAGTTTTTCATTTTATTTCAAGAAGTGAGAAATATAGCCACATGCATGGTACAGAAATATGCATCACAGGTGCTTCCTTTTAGTCTATTCTGTACAAAAAGCATCATAAAAATGCAAATCCCACTCCACTTTGCAACTGTGCATGTTCAGTGATACACAATTACTACCAATTTCTCATAAATGTTTTTTTTGTTTTTTTTTTTTAGCCCAGTATAGTCAAATCCTGATAAGAAGCATCAGACTTTGATGATCAAACACACACAACATACATACACACATACACATTTTTATCAGAGATTTCCTCCTATATTGGGCAGGGACAGAAAACATCTTGATGTTTAGCATACCCTACCTAACCGTTAGGGGTGGGAACTGAAAGGATTTTATCAATTCCAATGCCATTGTCAATTCTGCTTACAAATCCAGTTCCTTATTAATTCTCCTATTGATTCCTGAGTGAGAAAAAAAGTAGTTTGGCAGGTCATAGTGAAGCTCATTTGACCATTTTCCATATTGAATCATTCACAATGTCACACATAGACACCATTGTACACACACAAACAGAAAGTGAAACACAATCATATTTTCCGTTGCTGTTTAATGAACAAATGTAAATATTTTTGAAAGAATGAGGATTTTAAAACATGTTAGGGTGACCTGATGCAAACTGGTCAGTGGTTCACTCCTGGTGAGTGACAGATAAATTCGAACAGTGGAATATGGTCCAGTTACTCTGGGGGTCAGTCACTGGATTTCTGTTTAATTTTCTGCAGTTCAAAAAGATAATATAAGATAATATAATATAAGACTAGATACTTGATTGTCATTATACAGAATGTACAATGAAATTTAGGTACACTATCAGGATATGGACTCAAAAGTAGTAATAGTAATAAATAGTGATAATAACTATAAAAATATATAATGAAAACAAAATATGTCACTATATCACTCACATATCAACATCCATTCATTCATTCCCTCACACATCCACCTCCTTCTTTATCACAAAGCAATACGTTACACACATCACGTCAGTGCCCAATGTATGCAGTGCAATCTACAAAATAGTGCAGTTAAAAATGTCTATACTTAAAAGGTTGAGTTCATTGTTCAGTGTAGTTAAGGCTGTGGGGTAAAAACTGTTCAGGAATCGTGTGGTGCGTGCGAAGCCTCCTCTCCTTTTGTTTTTTCCAGATATCAAGTGCCTTTGTAAAGTTGAAGCTCACTCATTTGGGCCCATTTGAACTGGTATGAGTAAATTTGTAAATTGTTGGTATGTAATTATTATAATGTAAGTTAACAGTTAACCGTTACCCGTGGTAACATCACCAGGAATGTACTTTGTTTCTAATTTTCACACACATTTTGGTTATACAATGTAAATACTGTCGATTGAGTTTATTCTAATTTGGTATAGGCCTATTTTGTTCATTGTTCTGGCTTGAAGTCTAAAGACAGGAGTGAGTATTTAAAATGTTAGTATGTTAAGTTATTTGATGATGAGAATGGGGGTGGGATTAGATAAGTTTTTCTTCTTCCCACTCCTTTTCGAGTGTAAATGAATGATTTTGGAATATTTGAACTTGCAAGTATTCTGTAAATACGCAAAATAAACAAATAAATGAATGAAATGAATGAATGAATGAATGAATGAATTTTTTTTTTTATCTTTGCGTCCCCTGGGACTCATTTGTTCCTTTTTTTTTTTGCGTTCTTTTGTAATTTTATGCGTCTAGGAGGCAGGACACGGGAGTAGATGAAACACTGAATGTACTGCAACGCAACATAAGGAAAACCAGAAAATGTCGTACTGAGAAATGAGAAAATCGTTAAGAAGAATTGATAATGGTGGAGGTGTATAATTCCAATGGATCTGATCAACTGGAACCGGGTTTCAATTCCCACCCCTACTAGCCATTGTCCAGATGTACAGGGTGTCCCATAAGTCTCCATACATAGGAAAAATAAACGTTTCTTGACATAAACCATTTTTATTTATATAATATGCTCTATATGACTGCCATTTTGTCGGGAACACATTTCAATGCGTGTCCTCCACTGCTGAAGAACTATAAAGAAGAAATATAAAGAAATACATATTTAGAACCATATATGTATGGAATGTATTATGTCTCCAATGTATGAAGACTTATGGGACACCCTGTAGTTTTGGTGGTTTAGGTTCTGATGAGCAGACAAGTGAGAGGGTCGTAATAATCCAATGCAAAGTTGCATAATAAAGTAGATTTTTGGTGCCCAAATCTGTGCAAAAATTATTCAGTTTTTATAGGAAACAACTGAGATTGTTGAGATTTTATTTTAGCAATGCCCTGTATTTTATTCAAGGACACCATGCCAAACAGGGGTTAACCACTTAACCACCGTGCCTTTGACAGCATCAATACTTCAGTGTGATTTATTTTATTTATGGTTCTCGTTTGCCTTATATGGCTTTTTTACTCTGTCACGGGCTGGCACTGAGCTGATGAAAACGGTTAGGATTTCATGGCTGTGGTTTTGTTTAATCTCTGATGCTAGCTTTTGTTTCTTGTGTACATATTTATTGGTTTGTTTCTGTTCTTTCTGATAAAAATGAATAAAACAATAATTTTAACAAGATTATTAAAGTTATTCATTATTAATTTCAGGATGGTATGCACATAAAAGTACTTGTGCATTTCTCCTCTGGCCTAACAGAACAAAAGCAGCAAAACAAGTGAAGTAAAAACTACAAAAAGACCCTTTTCCTCCTCGTCTGTTACTTAAAGTCAGAGAAACTTATCATGAGCCTCATGGAAGTATTCACTCAAGAATTGAAACTGTGTGTTGCAGTGATCCAGCTTCACAGCGCAGCATGGAGCAGTAATTAACTCTTAGAAAATTTGATGACGAAACAGAAGCTGCAAACATCAAAGACGACCGAGAGCTTTCCCAAGAGTTCAGACACATTATAAAGTGGGCCCTCTGTTTCATGGGCCCATTAAATCATTCCACTGTTGTGATTTCCCATCTGGTAGAATCAAAAGCTTACAATACTAACAGTAGCAAATAAAAAGGGACAATAAATTTTTTAAAAAAAATTGTACGATTGGTTGTATTGAGGGAGGTAAAATGCTTTTTCAAGGTGATTTCATTGCTGCCTTCTTTTTTTTTTTTTTAATCCTACTATAGCTTTTCCACACAACCTCCTCCTTCATTTAGCCATGTCTGTTTGCTGGCACATACAATAAATGTTTACTGTGTCGTTAAGGCCTTTCCCAATGACCTCCGATACTGTCAAGGCCTTACAGAGGAGAGTGCTGCAGTGGAATAAACATGACACAGGCTCCATGAACCTGGACATGGGAGCTACAACAACAAGAAAACAATCATCTTCAGCTATAGTGACAAGGAATGACTCATTTCCGTGCTTTCTATATTCTCTTTCTTTTATTTTTCTTGTATGAGGCAGTGAAAGATCCTTAGGTTTTGATTATGAAGACATTACCTTGGGCTGCAGGAGAATTCATATGTCCTTACTTTTATAGAAATATAGTGCTTTATGAGTGATTAAATCAGCAGTACTTCATAGTTTTCGAGCGTCACCGGGGAAAAATTGTACAATGACCTTAGAGCATAATGTCTGAGAGGATAACAGATTTCAGCATCTACTCCTATGTGTTTTTATGCTGGTAAAACTCTACCCATAATGAAGGTCTGTGACTAATCACAGGCATGTAGGGTATGGGGTTACATACAGGATTAAATATGGGATTCTGATTCACATATGTCAATTGGTGCTGGATATGATTGGATATGTAAGTTTAAATGGCTTCACTTATAAAAAAACAAAACAAAAACAAAAAACATGAAATGACATCAGATTCATTAATATTTATATTTATTTCTTGGATTGGACCAAGAGGAGACAGCTTCAGAAGGCAGATGTGTGTTTTAACTTGGAAAATATTCATGAGTAGATTAAAATACTCATTATTTGTGACTACAGTTGTGCAATAAAACCACAAATGTTTCACCGCGAAAAAATGTTGACGATAAAAGTCAAATCATGATTTACTTCTGGTTTAAAGATTTTTAGTCCCGAGTGAAAGTTGAAGAAATCTGACAGTTTCTGTGATTTCAAGCTATAGAAAATTTCCTCCATGATTTAATAACAGCATGAAATGACATCAGGTTTATATATATATTTGTATTAAGTTCTTGATATGGACCAAGAGGAGACTGCTACAGAAAGGAGGTGTGTAGTTTAACTTGGAAAATATTCATCAATAAAGGAAAATACACATTATTTGTGCAGTTGTGCAATAAAACCACACGTTTCAGCTAGAAAACATTTTAACAATAAAGGTCAAATCATGATTTATTCGTGGTTTAAAGATTTTTAGTCCCGAGTGAAAGCTGAAGAAATCTGACAGTTTTTTTGATTTCAAGCTATAAAAAATTTCCTCTATGATTTAATAACAGCCTGAATGATGTCAGGTTTATATATATATATATATATATATATATATATATATATATATATACACACACACGTATATTTGTATTTAGTTATTGATTTGGACCAAGAGGAGACAGCTGCAGAAGTAATATTCACCAGTAAATGAAAATACTCATTATTTGTGACTACAGTTGTGCAATAAAACCACAAATGTTTCAGCTAGAAACACTTTTGACATAAGTTATTTTTGATAGTTATCACAATAAAAGGTAAAATCATGATTTATTTCTGGTTTAAAGATTTTTGGTCCCAAGTGAAAGTTGAAGAAATCTGACAGTTTACGTGATTTCAGGCTGTAGAAAATTTCCTCTGTGATTCAATAACAGTGTGAAATGACAACAGGTTTAACTATATTTGTATTTAGTTCTTGATTTGGACCAAGAGGAGACAGCTACAGAAAGGAGGTATGTAGTTTAACTTGGAAAATATTCATCAGTAAATGAAAATACTTATTATTTGTGACTACAGTTGTGCAATAAAACCACAAATGTTTCAGCTAGAAAACATTTTAACAAAAGTCAAATCATGATTTATTTCTGGTTTAAAGATTTTTAGTCCTGAGTGAAAGTTGAAGAAATCTGACATTTTTTGTGATTTCAAGCTATAGAAAATTTCCTCCATGATTCAAAAACAGTGTGAAATGATGTCAGGTTTATCTATATATATTATAATTAGTTCTTGATTTGGACCAAGAGGAGACGACTACAAAAGACAGGTGTGTATTTTAACTTGGAAAATATTCACCAGTAAATGAAGATACTCATTATGTGCAGCTACAGTTAGCTAAAGCCAATAAAACAAAAAATAAACATTTAGACATCAGTCATTACTGATAATTATTGCAATAAACATCCATTTCTGGTTTAGAGGCAGTTTTATGGTCCTGAGAAACAGTTATTAGTGGTTTCAGGGTTAATCTAACCCCTAGTTTTAACCCTAACTATTTATAAAAGACACAAGATGAAAACATATTATAAAAAGACATTAATTGCAGTTTGAATCTCCTCTATATGTTATAATATGAATATCAGGCATAAACACCAGATCATTTCACTCATCTAAAAGCAGAGACATTTATGATAAATCTACATGAGTGAAATTAAACAAAAGTGTTTTAGCTGACAGTGTAAATATAACAGACAAAAAAAATGCATATGCCAATAAATACAACCATCACACCATAAACAATATAGTACATATATCTAGAAATCACATATAATTATTATTCTATCACCCAGCCATTATTGCAGCCCCATTTGGTAATAACTCTCTTTCTTTTTACTACACGTGTCACTTGTCGACCATATTTACCCCTGCAGCACAATGGGGGTCTGTGATCAAGGCAGGCCATTCACACGAATCAATAAACTCTGCAGTATTATTATGTGCGAGCTTGGAGATAATCACAGGTTCTCAAACAGTCACTGACCTGAATGATGTTTATACAGACTGAATTATTTGTACATGAAACGGAGCTCCTGATTCAGATCTCTTTCAATGGTCAGATGCCAAATCAGAAGGCAGAGCACTAATAAATGAGCCAGAACCAGATTAGCAGCTTCGCAACCTTTTGGAAAGACTAGCAGAGCTTTAACCAGGGAGAAAAAAAAAAAAAAAAAAAATTGGCCCTTTCAATTATCTTTTCACTAATTGAGAAAACGGTGAGAAAGAAACTGAAAAACGGCCGACTGAGCAATTGAAGGAACACAGAGCTGCAGATGTTTTTTGACTGAGTGCAAGAAGAAAGAGAATATCTGGAGGAAAATAAAAAGGAATCAAAAAGGAGTCGCGAAGGGAGGAAAAAAGGAGAGAGAGACTGAGAGCATCATGGGTATTTAAAAGCGTTCATTCAGCCTTGAGCTGGGCTTGACGGGTGCAGAGAGGTCTTCACTCTGGACAGGACTGAACTAGAAGGCAGCTGCAGGCGATGAATACAGCAGCTACTGCACAGACACCATCTCCTCCTACACAAGTTCAATCAGTTAACACATGCTTTTTCCTCCACATGGTTAATAGAACTGAAGAAACTGCTACGGATAGAGGAAGTTGATTTTTCTTGCATTAAATTACTGATACTCATATTTGTTTAATTGCAGAGCGCTCACAGAAGACTGAGAGGGCTGCATCTCCTGCAAAAACACCAGACGACTTTGTTTTAAATAGAGTACAATGCAACATGATTAATATTTTTAACATGCAAGGACCAAAGTGTTGGGGTTAGTTTTAATATTAGCAACATTTATGATTTTTTTTTACCTCTGCCAAGGAGGTTATGTTTTTGCCGGCGTCTGTCTGTCTGTCTGTCTGTCAGTCTGTCTGCAAGACAACTCAAAAAGTTATGGACGAATTTGGATGAAAATTTCAGGAAATGTTGATACTGCCACAAGGAACAAATATTAAATTTTGGTGGTGACTGGGGGGGGGGGGGGGGGGGGGGGGGCACTGATCTGCCTTGGTGGATGTCTGCACTTTCCGAGTGCTTTTCTAGTTATATATTTTTATACTTTTATACTGCTTAAAATCTTTGACTATTATTTCCCCGCCCTCCGAAGGGAAGGCAAGGGGTAGTGTTTTTGGTTCGATTTGTTTGATTGTTAACATTCTAGCAGCAAAATTATTGGTTGAATTCATACCAAATTGGGTTTATACATTGCCAGTGACCAAGAATAGATGTGGTTACATTTTGCGAACAGTAGGTAAAAGTTTCAATTTTTTATGAATTTTTAAAATCTTTTTTTTTCCCCATTTACCGTACTTTCCGGACTATAAGCCGCTACTTTTTTCCACACACTGTGAACCCGCAGCTTTAAAATGATGCAGCTAATTTATGTTTTCTCGGCTAACGATCAATCCGCTGACGAAGATGGAAATAGAGCTGCTGCACGTAAGCTTGGCATCAATGAAGTGATGGTGAGACGTTGGAGACAGGGTGAGTGTGGCTTATAGTCTGGAAAGTACGGTACTTATAATTGGTGAAATTTCAATTTACTCCAAACTTAGCATATATTTAGAGGCAATTGATATGATGACATCACCACACACATAGACATATTGACATCTATCTATCTATCTATCTATCTATCTATCTATCTATCTATCAAATTAGAGGCTAATCGGAGTCGTTTTTAATTTTTTATGAATTTTCGAAAATTGCTCAATAATAAGAGATAGGAAAATTGTAGATTTTGTGACCTTGAACTTTGACCTACTTGGCCCAAAATTTAATGGGTTCATCCCAGGGCCTAGGCCTATCTGTGGGTAAAATTTGGTAAAGATGGTTGGAATAGTTTTCCTGTAAAGTTGCTAACAAACAAACAAACAAACACACAAAGTAAAGTGATCACAATACCTTCTAGCAGAGGTAATTAATAAAATCTTGCAATATACATCTGATATGAGACGCGCAGGTGTCTATAAAGTTCCCAAAATTAACTGAACATCGAGCAATCTTAAGCATGTTATAGTTCAAAACATGTAAACTTTGAGGTGTGGAAACAGATAAATATGTTAAATGACATTTTGCATGTTCATCATAATGAAAAATAGTTTTTTTTTTGGACCTTACAGTTTAATTATCCTTTTTTATAATTATTTTTTTTTTATCCAGGTCTGTTTATATTATTATAATTGTTTATGTATAGTGTGTTTGCTCATCTATCTATCTATCTATCTATCTATCTATCTATCTATCTATCTATCTATCTATCTATCTATCTATCTATCTATCTATCTATCTATCTATCTATCTATCTATCTATCTATCTATCTATCTATTTATTTGTGGAGGTGTGCCATAGTTTCATGAGCCTAGCCACTACAAAAAAAAAAAAAAAAAAAAGCAAATGCTACTATTTTATTGGACTGCCTTTTTGCTTATATGGCACCCATCTATTTCCATCAGTTTCTGGACACAACAATCCCAAACGTAGACCTGACCAACAATCCCAGATGATAACACTGCACCCTCTGGCTTGTACTAAAGGCACTAGGCATGATAGGAATCACTTCATCAACTTCATCCCAATCATATCTACACACATTTGTTAATATTGGCAACACAGTCATTATCTGGGTTCTGGTAGCTTCATCATTCTCCTCATACCCAAAGCACGTACCTCCTTTAGTCGCTCCTCTTCTCTGTTTTCTGTCTTAAAGCTTAGTTCATTCATTCTCCTCTTTAAAAAATTCAATACAATCAATAGTACAACATCATTGCACCTGCTTTCAACCTTTTGCTTTTTAATATATGTCACTGTAAATATTGCAAATATTACTCACTTTCTGGGTTGGTATCACATGTATTATCTGTTTAAATGTTTTCTGTTATGTCCTTATTGTTTTGTGTCTTCCTCTTTTGCTGCATCTCGGCCAACTCGTCAATGTAAATGAGAACTGGTTCTAAATCGACTTACCTGGTTGAATAAAGGTTAAATAAAACCCTCTTCTCACTCTGATGCACCCATCCCACTAAAACAAGACCAATCTGACCCTTTTCCATTGAGACACAGTCCAGTGTTTATTCTCTCTATCAAACTGATGACTGTTTAAGAAATGAGAAGCTTCTCACTGCATCCCTTACAGTTAAAGAACTTGTTACAACTAAAAACATATTAAGTACTGCAATTATCCAATGGATGGCTCTTAGATATTTGCCAAGTTAAATCCAGGTAGGATATTTTTTTTTACTAGGATTTCAAAATATAAGTTCTGTCTACATCTGTGTGTCAAATATTTTTAATATCATATTCAGGATTTCTCTTCAGCTGTGAGAAAAACACAGGCCTCTTCTCCTCTAGCTCATTCAACTGCTGGCTGACCACAGTAATTATTCATTTCCCAAATCAACAGAAGGAAAAACAGCTTGAGTTTACAATATACTCCTGATTTAGATATTTATCTAATAAAATTGATTTTAAAAACTATCAAAAATAACCACGAACATACAAAAACCAAAAAACAGCTGCATGCCTTCAAATGAATTCGGACTCTTCCTCTTTGTAAAGTACATAGAGCTTTATCCCATCTCACAATAAGCCACAATCCTGTCTCCTCATTGGCTAAATCGACTGCTCTACTTCCATTTTTTTCCTATCCTGACATAAAGACCTTTCCTGCTTTCACCTCTTTGTGACTGCATTAACTCATTCCTGATCCAAAAGGCATTAACAATAATAATAATAAAAGACACAGTCCATCTACTCCACTGGCACTTTACCCACTTTCTTTTCTGGCTGCAGGTACAAAACACAATCATATAAGATGGCTTGCTTTAGTGGGAGTCTGGTTCTCTCAGCCAAATGGGCTCCAAACAAGTACCTCCACTGCTCTGTGGTTTTACTGCATGTTTAACTGTGTCTTTGCTCTCTGTTGTGTGAACACTGTAATTATACGTTCCTGCATAATGCTGCCATATTGTTTTGCATGTATGCACATCCTGTGGAAATTAACTCCATCTATCTCACTGCTGCAGAGCGCTGAACAGTTACATACAGACAATACAACCGAAGGAAAAGTTTAAATGACACAGCTAAAATGCAACATAATTATAACTACAGCGACAAAAATGTGGATATTTTTCACAATAGCTTTCCTTTGTTGACACGTGGGAGAAGAAACAGGAAGGGAGAAGGGAAGTGGAAGGTAATGCTGATATGGAGTCTGGTAATAACAGGCCTCATTGCAAACTAACACAGACACATTTAAAGTATATAATCGGTTAAGATGGACAGATATAGAATGGACAAATGATGTGATAAAAGACTTTATATTCTATAGCGACTGTCAGACATCAAATCACTTCTTTTCTCTGCTAGGCTGTATCACTTTAAACCAGTGATTCAACAACTTCAAAAGAGAGCCATAAGAAAAATGCGGTGTCTCCTGAGGATCTAAAATTACAGAAATATGCCATGAATTGACTTTTTTTTTGCCTTTCACTTCTTTTACATCATTTCAACATTTTTGTCCCATTACATCTTTTAAGTCTGTCTTGTGTATTTTTACCCCGTCCCCCGAACGGAGGCAAGGGGTATTGTTTTTGGTTTGGTTTGTATGTTTCTTTGATTGTTAATACTCCAGCAGCAGAACTATTGGTTGACTTCATACCAAATTGGGTTTATAGATTGCCAGTGACACAGAATAGATCTGATTACATTTTGAGAGAAGTAGATCAAAGTTCAAATTTTGAATGAATTTTTACCTCCGCCAAGGAGGTTATGTTTTTGCCAGGGTTTGTTTGTCTGTCCGTTAGTGTGCAACATAACTCAAAAAGTTATGGACAGATTTTGATGAAATTTTCAGGATTTGTTGGAAATGGGATAAGGAAGAAATGATTAACTTTTGGGGGTGATCGGGGGTGGGGGGGCCCACTGATCAGCCTTGGCGGAGGTCTGCGCTCTCCGAGTGCTTCTAGTTAAAATCTTTTTTTTCCTCCCATTTACTTATAATGGGCAAAATTTCAAATGTCTGTAGCAGCAAAACTATTGGCTGAATTCATACCAAATTGGGTTTATATATTGCCAGTAACCCAGAATAGATGTCACTACATTTTGGGGAAAAATACGTCAACGTTCAAATTTTTTATGAATTTTTTTAGTCGTTTTTTTCTTTCATTTACTTATAATGGGCAAAATTTCACATCTATAAAAACATCAATTTTGTTTCAATTTACTTTAAACTTGGCACATATATAGAGGCAAATGATATGCTGACATCAGCACACACATAGACATGATGACACCAGCTGGATCGATGCCAAAATAAGCTAAAATACATGCAAGGAGTGGGGTTTGTTGTGTTTGGTGCCACCTGTTTGTCTTACTATGTCTTTCACATAATTCTCATCTTCTTGCATCTATTATGACCAAGATCTTTTCTTTGCATACATGTCAAATTGTTGCTGTATTTATTTAACCAAGAAGGAACATCCAGTACTGTAGAAAGTCTTAGGCTGTTTGCAGGGTTGAAATGTATTTGTCTTTCTTTTTTCTTCAGATACAACAAGAAAATAAAGGAAAAATGTGTACAGCTTTAAAAGATGTATATATAAAAAAAAAAAAAAAGGAACTAAATGGGTTCTGAAGGTTAAAGTGACTATTTCATGTGAGCCCTGAACCCAAGGCAAGAAGTAGCTCAAAGAGTAAAAACATCTGACATATGTTGAATAAAGCCTGGCATGAAACATCAGAAAATGAATGCAATGAATCTCATAGTCTGAACAAAAGAGTTAAAGACATTAACATATTTTTTAAGTTAAAATTTACATAGATGTTTAGATTAAGGTAGTAACTGTTTAAGAGGAATGTGCATTAGGAAGGCACTAATATATTCACCCAACATTAAATGTTGATTAAGGAGGAACACACCAGGACATGAAACTATAGTCAAATGTAACTATTTTCATCTGGATTTTGCTTCATTTAGAATTTGCTCATACCGCCTTCATAATCTGTTCAGGTCAAATAAAGCTTAATATGCAGCCAATCAAGCATTTTTACCTTTTCCTGACAGCTGACTCATTCTGCAGTTAACGGTGACTTTAAATGTCCAGTTTAAAATTCATAACCAAATGTAATTTCCTTCCTGTACTTCACTTTTCATAGTTTTACCCTTTATCTTTTTTATGCTTTATACTTTATTTGACATTTCATTTTTTCTTTATTTCCATCCTGCAGGTTTCACCAGTCCACTCCTGGGCATGGATAGACTTTCAACAGCTTACGGGCACATGTTTGTTGATTTTATGTGCGTTATCTTGATAGAGGTCATTTAATCTACCACCTCTATTCACGTTCAGTTGTTCTATCGCGCTGGAGGCGTCGTCATCTCTGCAGCAACCGTGTGTTGATAGAAATACAGTATGTGCTCAAATATGACGCTCAAAACTTGGGAGGTACATTAACCCATAAACACCCAAACACCCACTGTCAACCAAAACCATCTAGTTATATAAATGTTTAATACCTGTTGATCCACTAATCCTATCAATACATGTGGGTCTTTCCATGAAACTCTGTTCATTTTGGTACCTGGCACTTTGCCAGCTTTTTTAGACCCAAATTTAGACATATTTCACCCCAGGATGTACCTAATGATAACCTCAGATAAATGAGAAAAATATATACTCTTGCTCTGAGCTATCCAAAAATTGATGAATTTTTAATAAAATTGGGGCCAAAAATAGGCCCAAAATTGGAACAGGAAAAGCTACCCAGGTGTCAGTGCATATTATGTTGAAAACATGGCTTGAAATGGTCTTACATACCACTATAAATACAGACACTGTGTTAAATTTGACTATCCTTATTGTTTTTCTAATCCAGACATGCGGGTTTTTCATGAATAGGCAGTCTCATTTGAGGTTTCATGTGTAACCCATTGTGTCCATTTGCGTTACATGCAGAACCTGCCCATTTAAACACAAATAAATCATGATTGATTTTGCAACAGCGGTCATTTTTGTGAAACACTCTGCCTTGCATTTTTACTTCAATTCCCAAAATGTACCTGTGAAAGAATAAACACATATTGAAAAAAAATAGCAGTGTGTAATTTTTGGGTCCTTTTTACTGTGTTACATGCAGATTTTTGTATGCGTGTGTCAAATAAAAATGTGTTTTATCTGAAAAACAGTTTCTTTTATCTCAGTAAAGATGTATTTTTAAAATAGACCCAAAGTGCTTCCAAACTTGCTTTATAACATTAGTCTGCATCTGGTTTGATTTTTAGCCCCTCTGTCCTTTATTTTAGGTACCAGTTCCATAGAAGCACCCATGTACATAATTGGTGTAAAATGCAGTTTGTCATCTTTTCATGGTCATCAGATATGACCCATTTGGAAGTTCAGAGGCTCTGTAGTGAATGTGGAAACACCATCATCTTCTACAACATTGATTCACCAGTAAAACCCATGGAGTTGGATCAATGACACTGGATGGACACTTGGTTTATGTTCAATTAATGATATATTTTGCTGGAAAACTCACTTTTCCTTCAGTTTTTTTTTGTTTCTGATATAATAACCCAAAAGTCCAATATCATCAGTAAATTAAATATAGAAAAATACCAGGTTTATACTGAAAAAACACAAAATATAGAGGAGAATATTTGAATAAATGGTGGTAAATCACATAAGAAAGGTTAAATAGAGAGAAAAAAATAATGTGGAACTGCACACAAAAATAGAACTGGGTCCTTATGGGTTAAAAAAAAAAGCATATGCGCTGAATCCCACAGTAAGTTGGATTGCACTTCAGATGGTTTTCACCATTATTAAACCCAGATGGGGACAAAGCCTGAATTGCAATTCGATGGCAGCATTCATTGTGTGCTGGATAAAAAGCCCTCTCTATCTCCATGTATTTCTATATGTTCCTATTATATGTCACTAACATTGAGTGTTCCCTCTCCCATTAGCTGATGCTTCTTCCTTTCTGTCCTCTCTCTTCCCGCTCATTTCTGCAGGTATCTGTGGCTCTGGAGCTCTAGTTCTGGACTTCAGTGTCTGACTGTGTCGTTCAGTGTCACCTTTGTTTGTTGTTCTGTCTCTATCCTGTTCTTTTCTATCTCCTCGTTACACTCACCTCAACTGGGAGAGGCAGATGGCCGCCTACCTGGAGCCCGGTTCTGTCAGAGGTTTTTTTCTTCTATAAAGTTTCTTCCTGTTGCCACTGGCTTGCTGTCGGCAGTTTTGTTGGGCTCCTTCTCTTTATCATATTTTCATGGCCTTGACCTGCATTTGTTTAGTGCTTCTAAATAGATATTGAATCATCTGTGCATTAGATTTATATATTTTTACAAAGTCCGCAAAAACAAATATACCTCTAAATGTGTGGGCACAGTTAGGGGACTATGAATATTGGGTGAAAAAAAAATTTAAGATAGATTTATTTTGTCATTTGTACCTGATGCATAACTGTTTGGGAGTCCTAAAACCAACTTTACTGTTTCTAAATGACATCTACAAGAGAGCCGATGGATTTTCGTTGTTTTAAAAGACTACATTTGACATCCACATTTACATTTTTGTCTCATTTGTACTGGTTTATATTGCAACCTTAATGATTATAGGTTTTAAATATTATTTATACTTATTCATCATTTTTATATTAATTTTCTGTCAGTATAAGTCCTGGCTGGCACACTCGCTATATTAACTTTTCACTCCATACCCGGCTACTCCTTTCATATCTGGGACCGTGCTGAAGACCTGGCTCGGATGGCTGGAAATGATTCCCTACATCAACATACAATTTTATAGTTTTTACACAACTAATAAATAGTTTTACAATTTCAAATGAATGTGTCAATACTTCCCCCTTATATACAATAATCCCGTTGTCTTGAATCTTATGTTTTTCCCCTGTATACTATAAAACACATCCACAATTCACCATCCGACTATAACGCTCACATGATACTGGGATAATATTAAATCATTTGTGCTTGACAGATCATTTTGATTACCAGCCTTGAGGACTTGAGAATTTATCCTTCGTAACCAGACTTCCCTTCATATTGATATCCCCCAATCCTAGACCGATTTTTTTTTTTTCACCTAAATTGCAGGAGTTGCAGTCAACAATATACCTGACACTATGGTAATGTTAATATTGGCAACTTCAAGTGAAAACAGCAACTTTTGATATGCTGAAAAATGTACCAATTTTTAATGTAGTTTTTTTTTACCCTATGTAACTGAGAGGTTTTTCATAAAGATTTCGGTGAAAATGGTTGAAATTGACAAACGTCTTTACATGGCCTCAGTACTAGAAACACCCTTTCCATCCATGTATTATACTTATATGCCAGGTAAATGTAGGTTGACTCATTATCATCTGAACAGTTTGTTGTAACCACTTAACCATGCCCGTGTATAATCTGTCTTGTATATTACACAAAACTATCAATTTTCCTTCCCTTCATATCAATATATTCTTCCATCCTATCAACATATTTAAATTATTGAGATAAAATGCAGTTTGTCTGCTTTTCAGCAGTATCAGATTTGTCTTTTTTGGACTTTCAGAGGCTCTGTAATAAATTTGCTAAAACACTGTTTCACCAGTAAAACATACAGATTGACAAATGATAGTGAATGGTTATATTTTGCTCCTCAGTTTTCTCCGTTTTAATGTAATTCCTTTGAATTTACTCTGAATTTTTATGAACTTCTACATGATCAGTAAATTAAATACAGAAAAAAAATGCTAAATGTAGAGAATAATATTGATAAACCATTTACGAAAGTTTAATTGTAGATAAAAATTTATTCGGAAGTTGTCAAAATAATAGTGATAGGTAGATTATGCTTGTACTACTCAGCATTTTTTATTTCACGTTGCATCTGCTGACCACATTAGCAGCTTATCATAACAACTGGTGTGAAAACTACATGACTTTTTTTCCCTAAATGAAGTCAAAACCATCCAGAAAAAGGACTTAAGCGGCAATATCTAAGCTGCAGCAACCTACTTCTGCATGGTTTTGCCTTGTTGCTGGGGCTTGAAGCAGAGAGAAGGGAAAGAGAGAAGGAAAAATGAGGTACAGAGCCTAACACGAGGAGGACAAACAAGAAAAGAGAGGTGAAGAAAAAAATATAGAACAGAAGGAATGATTCAAGTCGATCCCTGGGGTATGTTTCTGCTATTACAGTCTAGAAGCCGCTCTGCCTGCTCTGAATGTGATTGGCCGTCCCCAGAGATCACCCCAACTCTGGCACTAAGCATGATGAGTGAGTCTCTGTCTGTGATCCTCACTGCTCTGACACCAAATTTTCCCCATTAATTCTTAATACTGACTTTAACTCAGTTCCCAAAGTCTGCAGGAATTTCTTTTAGATGATGCAAAGATATCTGACGATAACAGAGGCTTAAAATAACTGGGCTGTAATGACTAAATCCAAGGAAGATCATTTTGCAAGTATTTTTGAAGTGAAGCAAATACAAATACTCTAAATACAAATACTCACTTCCTTTAAAAATCTCCAGTGTGCTTACTCAATATACACCTAACTCAAGTGGAATGATTTAGGGCACAACATGGCAGCTCAGAATGGCAAAATGATGAATATTTCATTTCCACCCCTCCGACAAATGCCACACAAACTCAGTCAGAAAATGCAATCGAAACATCAATCATTCAAAAGCAATATTGCTTTTACACATATTTTTTCACGGCTTATGCCCGATATAAGAAATATGACATTGGCGTCGACCACAAACTGCATAACTGCAACATCCTGGATTCAAGTCTGGCCCACGACCTTTGTCTTGTCTTCCTGTCTAAAAACAGGACATAAAGTCACAAAAAACAGCCCGACGGGAGGAATAACAGCTATGTCAGGCCTTTAAAATAAAGAATTGCTCCTCGTTTCAGCTCAATTTTCAACAAACTTTCAGTAGAACCTGTTACAGTTGTTGAACAGTCCATTAACCCATAAAGACCCGGTGCTACTTTTGTGTCAATTCCCAAATCAATTTTCCTCTAGATTCATAAATAATTTATCACCATTTATTCTAATATTATCCTCTGTATTTGCTTTTTTCAGGGAAAATCATGTATTTTCCTGTATTTGACTATATTGATCATGTAGATGTTCATAAAAGCTCAGATTAAAGTTGAGGGAGAAAAAAAACAAAGAAAAAAAACAAAGAAAACTAAAAAAAAGTGACTTTTTAAGCAAAGATATCAGTAACTGAATACAAAAATAAGCATCTGCATCCATTGTTATTGATTCAACTCCATGGGTTTTACTGATGAATCAATGTTGTTATTTACATTAACCCATAAAGACCCAGGGCTACTTTTGCGGCAGTTCCTGACAAAATTTTTCTCTATATTTGACCTTTTTTTTGTGATTTATCTCCATTTATTGTAATATTATCATATGTATTTTTTGCCTTTTTCAATGTAAATCATGTATTTTCCTATATTTAATTCACAAGTCATATAGATGTTCATTAAAGCTAAGGGTTATTATATCAGAAAGAGAGAAAAGTGAGGAAGAAGTGACTTTTTCACCAAATATATCAATAACAGAACATAAAAACAAGTGTCTCCATCCACTGTCATTGATGTAACTCCATGGGCTTTACTGGTGAATCAATATTGTAGAAGATGACGGTGTTTCCACGTTCACTACAGAGCCTCTCAACATCCAAATGGTTATCTGATGACCATGAAAAGATGAAAAACTGCATTTTACACCAATTATTTACATGTATTGATAGAATTAATGGATCAACAGGTGTTAAACATTTTAGATCAGTATATGATTCTGGTTGACGGTGGATGTTTGGGTCTTTATGGGTTAAAATGCAATACATTCAGTGTAGTATACAATATTCTAGTCAATAGGCTGAGATCAACTTTACGAAAGAAAAACTGATAAATGATAACCTGCGGGCTACAACGATTCAATGAACCATCAAAAACAAATCAACAGTGTCGACATGATCAAGTATTTAATGGATGCATGCTCCCGTTGCTGTGTTATCTTCTGGTAATTAGCAGCCTATTATAACGATGTGTCTGTATTAAATGGAGACGCCCAAACACAGACAAACAAAGCAGCGGAGTCAAACTCTGATTGTAGCTGTCATCTCGTTTACTGTCATGATCCATTTAACCTATTAGCCTTCAGCTGTGCTCCAAAATTACATATTGAGGAACAACCACACAGGACAAATAAATAAAAACACAATTGGGTTAAGTATTAATCAGCGAGAAATAGAATTCCTCATTTATGCAACAGTGCAATAAAACACTGCTGCAGATGTTCTTACTCATCAGAAACCTCTGAGCACTGCTCTTTAAAAATAGAACACATTCCCACTATGCACTGGGATTTATTTTTGGGCTGCACATGAGCCAAAAGTAGGCTATGGATTAGGCAGACATTGCTATTTGATGATGAAGCACAAAGCAATAGGAGGCGTCTTTGAAACTCTCTCCAGCCCTTTGAAGCCCCCTAAGTCTGTCCCAGAGATGAGACTGCCTCTGCACATCTCTCGAGCTTCAAGCGCAGCACAGGCTGATGGGTAATGAGGAGCAATGAAGGTTCATATTCTCTGGCATCATATTCCATTAGACTAAAACCTAATGAGCTCCTCCTACAGTACATTTGGTCATCTAGAAGACAACGCCGCAGAACCGAAACTGCTGTGTCATAAAAGGCTGATGGCCGGAGAGAACAGCTGCAAAGACACAAACAAAGTTCTAAACTGTGAAACTGTCACAACCCATCTGTCGTGAAAAGGCTAATTACCAGACCATGAACATGAGTTGTGACAAGATGGAAAAAAAAAACAAAACACTGCTCTGCTATGGTGCTGGGAATGCAGTGGAGCTCATGGGATAAATTAAACACTGTGCATGTAATCATTAAAGAACAACATCTTACTGTACCCAAAGGATGCAGACTTCCACTTGCGGCAGGGGGCGACTCTCCTGCAGCCTGCAGACACTAACCTCCCAGGATTCTGTGCAACGTCGACAGGTAAGGAGGCATGTCTCCTACAGAAGGACACATTCTTATTAGAAGAAAATACACTTCCTGGGTTCCTGACATGAAAGGGTAAATGTAAAAGAAAACCTCCAAAGAGAAATGACTGCCCCGCATTATAATCATTCATTTCCCAAGGAGGTTTTCCTTTGGGGTTTGGTGACTTTGTGATTTTTTCCACAGCATGAGCTTAATATTTCACACATGAGGCCGACCGTTTCAGTACAGTACTGTGTCCTTGAAATCACAGATGTTTAAACCCTGGTAATGTGCAATTTTTCTTGTTGTAACTTATTTATCTTTATCTGCAGTACACAACTAACAACAGTAGTCTGAGCATGTAAAGTAAAAAACAAACCACTTAAACAACTATATTTGTGTTTTGACTGCAACTGATGCACATGTTAAATAATTTGAGTTAATGTTTCTTTAAAAAGTAGACCTTTTATTTTTGCAATTTTGACATTACAGGGGAGCACCAGGTTTATATATACAGATATACTCAAAAAATATTTACAGTGAATGACCCTCTTAGTTAAAATTAATTGTTCCATGGCATACACGCAAAATAAAATTATTTACAAAGGGGAAATATATAAAACAGACACTGAATTAGATTTTTATTTCTTTTTTGATAATCCAAAATGTTTTCATGCATATATCTTGTATTGTATATTGTTTTAGACACACTGAAGCATTATAAATATGTGGGGGTTTACTGGTTGATTTACATATTTTTTTTCCATTCGATGATAACACATTCTTATTTATATGATTTTCTTTTTCAAAATATCTCCTCTATATATAAAACCAGTGGGTAGAGAGAGGACGAATAACATGCATAAAAAGCCTGATTGGTGCTACAGGAACACACATTAAATATACATTTAGTAGAGGTCGACTGATATGGGTTTTTCTAAGGACGATGCAGATTTTTAAAAATTTGGTCAGCAGATGGCCAATATCTACAGCCGATTAATGAGGCCGATATTTAAGGCCAATTTTTTATTTATTTATTTTTTTAAGCACATTGTAAAATACAATTGAAACATTCAGATAATTAAGATTTTTATGCAGCATTATAAATGAAATTCTTAATACACGTACACACAGTACTCTTTTAACAATTATTGAACTTCAAGTGCTGCCCACACAGGTGCCTGATCAAATATTTTACAACATTTTTACAACTGATCAAATATTAGCTTTCAAAAAAAAAATCATGGCCAATATTGAAAAAAATCAATATATCAGCCCGATATATTGACATTTAACATAATCCATCACAGTTCTTGGATTGTTTGTTTTTTTTCTCTGTCAGCCAAATTACTGCATTTCCTTGAATAAAAACTGAGTCTATTTAATGGGAGTGTCTCTAATAATAACCATGGGTGAAAAGAACAGGAACAAATAAAAGCTAGTCCTCAATTACAGTCCAGATAAAAAATATAATAAATAAACTTCTGATGCCTGTCACGTAATATGCTGCCAGTTATGTATAATGTTAATTTCTACAGCCTTAACTTTATACAATCCAACTATTTTAAACACTTTATCGTTCTACATTGTTCATCAGAAGCATTATTTTCCAGTTTCGGTCACTGCAGGTGTGTGTCTTCATTTTTCAAAGAACTATCATTTGTAGAAACCTACAAGCATAAGAGGAAAACTAAAGTTACACAATAAAAGCTCTGTAAAGTATTGATTCAGGAGCAGTGATTCTACCCACTGAAGAGCTACAGGGGTTTTATTTTGACATAGCTAAGAAAGTATCTAATTTATGGAAACACACAATGCAATACTGAAGAGAAATAAAGGCCCCAAAAACTATTTGAGGGAATACAGTAAAAGTTAAACCACAGCAGTTATTTGCATGAAACTTTAAAAAGGATGGACCCAGGAGTGTTTAAGTCCATCTACTGGTTGGACCCGTTTATGCGACAAAATATGAGACGTCTGTAAAAACTTAATAAAATATATTGCGCCATTTGTGGAACCATTTCTAGTCAGAATCATTTTAGTAACAAAAAAATAATGAATTAGCCGACAGCAGAAGCTTCCTTCATATAACATAACGTGCACTTGAAAACCCTTGACCTTTAGTCCACACCACGGTTTCCTTATCATTGACCCTTATCATTGCCCTCCCCGGTTGAGAACTACTGGTGCACACCAAAGTTTTTGCGCATACGGACAGACAGACAGACAGACGGACAGATGGACAACAAAGTGATGACAATACCCTGCGGCGAGGGCTGAAGGTAAAAAACAACTTATGATCAGAAAACAGCAAAGGGAAAACAAAATGAGACCTTTATTTTTCAGTGAGTTTTAGTGGTAGAGAAATAATACTTGTACTGTTGGATCTGCTCATTGTTAGCTTAGTGGTGCAAACTTTCTCACATTGGTCTTCTTTCTGGTTTGTATGCATTCTTCACATCATACTCTGGTCTCAGACTGTTGGCGTGTTTTTGCAACATTTGCGCATTTAAGTGCTTGTTGTTTGAGATGTGTTCCATTTTCTGAAAATTGGTCTGGTTGAGCTTTTAGCTGACGTTCTTCTCATTACATGTATAGCATGTGTATATTTCTACAAGCATTGTGTAGCATTACCATGGCAACATAGATGATTAGTTAAGGATGTGCCAATATATCACCTGGTATCAATATTTGGCGATGCCGTTGATATCATCTCATATTTGGTGATATCCTTCTAGAACATGTCTTTTCACCAAAGGTAGTGGCAGATATTTATGTATTGTGTCATATTGAAGGTTTTACTCATACATTTATTTAGTTTTTTTTTTTTTTTTACGTGTTTTCATTTAAAGATAAGAGCTGAAAGAGCTTAAAAGTAGTAACATTTTTATGTTCATCATAATTTCTTTGTTAAATTGGGGTAAATAGCAATGAAAAATAAAGAAACAAAGAAATAACAGAATAAAGTATAGCTATTTGACCAAGGCCCAATCCCAATTCACCCCTCGGCCCTCCCCCTTGGCACTATCCCTTGAAATGGAGTTGCAAGGGGTAGGGGTTGAAACATTCCCCTATGAAATGAGACAACCCTTCAACACCTGTTACATCATCAGCAGTCATTGATGCCGCTATAAACAGATGTGACAGCTTTGTTTCTGAAAGAATTCACCATACCATCAACAGCTGTAACCGTCTCTGCTGATGGACTTTGGGCATCTTTATACGGCTATCAACCGCAAACAGCAGAAATGTGGTCTATAACACATTGAAAGTGCATTAAACAGACGATCAAATGATTAAGTTGTTTACAAAGAAAATACATACATTTGTGTGTTTCTTTCATCACACTGCTGCACTTTTTTGCTGTGTTTACCTCCATCTTGTGGATGATTCGAACAGAATTATAGGAGATTTCTCATACCCCTCCGTTTGTAGCGTGGTCCTGAAAAATCTCCGTTTCACGGGCCAAACAGCCCTCCCCTCTAGCCCTTCCCCTCCGACTCATCGGGAATCGGGACACCACTACCCCTTCACGTGAACGCGCAAAATGGAGGGGTAGGGGTAAGTGGTAGGGCCAAGGGGTGAATTGGAATTCAGCCTAAATATCACTTGGAATATCGGTATCAGCCAAGAATTTTACAATCTGTGCATTCCTAATATTATTGACACAAGGTAAAATGACATTAAAATAGCTAACAACTACTATAGAAGCTATAATCAGACACTCATACAAAATGATCTGTCGTTGATTGTAGGATGCTAATAATTGACAGAACTGCATGAAGAGATTAAAATAACAGAACTGACATATTTTGTTATTATATTTTGTTTCACCTTTCCAACCTTGTGTAATGGGCTGTTTGACTGCAGTGGCCTTAACTCTTTCACAGCAGAAGACACACATATATAAATGACTTCTTAATGCTATTTTATTCAGGCTTCTTCAACAAGTGAGGACATCCCATCAAAGGTCTTTTGACAAAATCGCTCATGAAATGTGAATATGTTAGTATTTAACCTGAAAAGAAAACAACCGGCAAGATTAAAGAGAAGAAAAAAGCATTACGCATGGGGCAGGTTCCTTAGTGGGGTCTTTACCTCTTCATATTGTGTGCTCAGTGTGCTTCACTTACTGCACTTTTGTCCTCTACTCATCATTGCTCAGACATTTCTCATCTCTTTTCACTGGATGCCATTTCCACTGAGACATTTCACTTTCATCTGTTGTTTGTTAAGGTTTTCACTGAGCCGTGCCACCTTCGAGCTGGTTGTCTCCAACGGGTCGGACACATTTCTCAGCCCGTCAACCTGCAGTCAAACACCAACAGCCTTTCCATCTCACACAGGGGATGACACCGTAATCAAAACCCAGAGTCACATCTGGGTGGGTACCAAAGGTCAGAGGGACTGAAATGATTAGGTTGGAATATCTATATATACTAAAGGATCTAGTGCTGATTGGATAGTCATTCAGGGTTTCACCTTGTATTATAGTCTCAGACACTGTTACAAAGCTGACGGAACTGAAAAACTCTCCCATGCTGGTGAGAAAAAATACCTTATAAGCCCGATTAGACGGCATTTTCATTCAGGATAAAGTGAGGATCATGTATTATTTCACCAAATTGGAATATGAATTAACAATTCTTTGCGTTACTGCTTAAACTCTGTAATAACATAGGTCCAAAAATATGTTAAATATAACCTTCCCAGCCAAATAACAACAAAAAAAAAAGACATCACAGCACCTAAGTCCTCCACAAACTGAGGAAAACCCTAAAATTAATCACAGCAAAATAATGCTCCATAATACAAAGCTCCCCTTTTCATCTTAAACTCATGAATTTTAAAAAGAAATGAAGCTTTTCTTTACCTTTTTAATGCAGCCTGAAAACACGCTAAAGTCTCTCTGAATGAAAAATCCTGCACTGAGGCCCTCAGTAATATCAATGGTTAATTGTGTCACAGCTGCTGCCATTTGCTGCTGTTTCGCCATAATGAATTATTAATTTTAGACATGCTAATGCTCCTACTTTGGCTGAGTAGGGAGCTGCGAACCTTGAATTAGTCTGGATTTTCTTGCCATCTTCCATTAGTTACTGTGATAGCGCTGCAGAGTCATGCCTTGTTTCAGATCTGTCAGAGCAAATGACCAATGCACCGAACACCCATATCTTTCTCCAGCACCACACAATCTTTTCTTTCTTCTTTTTTTCTTTTTTTTTTTTTGAGAAGCACACACTGCACCCATGCTAGGTTTTGTTTAATTCATGTGGAGGGAGTGTTTTCAGAACAATGCCTGATTAAAAACTGAAATCCGGTTTACTCCATCAAAAGGGACAAGGACAAAGCAGACAGGCTCACCGTCCTACCCATCGAACTTGAGCCTCGCTCTCCAAAGAGAGATAGCAAAGGAGGCGAGAGGAAACAACATGCATGTGTGATCCCTGTGGAGAACGCCGGCTGAGGGTGCGAGACGACACCAGACTGATCCTGAGACACAGCATTGTCACCTCATGTCCCTACAGACAACATTCCAACATTCTGGCATGCACTGTCACTGCACCCAGGCTCTTTTTGGGTTACATTTCCTGGTGCATTATGCTCAGTTTGGTCAAGACATTGTAGAGTGTTAGGAAAAAAAAAAAAAACCTGCCTGTAGATAAAGACTGCTGCTACAATTTAATCACCGATTCAGCTAACGGTGTGTCTACTGGAAGCAAAAGAAGTTGCAAGAGTGCAGTTCTACACCTGTTTAAAGATGTATGTTAATTTCTCTGGCAAGCCATTATGCTTTGTAAATGATCCCAAAATGCCTTTACACAAAATACAATGTGTAAATTGATTAAAAACATTTTGCTTACTGTTGCTCTATGGAGACACTCTTTGAGAGATTTGACCTCCACAACAACAGCCCTGCAAAGCTTTATTCTCTTCATTGTCCTCAATATAATAAAGGAGGGGGGGGGGTTCTATAATCCCATCCACTCTGTTTCCCCAACTCTCTGCGGAGAATTACAGGGAAATAAAAAGCCTTCAGCCTGTGCCAAAGCTTTCCTGAATACCACCAGTCAGTCACTACACACTGCAGCTCCAATAACCTACTCCAATGACTATATGCATCTAAACAAAAAAGCTCAATAAAAAAAGACAGAAAGTGCATTATCCCGAAGACACACGGACACTCCCCGCAGAACAATATGAAATTTCAATTAGCCCATCACTTCTCAGCAACTTCACATAGACATCTGCAATCCATCACGACACACACAAGGCACAAGTAAACAGGTATAAATAACATGGACACAAATGGACTTTCAGAGAGCACTTCAATAGCAGACAAGAGCACTATCATCCTCCGCTCCAACTACTATCGCTGTGATAAAGTGTCAGAGTACTCCAGCGCTGACGGATTTTGTCATGTGCTCATCCGGGTTTATGAATGACTGCTGTGCAAAAAGTGCATCAGGGATTGGAAGAGCATCTTATCATCAGACATTCAATGAAGAACAATCCAATAAAAGCAGGTCAGTGAAGCTGCCGAGCGCCTGCCTGCCTATCGCACCCAGGTACTAATCACATCTGAATGAAGCCATCCATTCTGATTACCCAACAGCAGACCAATTAAACACCACCATGTTGTTATTCCTCTCTCATTAGCCATGGAGTGTGCATGAGAATAATCCCCTCTCACCAACAGGGCCATCTCACCCACACACAAACACACAAACTTCTATCAAACCAGCGCAAAGCAATCCTTCGGGAGCTGTGGCTTATTTATTTATAGCGCCTGCGCCAAGTTCAGTGGCTTTTCCATTATTAATGATAATGAAAACTACCAGGCCATGTAACACACAAAATTTTAAACAACCAGGCTGACTTGTGTCGTGGTGTGGCACATTATTAGGGTGAGAGATGTAAGTGAGAATCTGCGATGTGTTGTCAGCGAGGCTACGTTGGCAGCTGTAGTGATTTTAAGCACAAAAGGGAATTCGGAGCCAAAAAACCATGCAACTGAGATTGAAAAATTCATGCTCACAGTAATTTGGAAGTGGTTTCTGCTTCACTTTAAAGAGATGCTACTGAATACTGAGGCTATGTATGTGTGTCTGTTTGGGGAAAAGCACTGTATGGTGAGTGTCATCTCTTTCCCATGATGCACTCAAAGTAGCACACACATGGATATAAGGATGCAAGTAACATGGGAGGCATATTCCTGCCAGAAATTCTCTCTCTGCGGTATTTACTAATCTACAGTTTGTTAGATATAGGAGCCAGGAAAAACAAAGCAGAAGAAGAAAAAAGGCTTTGCAACTGTTTTATCCTAACAGAATGTTTGTGAAATAAAACTCCATAATGCAGGCAGCGACCGTACTATATTAACTGATGCATCTAAATCACTCATTGGTTGGTCATAGGTTGTCTGCATTTTTCAACCCTGTCATGATCTTGCGACACATCCAGGGTGCACTCCACCTTCGCCTGTTGGGATCTGGGATATGCTCCGATATGCACCCCTACAACCCTCCTGAGGACTAAGCCATTCAGAAAATGAATGAATGAATGAACTTCATGTTGCATTTTCTATAGTTCTTCCAGTTGCTATCAAACTTTTTTCATTTACTTGTCTCCTAAGTGGAAGAATGGATTTTTGTTTTATTAACCTCATTGCCCTATGCAGTTATATAATAATTCACAGCAATACTTTAAAATTTCCTCCTTTTAAGCATTTGTCGAATAACTCATCTGTGAAGGTTCCTTTTTATTGTGCAATTATTTATCGAGTTGCGCCAACACTTTACAGCCATTGGCTTGTACATAAAGTAAATGTACAACTGCCCAGCCTTGCTAACTTAATAGAGGTGTGTCACTGTGGAGCAGCCTAACATTTGTGCCAACTGCACCTGTTATTGAGGGAGATGAGCTGCTCTTGTCTCATGTCTCGAGGCTTTTCACTGATTTGCAGGATCAGTGCCATCACGTCTGCGGCTCAAAGCTGAGCAGAAGGCAGGAATCGATTTCATTCAGAAATGTCATGGCTTTTGCATCCAAGTTAATACGCAGCTGCCAACAAGTCACGTGACACACTGGTTAAAGACATGCAGGTGAAGACTGAAACTCAGCTTAGCATAATTACAGCCGGCTTCTTATTAATGAAGGAGAGAGTCTGGGAACTGAGGCCAAATTCACAACCAAGAACAGCGTAAGAAGCGGAAGAACTGCTGCCATTTGGGAGGTTTCCAAACACATCAAAGCATCAATTTGGTGAGAAGGGTTTGTTTGCCTCTGAAGCCTCATCTTCCATCGCTACTGCCCTGCTTTTAGATCTCCTCATCAGCAGCAGCAGCACCAGGACTGAGCTGAGTGCACTCTCTCTCATATTATAAATATACATATATATATATATATATATATATATATATATATATATATTCCAAATTCTCAACAGCAGGGGGAAGTCACATACAAATGAACAAATGAACACGATGTATCCACACACTGTACAACTCAACTCACTGAATAAAAAGTACAACACTCATTGTTAACACACATCTATATTATAGACCATCAAGTTTTCTTCTTCAAACAAAAACTTATAGTCAAAATAACAATGCTGCATCTTATAATCTTCATGCTGTGTCAGCTGATAGTTTACATAATAGCTCTGTTAGCTTAGCTCTGTTTTAGACAGAAAACAACCACAGTAAAACCTCAGATCATCTCTGTTTTCTGTACAGTTTGTGTTAATAGCTGAATTAAAGATCTGTTTGGAATCATCTAAAGATCAGAACTGTAACAGTTTAGTCCGAGCCATGGATCAACAAACAGCCAACTTAGTAAAGATACAACCCAATACATTAGCATCCATGGCACTGCATGACTCTTTATTTTCAACACTATAATGATAATTTCGGGTCACATTTTTAACATTTGAGAGTAGAAACACTACATATAGCCCCTTTAATGATAGCTGCAAAAAAACGACCTGTCAGTCATGGAGATGAGCTCACAGAGAGCAATGCATGAAAAACAAACAATAAAAGCAGATTGAACTATGAATTAGTTATTTTTTCAGAAAACTGATCTCTTGCCCACCACCAATTATGCTTAATGCCAAGTTATAGAGGTAAAAAAAAATACTTGTTTACTCTTTGAACTTTCATTATAATTTTCCAAGAGATTTATGTTTGGTACCTGGAACACTAAAAGAGAGTATATATATATATATATATATATATATATATATATATATATGTATATATAAAAGAAATTCTTCTAATATTATACAGCACATAAGTTAAAAAAGTAAAATCGTATTGTAACCTATTTTCTCTTCTTGCTGAGGAAGCCACTCAGTTGCAGATATGTTTCCCAAATATATTTCACAGACAGGCACATTACACACACATGCGCATTCACTGTGATGGTACAAAGACAAAGACTGACACACATCTCGCGGCTCATCCTGGCCCTGTGGATTCACTTCAAATTCGTAATGGGACATTTAGAGCAGAAGAAAAGAAGCCTGGGGAGCAAATACAGAGGGGCACCTATGAAAAGATCAGACATGGCCTGGAAAATTTTCACTAAAAACACAGGATGGGCTCCGCAGCGCTCTGCTCAACTTGTCTAGACACTGTCAGGGCCTTAATACACAGTTCTACAGAGGAAAGGAAGAGGCTGTTTGGATCCCACAGTGAAGCATCCCTAAAGAGAGGAGCTGCAGATAAGGAGTGTGTTTACCAGGGACGGAAGCACATTTACTCCCTAAATGCGAGCCATATTTCTTGGCTATGTTCACAGCAATGATAGATTTCTATTACAGTTTTAAATCAGCACACATCTTAACTCTGTCAGCAGAGAACCCCCTCCCCTGCAAATCCCCCACTACTAAAGTTCACTCAGCACACAAGCTAACAACTGGGACATGTAACCTTGGATGCACTTGACATAAAATCTCATATTTCATAGTTCCCACTGTCATGTCACAAAAACCAATAACAGCCACTACATCATAAGGCTTACACTTTGCCCCTCACTCTGCTCAGGAACAGTGACCCTTGTAATCAAAACAAGACTTACATAACACTGTATCTTTATTTACAAAGAGGGCACAAGATGTACCAGACACAATGTTAGTGCAAACAACATTAACCTTGCCCGTGAGCCAAAGTGTTTACTGATCTAATACGGTTAACAGCTTCTGGACCACTAATCCTATCAATACATTTGAATGAGTCACTTTAATATACAGTTTCTCAGCTTGTCAGAAGCATCAAGTTTGTTGATTTTGGACAATCAGAATCTCTATAGTTAACATAGAAACACTATTATTTGATTTACATTCAATAAATAATATATTTGTTTAAAAAAGTCATATTTTCTCGTGTTTTCTCTGTTTTGATATAATAAACTTGAAATTTAATCTGAGCTTTCATGAACATCTACATGGTTAGTAAATATTATATATAATATGATAGTAAATAATGATAAATCACAAGGTTACATGTGTAGAAAAAATCATCTAGAAGTCACCACAAGAATAGTTCTATGTCTTTAACTGTTAAAGGGATCATATTTTGCTAAACCCACTTTTATTAGTCTTTGGTACATTTATTGGTGTATTTGGAGCCTAATAGTTCAAAAAGTTTGAATTTGAACCCTCCAGGTGCTGCAAAACTATCTGTATACCCATTTAGGTAAAAATCGAGTAGATTTCTACAACCCATTTTAACTCCTACTTAATTTGTTATGTCTATAACTAGTTATGTCACGACATTTGCACATATAAGGTCCAGACTTCCAACAAACATTTCTCTGGGTACGACATAATTGTTTGTCAGCAGCAGCGGTTGTAGTCCATACTGAAAATATGTCCAAACTTTGAGCTGATTACCGAATGGGACAGAGCAGCATAGTAAACAAAATGAAGGGGGTGGGGTCATGTGCATTTAAAGGGCAAGCACATAAAATGACCTTTCTGGTGTCATTACTCAGAAATATTGTTGAAAATGGGCCTGTGAAGTTTAATTAATGAAGAATTCAGACCCAAATATAGCATTTATAGTTTATGTAGACCACAAGGAAATGTTTTAAAATGCATAATTCTATTTAAAAAAGCAAAATATCACTCCTTTAAGACACATACCTGACCATTCTGGATGTGTCACATTCAGACCTGGAAGATAGAGAAAACACTGGTTCAGTATTTTTATTATGCAAGTAGAAACAAGGACGCTGCAGTCTGCCAGTAATGCAGCTAAAGACATGTACAGTGACATATCGTAATATACTTCACTGACCTCTACTGCTTAATTCAGCAACTCTATTAAAGCAGCCAGTGTCAGCTGCCAGACATTGAGGCTGATACACAATCAAGCATATCTCTTTGGCCTTCAAAGAAATATGAAAAACCTACACAAAATTATGCAGTCATACTCTGCTGGGTACATGAAACTGATAATGCAATGCATATAACACATGCAGCCTTCCGTCCTTACAGATGCAGGAAGGGGTTGGATTTCTTTTTTTGGTTGGGTTTGTCACCCTGCCAACCTCCAGTTCTGAAATCCAATACAACAAGCTTAGCATAAATCCAACCTGTGATGTTTTTAAAGCTTACTTTTTGTTGACAGTATGTCAAAAAGCTGCTCATTAAACATTGATCTTATTTGTGGCTGTATTTACTCATTGCATTGAAATGGCATAAAAAGGTTGGTGTTATTCTGTTTTTTGTTTTTTTTTCTTATTCTTAAGAAATGCAATGAAAAGATCAAAACCATGCTTTAATCTGTCTCTGAATATTTCCAAATCCTCTGCCTTCTCTGTAAGATGTGATGCAAGTGTTTAAAATAGGCACCAGTTTAGTTTCTTTGTTCTCTTTCTTAGACTTGTTCTTTTATGTATTTCCTTACACAACCCCAAACCCCTTTTTAGAATTTAGTACTTTGGAGTTTCTTATCACAACACTCAAAAGACTTTTAAGGACTTGAAACACTAAGCGATTAAGTATTTCAGGTGTAATTTAGTTGCATTTGTCCTGCATAAAAGTTTCAAAGTGTGAAACAATGTGGAATTTTCTTTCAGGTTGACCAGTCCAGCATCCAGACCCTCCTCTTCCTCCTATAGAGAAACAAAGTCCCGCCCCTTCTGTGGTGACCAATGAGAAGTAACTTCGAAAAAAAAAAAGTGAATGGATAAATCAATCAATTGTGCCACCATTTAACACACATGATGTTTGTCAAATTAAAAAGAAAAAAGCCAAGAAAGGCACTGTGTATGGCAAAAGTAGTAAAGAAACATCTACTTTTATGTTAAATGTCTCGTTGCATGTGATACACCAAAGCAGTCAGTGCCTTGATATATTTCACCTTAAACTCAGAGTGAGAGGGAAAAGTGTTAAAAGTAGAGAAATTAACTCCAACTCTGATCATGTTGAAGATGCAGAGACAGAGATGACATCACCAGTGCATCTCTCAGGTATGTAATCTTTGTATTACCACTGTATTTTAAATGCCTTCTTTCTTGATCTGTAAAATTATCACAGAATTTGGGAAACACGTGTAAATGATGGCATAATTCAAATGGGATCAAAAATGTCTCTCACTGTTGAATGTAATGTATTTTTTCCCCAACAGTAAGGTCCCATTGGGCAGAACCATAAGGGGCGGGACTTGAGCTCTCTATGTCTTTGTAATTAAGCAGCACAATATGTCAGATTGCAGTTATTATGGGATTGTGATTCGAGTTGTCTTGCTTTGTTATCAAGGAAAATGCACCGATTACTCTTTTCATATTTAGAAATGTCAAGTCAGACACAAACTTCACCTAAATTTCAATTAAAAATCAAATAAAGATCTGACTACAGTTTACATGTTTTACACAATACCTTTCTCTTGTTTGGTGTTGCTTCTAAATACCCTTAAAGAGGTTGCATTCACTTTTTTCCTCAAATTTCTATAATTACATATTGATCTTTAACTCAAAGTCTTTGCCACAGACTGTTGTGATGATACCTGTGATTCAAGTAATGGTGCAGCCCTGCTTTGTAATGTGTACAGAATGTGGTTTTACAATGTCTTGCTGAAATACACACTGTCACCTATGTCATTTTAAAGGCAGTATGTAGTGATCCAAATTTCAGTGAACACATTAACCCATAAAGACCTAAACAACAGCCGGTAGGGATGGGAATTGAGAACCAGTTCTTTTGGAGAATCGGGTCCCAGTAGCTCAGTTCCTTGGAATAGTCTGCCTGCCTGCTTAACGATTTAACTTATTGATTCCACCTTTGTTGCACATGCATGATGATGTCACACATACGCTGCATTGTTTTGGTTTAGAACATAGCCAACATGGCGTCGAGACAGAAACACTTCAAAGTATGGCTATATTTCATGTGAAAAGATGACACCAGGGCCACTTGTAACACTTGCAAAGCTTCCATTTCTCCAATATGCTCAAACATTTGTCCACACAGCATGCAATTCATTTGCAGGAATGATGTCATGTGTTTGATACGCTACAAAGCGACGCTTGTGAATCTAGCAGCAGAGCAAACACCAGGGGATCATCCAGGCCTGGTTCTACGGGGGCAATAAATGTCCTGCCCCCTCAAATAAGTTTCTGAAGGTAAGGAAAAGGAAAATTAGGTGCACAACAGCTGGAGGCTTAGAGGAATTAGTAAAGCATCTTAAGTTTCACTTTGTATGGTTGTATGGTGTGACACCCCCCCCCACCCTGAACCGGGCCCAGTGTCATCTGTTATTGTTATTTGTGCATACTGTATATGCTATATTTTCTGTGCAGAGATGGAAATATAAAAGACAGTTAATGCAAACAAACCAATTTGTTTCGATAAGGAATTGGATCGATAAGCAAAATCGATAATAGAATCAGAATCATTAAATTCTTATCAATTCCCATCCCTAGCAGCCAGCGACCAAAAACATCGACTGATAAAAAATGTTTAATAGCTTTTCACCCCTTAATAATAATAATAATAATAATAATAATAATAATAATAATAATAAAAATTCAGGAAAAATGTAGTTTCTCAGTTTTTCACTGGTAGCAGATATGACCCATTTGGACATTCAGAGGGTCTGCAGTGAACACGAAAACACCATAATTTCCCACAACACTGATTAGGCAGTAAAACCCATGTAGTCTGACAAATGACAGTGGCTGTGGATGCTTGTTTTTATGTTCAGCGGATGTATAAGTCTGAGCTTTTCTGAACATCTCCATGACCTGTAAATTAAATCTAGTAAAATACCTGCTTTTCACTGAAAAAGGTAGAGGATAAAATAAAAAATGGGGTAATAAATCCATTAGGAAAGGTTAGATGTAGGGGGAAAAAAATCATTTGGAAGTGGCCACAAAAATAGCCTGAGGTCTTTAAAGGTTAATGGTGCATCACAGAAGTGCAAATATTCTTTACCAAGGACACAAACACAACCCAAGACAGAACCTTGCTTCTGCTGGTAACAATCTGGATGATCCTTCTCATATTTGGTTTGGAGCAGAAAAGGCTTCACATCTTTCAAAACAGACCTGGAAGAGTTAACACAGTCCACATTTCCACTGAGTGACGGTCCACCCCAGATGCCCCTGAGCCCAGAGATGTCAATAACACTTCTGGACACAGTTAATAAAAGGCTTCCTTTTGGCACACTAAAGGTTGAATTGGCTTGTGGATGTAACTCTGTACTGTAATACTTGACAAAGGTTTACCACAGTAATACTGAGCCCATGAGGTTCCATCGGCCATAAATGACTCACAGTTCCTGATGTGGTGCCGTCTGAGGGATCACAGATCACGGTGTTCTGTTCCAGTTTGCACCTTTGTCCTTTAGACACTGAAATGCATCCATATTCCATCTATCTTTCCTCTCTCCACTCTGTTCTGGATCGTAAAGGCTGAAATATTCCTTGCTCTCTTTTTGAAGGATGTAATCATTTTCTCCTATCTCTACTCCTCCTTCTTTTGCACCACATTCATGATTACAATTACCTTTTGTTACTTCTTTTTTTTAGTTTCAGCCCTACATTGAAGCTTTTTTTTATTCAGTGTGGTGCACCCTGAATATCAGAAATGGATATATATTT
Source organism: Sphaeramia orbicularis (assembly GCF_902148855.1). Classification (NCBI taxonomy): domain Eukaryota; kingdom Metazoa; phylum Chordata; class Actinopteri; order Kurtiformes; family Apogonidae; genus Sphaeramia; species Sphaeramia orbicularis. Next base: position 29,145,689 of record NC_043963.1, read on the forward strand.
ATGAAATGAAGACGTGAATATGGTGTGCTAATACTGTCTACAATCAATAATAAAAGTCAGTTAACTCTGATTTAGAAATATAACATATATTTATTATTTTTTATTTGTCTTTTCTAGTAAATTGGGTTTGTATTACTAAAAGGCTGGGCTACATAGGAATTACACGACAGAAAGATAAAATGTTGGTTCATTCTTACAAGTATCTTTATATTCTTCTCGATATTATGAGTTATTCTAGACATCTCTTATTCAGGTAGTTAAATAATAAAACATTTTGTATCCAATTTGCAACTCATATATAACACATATTAGCCGGAGAATAAAAATTTCTACTTCTTTCTGTACCTTTAAACCACATTACTTAAATATTAAGCCCTCAGGATTCATACAGCTGTGATATATTAACCTGTATTTGTCACTTTTCATTTGTGCCTGGAAATTTCAATGACACTCTTTGGAACGGACTGTAGGAAATGGCATTTCAACACCGAGAAGGTAGTCTTTACGCTGCTGAAATAAAATGTAGCCTGTTCTGCGAACTCCAGCACTTAGGGGCAATAAAGCGACTACAGGGCTGCATCGGGGCAAATTTATGAGCCCCCTCGTCGCCTCTTTTCACTTTTCACATGGAGAAAACAATGAGGTATTCATGGTGAACAGACAGAACTATGACTGACTGTACCATTAGTTACTGTAGCCGGAAAGGTTATTCATCAGAAGAGGGTACACTCTGAAGGTTTTTGTTGAGTTAGCTTTAAGAAAAAAAGAATTCTCTGCTGCATAAAGTCACCACCGCTTAGTTTTTCCCTTTTTTGATTGTTCGTCATTTATTTACTTTTTCCTGTTATTTTACCTATACAGCTCTCGGGTCGCTTTGTAAAATTAGCCTCAGACTACCTGTTAAATCTGCAAATGCCATTTATTTATTCCATAAGTAATGGTAAAAAACTGTGCTCCTTTGTGGGACTTTTATTAGAGTAGCGTGTGGAATTAGAATGAGGAGAAACTGGAGCTGGGTCAATACAATGCAGCAGTAGGGTGAGATTCATTGACACACATACTGCAGCCCGGATCCAATCGCAATTACTGAAGCTATCGATTACTGTGTATACAATGCATCACTGAAAAAAATGATCAGGCCAAAACTATATCTCACAAATCTTTTTGCTGAGTGATATGTCTATCTTTGAGGCTGCGGCCCACCCATCCGTGATCCAAAATCCACCATATAGCCTGTCAGCAGGACTGTTGTCAGGACCCTGGATAGCTCCACTGTTCCGCAAAAACCCCATTACCACTGCTGATACAGATACTATACGATTACCCCTAACAACCACATCGGCTTCTCACAGCTTTAGATTTGTTCATTTTAGGGCAAAAAAAGCACTTTGTCTTTTGTCCCTTAAGCTTCAGTTTGACCATTTATAGACAAAACAACCAAACAACAACACAAAACATCAACTGATTTGACAGAGTTCTGTTTCTAGTTTGTTGGAAACTTAATGCAAAGGTCAATTTGGACAATTATACCTACAACTGGTAGGACAACCCATTCCTGATGATTACAAGTATTAGCATGATAAAAATGTGTCAGTTGTTGTCAATAACTATCATGATAAATGTCAAATCAATTATTCTCACAAGTTCAAGCCCTCATATCAGCCATCATATCAATGTAACACAAAACAATGGATAAGCAGATAGCAGACATTCATTCATATCACACCAAGTTATGATCAAAAAACAGCAAAGGTAAGACACAATTCATAATCAATGCAACATATATTTTTGCTCTTCTTTGGCTCGTTCAGTGAGTTTTAGTGGTAGAAATAAGAATTCTACTGTTAGATCTGCATAGTGTTAGCTTAGCACTGCAAAGTTTGTTATATTAGTCTGTAGTTTTATTAAATTATTTATGACAAACATTGGTCTCAGACTGTTGGCTTGTGTTAGATATTTGGCCTTTAAAGTGCTTTGTTGCTTGGTTGTGTTCTGTTTTCCAACAATTGGTTTTGTTGAGCTTTTAGCTGACATTCTTCTGGTTACATGAATGTATAGCATGTTGCTACAAGTGTCTCTTAGTATTACCATGGCAACACAGACAGAAACAAATATTATCATGATAAAAATGCTTGTGTCAGTTGTCATCAATAACTATCATGATAAATGTCAAATCAATTATTCTCACAAGTTTAAGCCCCGGGTCATTTGTTTCCAGTAGGAATCATATCAATGTAACACAAAACAATGGATTAGCAGATAGCAGACATTCATTCATATCACACCAAGTTATGATCAAAAAACAGCAAAGGTAAGACACAATTCATAATCAATGCAACATATATTTTTGCTCTTCTTTGACTCGTTCAGTGAGTTTTAGTGGTAGAAATAAGAATTCTACTGTTAGATCTGCATAGTGTTAGCTTAGCACTGCAAAGTTTGTTATATTAGTCTGTAGTTTTATTAAATTATTGATGACAAACACTGGTCTCAGATTGTTGGCTTGTCTTAGATATTTGGCCTTTTAAGAGCTTGTTGCTTGGTTGTGTTCTGTTTTCCAACAATTGGTTCTGTTGAGCTTTTAGCTGACATTCTTCTGGTTACATGAATGTATAGCATGTTGCTACAAGCGTCTCTTAGCATTACCATGGCAACACAGACAGAACTACAGATTCCTCCAATACTGGGGGAAATAGGCTAAAGAGGCTGCTTTTTATTCCAGAGTGAGAGGTGTTCTGTGTGGATTAAAATGACAGTTTATGGTCAGAAGGGACCAAACATCATCATCATCAAAACTCTTGAGGTAGAACATTTCAAACATTTATTAAAAAAATACAATAGTAAGTGATATTTAGTAAAAACAAACTCTGAAGCAGTTTGTATGAGTGGAGGAGTGAAAGAAAACTAACCCTAAAGTTAAAATGAAAGCAACGATATTTGTGCCAATATAATGCTATGTTATTTGTGTTTATTATCTAGAAGCCAAGCCTCTTGCTAGCAATGAAACACCTGAAATTAATGTGTTCTGATATTTTAGAGCATACGAACCCTGTGCTAAAATCCTGTGGGATGAATTTTTGAAATGCAAAAATTATACTGAGGATATTAACAATCAATGGTGTTAAAATCATTTTAGATCAGGGGCGACATACAGAACAATATGATCTAAAGTGGATCAGACCAGTAAAATCATAAAATCATAATAACAACTACACATTTTTCTCTCGCAAAATTACATAAAAATCCCTTTACCGAAAATGCGAATAACCTGGACAAATATGAACAATCTGAAATGTCTAAAGAGAAGTAATTGCAATTTAAACAATATTCTGGCTGTTAGTAAATATTTTGTGTATTTGTAGATCCACTGTGATCTGTAAGTTGTAATGTACATGTGTAAATGATAAACTGAGAGAAAATATTGTTAAAATTGCACTTATTTTTCTTCTTATTTCAGGCTGTTCATGTTATTTACATATTTAAGGAAACTTTGTAAATATAAACACTTTCATAATGTAATTTTACTTTTTTTGCTGTTATTATTTTACTGGTCGGGCCCACTTCAGATCACACTAGGCTGAATCTGAACCCCCAGCCCCACTTTAGTCCATATACAGTTGTGCACATAACACACTACATTACATTACTACGTATCACTAGTAAATGCAACATGTTGAGTTGTTTTTGCTGGATGATAATAAGAAACTGTACTTTAGGAAAAGGTACAATTTACAAAGCTTGGGAGTATTTCTAATTTTTTTTTTTTTTTTTTTTTTTTTTTTTACAAATGGACAAATGCACTTCCTGGTTAAATAAGGGTTAAATAAAAAAAAAAAAAAAAGTATGACTTTTGCAATGCATGGTTTTGTGTTTTTTTGACAACTGCAAATATGTCTCCGATGTTTTATAAACCTGTCAGAGCTGGATAATAAAAAGTCAAACCAACAAATCGTTACAATATAATACGAATAACAGCCTTGCAATAATAAGTCTTCAAATCCCGATTCAGGTCAAGTCTGGATGATTTTCAGAGCATTCCTCCAGACTGTCAGACAGTACAGAAGACAGATGGACAGAGTCAGCTACATTTTCTACTTTGTGAAGAATCATCAGTCACTGTTATTCAAGTGGAACTTCATCACTTTATGTTCTCATTTCTGAACCACTGACTTGTTAAGTTACGCCTGCAGGTGACAAGAGATCCATAGATTACTTTTATCTCCTCTTTTGCATAAAATTTGTAATTCTTGAAAAACTGAGTGAAGGTTTATCAAGAGAATTCAGCTTGAGTCTGTATTTCTATTTTGTAAATGTGACTGCTGCTCACATTGGATTTGACGTGAAAACTGACTGCTTTAGTTAAAGGGGTCATATTTTGCTAAACCCACTTTTATTAGTCTTTGGTACATTTATTTGTGTATTTGGACCCTAATAGTTCAAAAAGTTTGAATTTGAACCCTCCAGGTGCTGCAAAGCTATCTTTATATTAATTTTGGCAAAAATCAAGTGGATTTCTACAACCCGTTTCAATTCCTTCTTAATTTGTAACATTTACAACTGGTCATGACATTTGGTCAAGACTTCCGACGAACATTTCTCAGAGTACAGCATAATTGTTTGTCAGCAGTGGCGGTTGTAGTAAAAACTGAAACTAGAAAAGCACTCGGAGAGCGCAGACCTCCACCAAGGCAGATCAGTGGGCCAGTATCAACATTTCCTGAAATTTTCATCCAAATCCGTCCATAACTTTTTTAGTTATCTTGCACACGGACAGACAGACAGACACACAAAAAAACGGTGGCAAAAACATTGGCGGAGGTAAATATGTCCAAACTTCAAGCCAGTTACCTAAAATGTTCAGTTGTTGGTTGTATTAACAAACTTAAGTGGCTGAACGGGACAGAGCGCACAGTCATCAACCCGGAAAGGGGGTGGGGTCATGTACATTTAAAGGCCCAGCGCTCAAAATGATCTTTTTCATGTCATTACTCAAAAATAGGGTTGAAGATGGACCTGTGGAGTTGAATTAATGAAGAATTCAGATCCAAGCATAGCATTTACAGTTTATGTATGTAGACAGGGAAATGTTTTAAAATGCATAATTCCATTTAAAAAGAAAGCAAAACATCACTCCTTTAAGACAACAATAAAAGAGCTCAGGCACATGGTGATGAATACGTGTACAAAAGTTAAAACGCAAGTTAAATAGCTTTTCTTCAGCAGTGCACAGAAGCACCAAGTCCTGAGGTTCATTTTGGGTGCATTCTCAAAGCCTTGTAAATAATGCATGAAACGCCAAATCCCATTGAAGGTATCATTCCACAGGAAGGTCTGTGCGAGCTGTGTGATTGGTTTCTCCCATGGTGGCCCACAGAGGAACCAAATCTCCAGTGTCAGTATTACAACTGCGGTCCAGATGCTTCCTAAGATCGAATCGAACACTGCTATCTTCACTGTCACGTCAGCGCCTCCAACCTGTCCTCTACCTCCATGCACAAAAACATCGATTATTTACTTTTACATCTGAACCATAAGAAAAAAAGAGCACAGAGTGTGTTGTGGTGAGGACAGCCTGTTTCCTATTGTGAGAGAGGAAACGGACACACAGGACACACCCAGCGCCAAAAAATGCTGACACAGACTTTATCAATCTGCCTTTCTGCAGGAGTGAGTGCAACTGGACACGACTGCAGAAACACACGAGTCTGCTCATTTAATCATCGCTCCTCGCCTCAGATGAACTAGAACATTATCTACCGTGGGCCACACAGCTGCACCAATTCATACATCACACTCAACTGCAACCGTGCATCCTTGCTTTATGTTCTGGGCCTATTTTTAGTTGAATTTCCTTACTTGGAAATACAGTACTAGGTGTTTGGCTTGGGCACTTTTTCCCCTAAAGCTGTTTACTTTCCTCTCCTCTTTCAGGAAGACCTGCTCCAATGTAATTATGAACCCATTATTTGTTTTTCACTGTAAATATTGAGTAGGGTTAAGCCTTGAAGAAATGGTTTCTAGCGCTTCATCGCATTAACGCTCTTATTATGGCAATAAGAAAAAAAACAGAGTGCTGAGGCAATAAAGGAAGTATGAGTGTGGCTATTTCCTCTCCTGCATTCAAAACAACTTCGGAGGTAATTACTGTTTGTCCACGGCATGTGACTGATGACAAGTTTTCTAGGTATGAAGGTTTGTTAAGGTTGTGCTGAAAATAACACAGCATGCAAAACACTGTTCCTATATGTTAGTCTTGTTATTTTACTTTCTATTTTTATAGGAGTATTAAATCAGGATACATCTTTTTACTATGCTACTATTTTAACAGCAGCATTTTCATAAACTTCACAGAGTCCTTAAATGAACTGCTTAGGACAGAGTTATTCCAGTTATTGGGTTTACTGAATATAATGTGTCATTCTGCAGCAAAAGCGTGACAGCCATGAAACGTTTTGAGCTTTAGCGAACAAACCTCTCCGAGCTGCGATGATGAAAAAGTATAAATCAGAGTCGAAGTGCCACTGAATTTACAAAACTTTCCATCGAAAAAGAGAACAGCACTTTCACAACAATGTCACAAAATGATCGACGACTTGAACCTGTGGCCGACTCGAACAGCTCATTCACGCTGACAGGTTCCTTTAGAGGAACACTGTGAAGCCTGACGCTCCTGTGTACTATTTCATTCTTATTGTCAGTGTTTTATAAGATCCATTTTTCTTATAAGGAACACTGCAGTCAGGATAAGGCCTTTCAATCATTTTTCAAGTTTTGTCTCTTAGATGACATGCATGCCTGTATGCTTCTCTTGGCTTTTTTTTTTTTTTTTAATCAATCCTTGCAAAAAAAAAAAAAAAAAAAAGAAGGACACTCATTATGTGTTGGCTCTGCAGTACAGTGCATTCTTCTGGTGTCCATATTACCAAGCCCTAAATGAAATGATGTGCATTAATGAGCGACTAATTACATGGAGATATGTGTCTGGCTAAGCAGATCTAATGAGTCAGTCCAGATCTCTAGGGGGCTGGTGGTGCGTGACCCCCGCTGGCTGTCTGCCCCGCAAAACAGGGAGGGTCTCACACACACTTTCACACATATATCGCACAATTAAAACTGTGAAGAGCAGTCCACTCACTTTCTTCACTTGCATTCATTTCTCATCAACTACTCCTCCGACATTGACCTACTAGTCAATACATTATTCAAACAAATGCCAAGGTGCGTGAAATGTAGCAGCAGAGGAACTGGACCTTTAAGAATTGATAGACTTACTCTGTCACTCATCAGTTGTTGTCACGCCGTGAGCAGCGCCTTCATTGAACGAGTCTGCGGGACATTTTTTTTGTTTGTTTTTTACTAATCAGTCTTGGCCTCAGCTAGTTTATTCATGCCAAGGTGAAAATGGGAACCTAAATGAGCTGAATTAGTGGTATAATCCTTAAATCTGTCACTAAATGTTTCAATAATTAGCCTCCTTCTGCATTTTGTTTTCTCCGGGGTCATGCAGGTAGATTAATTGCCAACTGACCATAGGTGTGATTGTGAGTCAGTGTAACAGTGTGTATGTGTGTCTCATAGTCTGCCTCCCACCTCCCACCCAGTGTCAGCTGATACAAGCTCCAACCTCCTGATCCCTGCACAACAGGGAACATAATGGATGATGAATGAATTTGGTATACGGGGCTGCCCCTGAACCAAGAGTGTCTTAGATGACAAGTAGTTGCATGTTTATGATATTTGGTTATTGATGAAAAATGAAAAAACAATGTTATACAGCAATAGCAAGAATGTTAACCCTTTCATGCACAGTGGTCACTACACTGGACAGCTGTTCAAAGGTATTCTCTTGTATATTCATGGATTTTGTTGTTGTAGTCACATATCAGCCAACACAGTGGACACTTAAGCATCATCCCAAACACTGCAATTCATACCATTAATCTAACTTTGCTGTTCTTGAAAAACCTGATCTGCAGTAACATGTTTGAGTGTAAAAAAAAATGCTAATTGTTATTAGACTGTAATTAACAGGGTTTTTTTTGTTTTTTTAAACAAAAAGTTGTTTTTTTGCATATTATGTCCTTGAAGTGAGTAATAACTAGTATTTGAGTATGTTAAAATGTGAGAAAACATCAGCTTGGCGCCATTAAAAATGTTTTTATTTCATAGTTTTACACAATATATCAGTAAATATATGTTTCTTTGCTTCTAAAATTAAATGCATGATGTCCAGCTGAATGGACAGTTTTGTAACTTCAAGAAAAATAGGTTCATAAAAAAATTAAATTGCATTGTTGTTTTTCATGCCTAAAGGAGAATAAAAACATTCAGGAAAAAAAAATCTTGATTAAGGTGCTAATAATTCATGCATGAAAGGGTTAAAGTAAAATTTTTAACACTATACTACATTGCAAGGAACCCCTCCTTTGTATAGAAGGGGTTGGTGACAGTTATCCTTAATGCAATAAGGACACTATCTTAACCTTTTGTTAAAGGGGTCATATTTTGCTAAACCTACTTTCATTAGTCTTTGGTTCATTTATTTGTGTATTTGGGCCCTAATAGTTCATAAAGTTTGAATTTGAACCCTCAAGGTGCTGCAAAGCTATCTTAATATTAATTTGGCAAAAACTGAGTGGATTTCTACAACCTGTTTTAATTCCAGCTTAATTTGTTACGTCTATAACTAGTTAGACCATGACATTTGCACATATAAGATCAAGATTTCCACTGAACATTTCTCTGAGTACGACTATAATTGTTTATCAGCAGCAGCGGTTGTAGTCCATACTGAAAATATGTCCAAACTTTGAGCCGAGTACCTAAAATGTTCAGTTGTTGGTTGTATTAATGACAGAAAGCACAGTTAACAACCTGGAGGGCGTGGGGCATGAAGTGGCTCATTTGCATTTAAAGGGCCAGCACTCAAAGCGACCTTTCTGGTGTCATTACTCAGAAATAGGGTTGAAGATGGACCTGTGGAGTTGAATTAATGAAGAATTCAGACCTAAGTATAGCATTTACAGTTTAGACCACAGGGAAATGTTTTAAAATGCATAATTCCATTTTAAAAAAACAAAATATCACTCCTTTAAGTTATTTCAACACTATACAATGTCACACACTGGAGAACTTGGAAAAAGACTAAAGTTGCTAACAACAGCCTACTTAAATGTTTCATGATGATGAAAAATGAGTCACTGTTTGCCTGCAAAGTTGTAACCGATTACTCCAAGATGGCAAAGCACTTAGCCATCTGTCCATGACTGACTGAGTGATAAAGTATCGCCACTTCCTGTGGAGTTGGCTTTTTTTTTTCTTCTTTTTTTTTTTTTAACCTGACAGATGACAAATTGGTGACTTTGGGTCACATCAGTTAAAGTTTGGGGCCAGTGCTGTTTGTTTGACAAGAAAAAAAAAAAAAAAAAAAAAAAAGGTTAATCTTGCACATCACTTTGGAATTCAGGAAACATTATATACTCACACCACATGTGTTCTGCAGGTAGAAACAATCCCTCTATAAGCCCACTATACTCAAATCCAGCGTCAGGCATATGAACCACAATGGAATTCTTTTAGGTCTGTTCTACCTTTGTTTGATTCACACTCAGTGAGGGCTGACAATAGAGTCCTTGTCCTTCAAGAACTTTTTTTTTTTTTAAATCACAAAATGATCCACATCACTGTCGGGAAAGATGCCACACAAGCACAGAGGAACACGGCACTGGTCTGTTTCAGTCTGACCAGAGCACCATTGCACCATTGTTTGTCTCTAGTAGCTGTTATTGATGCTGACAGGAAACGTAATACTTATTTGTTCTTTGTGTGATTACTGGATTAAAATGTGCTAAAGAAACCTTTTTTTCCCCTGACACTGCATCATAAATTTTAAATCCAATGCAGACTGGTTTATTTAGTGAAAATATACTATTCATATTAACCAATAAGGCAGCTCTGATTTCAAGATTTTTAGTAAATCTGTAAAAACACCTGGACATTTTTACATCTACCAGGTTCTATTGCACCTAAGCATCTCAAATAAAATCAGATTCTGTGCAAAACAACATGCAAGACAGAAATACAAAAGTCTGACCGTAATAAAATCTGACAGCACACTACACATAATTAACTCGTTCACGCTGGAAAGACAGACGGTGCTTTTCATCTGCCTTGACTCCAGTGTGTACCTGACCTAACACAGAGAGCTGGATACACACACAGATCTCAGTCTAACTCTGGCTGCATTCCTGAACATATTGCTTGGATTTAGACCAGCTCGGAGGATTTCTTATAAAGTCCTGGGTTATAGAGAACACAGAGCTGCGCCGACATCTGCCAGAGCGGAAGCATGTGGATAACAGTCAAACACCTACAGTATGAGTGGAAGCAATGCAGCAGGGGTGTCAGACTCATTTCAGTTCAGGGGCCACATTCACCTCAATATGATCTCAAGTGGGTCAGACCAGTAAAATAATAACAGTGAAAAAAGTAAAATTATATTATGATAATGTTTACACCTACGAAGTTTCCTTAAAAATCTGAATAACATGAGCAACTGGAAATGTCTGAAGAAAAACGTGCAACTTTAACAATTTTATGCCTCAGTTTATCAATTACATGTGCATTACAACTTATATTACAATCACATACACAAAACATTTAGTAACAGGCTGAATATTGGTGAAATTGCACTTTCTTCTCTTAAGACATTTCAATTTATTCATGTTTTTTGTGGAAGGATAGTTTGTTAATGTAAACATTTTCATGTAATTTTACTTTTTTTTTTACACTAAAACAAAGACAAAATTTGCAGTTGACATTATTTATAGGCTAATATGAAAACATTTTACTGGTCTGACCCACTTGAGATCTGATTGGTCTGCATTCATCTGGGTGCTTCTATGAAACTGGTCCAAAAAAACAGGACATGGAGCTAAAAAAAAAAAAAAAAAAAAAAAAAAAACAAGATGTAGACTAATGCTATGAAGCAAGTTTGGAAGCATGTTGGGTCTATTTTAGAAATAAATATTTACTGAGATACAAGAGAAACTATTCCTCAGATAAAACAAATTTTTATATTATTTTTAGATTACGTTTTTCCAAAGATCTCGTGTTACAAAAATGTAACACGATAAAAAGACGTGAAAATTACACGCTACTATTTTTTTCGAATATCTTTTTATTCTCTCACAGGTACATTTTGGGAACCAATCTAATAATGCAAGGCAGAGTGTTTCACAAAAATGACCGCTGTTGCAAAATCACTTGTGGTTTATGTGTTTAAGTGGGCAGGTTCTGCATGTAACACAAGTGGACACGATGGGTTACATACGAAACCTGGAATGAGACTGCCAATTCATGAAAAATCTGCATTTCTGGATTAGAAAAACCACTAGGATCATCGAATTTAACAGCGTCTATATTTCTAGCGCTATATGAGACCATTTCAAACCACGTGTTCCAGATAAAATGCCCTGACACCCAGGTAGCTTTTCATGTCCCAATTTTGGTCGTATTTTTGACCCCAATATTTTATTAAAATTTCATTAATTTTGGAATGGCTCAGAGCAAGAATTTTTTTTTTTTGCATTTATCTGAGGTCATCATTAGGTACATCTTGGGAGGAAATATGTCTATGTAGCCCACCAATACCCAGTGTATTCCTAATTAACTCCTTAGATATTTAAATATATAGAAATCGAATTAATTACTGTTCTTAAGGCCTATGTGTCTCCACATACAGTATTCACCCTTTAAGCAATAACCACATCATTAGGTACATCCTGGGGGGAAATATGTGTAAATTTCTCTTTTATTATTGGGTCTAAATACCAGATACCAAATGAACCCAGTTTCATAGAAGCACCCATCTGTATATGTCTTTATATGGAACCTGAATTAAAATTATTTTGACACCACTGATTGTTAATATCTTCAGGGTACTTTTTGCATTTCACAAATTCATCCCACAGGCAAGATTGGACCCCAGGCTGCATGTATGACACCTGTGCAATACAGTGTCAAAGCTGCAGGTCATTCTCAGTCCAGTGCAGGAATATTTCTCAAGTATAGTAGATGTGAGTCAGTGCAAAAATGATCTGAGTCATTACCGTGTTATGTTGAAATGACACCAATGAGAACATCCTGGAAACATTAGTGCAAATATTAGTTTATCAAAGCCCAGACCAGCTGCGAGGAAGTCACGTTTGATATAAACCAGCGATGAATAAGAAGATGTGTGAGCAGTAGTTCCTCATCTGTGTTTAGCTGTTGACTCAGCCTCCACCTCGTCAGCAATACACACACACACACACACACACACACACATATACACACACACACACTCCCACTTGGCACAAAACTAGTGGCAGCCTTTCAAACAGCTCTCCACAGGTACTATGCTACAAATTGCCTTCGATTCAGCTGCTGCATCAGCTGGTTTTGACAGCTGTGAGGCGGATAATTGGTTCAGCTGTGAAGAAATAAAGAATGAACAGGCGACTGTGCCACGGCCTCATGGCCCCTCCAAGTGGGCTGCTTTAGAGTTGATCACAGTTTGTAATAATAGAAGAGGGCACAAAGAGATTTAAAGGCATAGCTATTGAAGTAAAATGAGGATAAGGTAAATAGCAAGTGTGAAACAACTTTAAAGAATGTGCGAAAACACAGAAAAAGCGTTTTGCATTGCGGTCTCAGAAAGTTCCCTTCACTCTTTTTTGTCTCTGTGAAACATTCATCTTCTGCTTACTTTTCAACACTAAAACCAAAATGTGCCTTGACTGTACTGGTTGTCATGGAAATGGAAAGGCTCATACAGTGGATTCAACCTTGATGCGATCACTTAACACTGATCTGCTGAGGTAACGTCTGTCAATGAACACATTAAATTTACAGCAGTATGATTTGCATGCCATTAAAGGGGTGGACATATTTACCTCTCTACTTGTCATGCACTGAAGAGGGATTTATGTTCTGTTTTTGTAGCGTTTATGTACAGGTGGATGAGCATCACAAACATGTTGTTACTGAAAAGATGCCGATGTTTATATTACAGATGTTCAGGTTAATCGGTTTGGTGCCGATAGGACATTGGACAGGAGTTAGTGCCTTAAGTGGCTGAAAGATAATGTAAGAAATGGAAACACTGACAATGACAGATAAAAATACATTGCTCCAAAGCTAGAAAAAAAAAAAAAGAAAAAAAAGAAAAAGAGGCTCCCACCTTGATTTATTACAGCCTATGTGATGCCAATTCCCAAATTTACCAAGCGCATATTTTAACTTTGTTCAGTGATTTGAGATTTACTTCGACATTTATGCCTTTGACCTACAGTAGTATTCAGTCCAACAGTCACCTTGTTTTTAATAAAATGAAAGTATATTTACATAATATACAGAACCTGGACCAAAGGAAAATGTCTTACACTAATATTTCATCGCACCACCTTTAGTTTTATGTACAGTGTACATTTGCCGTGGCATCATTTCAAGTTTTTACAAGGGCATAATATTTATTTCTGCCAATATATGGACATGTGATGTTGCTGAACCTACACCTGATGAACTGAAGTAAATCAATCATAACACTGTCCCCACAGGCTTGTACTATAGGCGCTAGGCATGATGGGTAATCACATCACCCTGATCTCATCAGACCACATGGCCTTTTCCACTGAAATACACTCCAGTCTTTATGCTCTCTATCAAACTGATGACTCTTTAATAGGTCACACATTGATATACTCTGAAATTCAACATTTCAACCTTAGTGTGTTATTGGAGGATATAACAAGACTTTCTTACTTTTGTGAAATTGTGTATATATATATATATATATATATATATATATATATATATATGTATATATATACATATATATATACACAGGGTGGGGAAGCAAAATTTACAATGAACATTTAGTTGTTTTTTCTCAGCAGGCACTACGTCATTGTTTTGAAACCAAACATATATTGATGTCATAATCATACCTAACACTATTATCCATACCTTTTCAGAAACTTTTGCCCATATGAGTAATCAGGAAAGCAAATGTCAAAGAGTGTGTGATTTGCTGAATGCACTCGTCACACCAAAGGAGATTTCAAAAATAGTTGGAGTGTCCATAAAGACTGTTTATAATGGAAAGAAGAGAATGACTATGAGCAAAACTATTACGAGAAAGTCTGGAAGTGGAGGAAGCGACAAAAAACGTACCAAAGCTTTTATTAAAGCTCTCAAATCCAAAATCCTAAAGGATCTAACCATGAGAAAAATGGCAATTGAACTTGAGGTAGACAACAAGACCGTTAGAAATGCAGTAAAATATGATTTGAAGATTTAAATTCTCATGACTTTCAATAAACTAATTGGTCATACACTGTCTTTCAATCCCTGCATCAAAATATTGTAAATTTTGCTTCCCAAACCTGTGTATATATATATATATATATATATATATATATATATATATATATATATATATATATTTAGCCATGTAGAAAATCAAGTTACCATTTTTGGTTCGTTACCAATAAGTGGCAAAAAAATCCAAGAAGTAAATATAAACTAGAAAAGCACTCGGAGAATGCAGACCTCTGCCAAGGCAGATCAGTCCCCCATCCCCCTATCACCACCAAAATTTAATCATTTGTTCCTTGTGCCAGTATCAACATTTCCTGAAAATTTCATGAAAATCCATCCATAATTTTTTGTGTTGTCTTGCTAACAGACAAACAGACAGACAGACAAACCCCGATGAAAACGTAATCTACGCCATTTCACTTGGCAGAGGTCAAAAAAAAAAAAAAAAACACAAGAAAAATCCATGTAAGGTGAAAGGAACGTGTATTTGATACCATTAGAACATGCCTTTTGTTCCATTAGACCAACATAAGTGCTGATCCAGACACCAGTCCACATCCACATTATCCTTTTGAACATCATTCCTTACATTAGTACCATTACTTCATGGCACCGAACAAAGCAGGCACTGTCCATGCAGAGGTGGACCTTACAGACCCTGTCTTCACTGGAACTGGTGATGTCTGTCTTAGAATGTGTGCGAAAATTACCAAAAATAGTCACTTCACAAATGAGAAGCTACTCACTGCATCCACTAGGGTTAAAGAACGTTTTACAGCTAAAACATATTAATCATTGCTATAATTATGCAATGGAAGGATATGAACTGTTTGCTTAGTTAAATCCAGATGGTGACTCTTTTTTTTGTACTGAGCAGTGTAAATGAAAAATGATGCATTTTCAATAACAGAATTGTTTGGCGAGGCACAGGCATTATATCTACCAATTAATCAGCTTCTTCCTCCTCCATAGTATTGCTATTATATCAGACTTTATAAAGCTCCTATGGGTCAATGTCTAGTTTATAATTCCAGTAGATCCATGTTTTTAACACTGCAAATCACCTCTCTGATGTATAGTCACATATGCTTAACCTATGAGCAGCACACAGATAAAATAGGAACATTTAGTCCTAATGAAAGTATTAATTATTGTTGACTCACACACAGTGATGCTGAGCAGTTACAGCGCTAGAATTAGCTGTAAGTTTGAGATGAGATGTTTACTAAAAACATCACCACCACTGCAACCTGAACTGCTCCCCCAACCACATTTGGCACAACACCAGTCATGTTTTATTACTGTTTTGCACTGTTTGCGGTCTGTGCAGGTGTTGTGGAGACGTCACTGGAGCTGGTGACGTCAACGCTAAAGATCCCTGTTCTGCTTTCAAGTCGTGCTTCACTTCCTGAATATATCCCATTTGGAGCCACAATTGAAATTTAAGATTTTTTTGAGTTTAACATGTCACAGTTAACACATGCAACAAGAGTAGGGTAAAAATAGGTTGCTATTAAAACAAAAGTAAAGTAAAAATGTATCTTAGATGCCACTCTTGCACTTCATTCACAGTATTGTGGGTTTTTGGACAAAAACTCTGCATTAAATGTGGACATAAACCACTGGTGATACTTGTACCACAGAATGAGACAACTGGTTATAATGGTTTGATACAGTCTTTTGAATACATTTAATGAATAAAAGGTGGTTCAGTTTTACATGACTATATATGAGACAAGGTTCTGCTTCAGACCATCATGAAATCTTCCAGACAAATATTTAAAAAGCTGAATCTGAAAATCAATCAGAACTTAATTTTTTTTTTTAACTAGATGCCCTGAGTTATTCTGCATGTGCATTCATCTGCAATGTAATTAGCAAAACAGTTATTCAATGTCACAAAATTTAATTGCACCCTTTTATACCGTACTTTCCAGACTATTGGCTGCACCTGACTATAAGCCACACCCACGTTTCACGCTGCCGTCCCCAACGTCTCATTATCGATTCATTGATGCCAAGCTTACGTGCAGCTGCTCTATTTCCTTCTTCGACAGCCAGATTAATCGTTACCCTGTGAAACATAAATTAGCTGCATCATTGTTTGAGCCGCAGGTTCACAGCGTGTGAAAAAAGTAGCGGCTTGTAGACTGGAAATTATGGTACTTGTATTAGGTCAAGTCAAACTAAAGTAGAGTTGAGTTTCTTACCATACCATAGCAACTACGATTGCATGATTCACTGATTTTAAATTGAAATCAGATTATTTAATTAGGACAATGTTTTAATATGAGCAATCGTCAAATCAAATTTCATCTCTCGTGTCTCCACATGCCTTCGGTCTACCGTAGGCTCCTCCTTCTCACTGTGAGAGCGGTCTCCACAGTCTTTGGTCTCCACACGCCAGTACAAAAATGGTGTTTGCTAAGGAGAGTGAGAAGTTTGTGGCTAAAAACAGCAAGAGCAAGTCGGTTGTGGGGAATTGGTACAACTTCAAAGTTTCCGATGATGACCAAACCATTACTCGTTGCAAACTCTGCCTGACGGTGGTATCAATCAAAGACAGCAACACAACTGACTTTTTCAGCACCTCAAACATCATCAGACATCAGAGTGGGAGCAGGGTGTAGCATTGCTGGCTGCACACAAAAACAATATGCCACCACCTGCGCAAATCGAAATCGAAAATTGAGTTTTTAGAGGAAAAACATCTAGCTTTTTATTTTTGCAGCCCTAATACCACTTTTATTCATAAAGCACTTTAAAAACTTTACAGTTGGCCAAAGTGCCGTACACGAATCATAAAACAAGGGGAAAAATAAAAATAAATAAATTCATAGTAATTCATAGTAATATTGTTGACTGTGTTCCTCTAAACTGTACCATCAGACTACCTTTTGTGTGGCCTTTACCAGTAACACCATCAGATAGAGGTAACGGCCCTCATTATCTTCTTTCTTCAGAAAACCAGCTGCATCAAAAGACACAAACCAACCTTAACTCTGTCCTAATAGGCCTGATTAGAGGAATCAGGGGTCAACAAGACCCTGGCTTTGTTCCAGCAGGACGACGGCCACGCTAAAAACCTGCATGAAGGGATAGTCCATTACAGATGAAAGTAGCCTGCAGTTGATTTTGAGTGCAAGTTGCAAATAGTCTTTGGCCATTGCTTGAGATTTATAGCTGGGACTGGATGCAAATCATCCCCATGTAGACATTAATCTAGCAGGGGTATTTCATTAGAGGGGGGTTTGCTGGGGAGACGGAGTTCATGTGCTCGTAAATTTTGTTTGGCACACTGATTGTTCAGCAGATCGCCGGGTAAATGAGTGGACACCGGCAGCCACAAGAAAGCTTTCTCCATCATGTCATTATTTTCTGCAGAGTGGTCCCAAAACACACGCTAAAGCTGTTACACTGGCTTGGCATGAACTATTTATGAACTTGCCAATATCCAGTCTAAAGACTCCAACCTGGAGACTTTGTGATGGCAGCTAAGGTTTTCTTTCACACAAACTTACAGAAAAGATGCCAAGACTTGTCCATGGCAGTCAATACAGGTGGGAATATGAAACCACTGGTAACTTTAGAGAGATAATTCAGTATCTGCCAATATCGACAAAGTCTAAAAGCTTTTATTGCGGTATCTATTGATGAACTGCTTCGACTATTAACTCCACAGGCTTCATTCCAAACACAGAACACATCAGGTGTTCACTAAAAAACTAAATACACTGGAAAACTGAAAGTTAATGTAAGAATTTAGAGTATAAGACTTTTGTCCTTTAGTTTATTTGTGGTGTTTCTTCACTGATCAAGGGGTTATAGATAGTATTTCTACTGTCAAATACAAATAATACCTAGATTTATCATTAGTGTTTAGAGTAAGGAGCTCTGAAGTAAAAGACACCAATATATTGGATAGTAGAGCTGAACCGAGTATAACAAAACAAAAGGTCTGATCGATTTATGTGACCACTACAGGGAGTAGTGAGTCACTCTGCTGGTCTTCTGTGGCGTAGAACAGTGGTCCCCAACCCCTGGTCCCCGGACCGGGACCAGTCTGTGGATCATTTGGTACAGGGCCACAAAGAAATAAAAATTGTGGTTAATATTAAAGCAATTTTTTCCATTAGTCTTGCAGAGATTTTATTTTGAAAAGCGACCATTTCTGCCCTCGCCTCACAACTGCTCACTTGCACCATTTCATGAATCAGTAGAAACACAAGCTAAAGAAATGAGCCAAAAACAAAATTCACTGGAGAACTTTTCCGGGAAGAAATGAGGAAACAATGGGGCTGCAGAAGGGTCACAGACTGCCTGCAAACAGAAAGCTGCATTTAGAAGGAAATATCAGGATTCCTGCCTCAGTTACAGGTTCATCCCAACACACAAGCACCTCCAAACTGCTCCGACACATCAATCCATGTTTGAGGCAACTTCAAACCTCTGTGCATTCTGGATTAAAGTCAAAGCAGAATATGCGGATATCGCCACAAAAGCCCTGAAAGTCCTCCTTCCATTTCCAACCTCATATCTTTGTGTGGCTGGGTTTTCTGCGATGAGTAGACTGGATATACAGAACACAACTGGTGTGTGCCTCCCATCACCCCCACATGGGACCATCTAGTTGCAGGGAAACAAGTCAAGGGTTCCGACTGACTCTGCATTAGGGTGAGTTGATATTATATTGTAGAATCATTGTAATTGCCTGATACACAGTGTAAGTGTTTCGGATCACATGCTCTGAACTGACAAAGGTTTTTGTTATTGGACCCCTCGCACGTCTACCCGGTCCACAGAAAATTTTCACGCATGAAACCGGTCCATAGTACAAAAAAGGTTGGGGACCACTGGTGTAGAAAACTAACAAAACATCAGAAAGTGATAAGATCTAACAAGAACTGCTAACAAACAACTTTTATAGTCAAAGACAGTGACAAAGTGATAAAAGCTACAAACACTGTTTTTGTTTTCTCCACTGTACACAGTTCTAAATCAAAAGAATGGAGTTTGATGTTGAAATTGCAGCGTTTCTTCTACATGGATGAGTTTGATTACGAGTCTTATGAAGGTATAAAGTAATTATGTGGTGTGATTATCTTTATTGATCCTCAGTTTAGACTAAACTGTGACATTTCTGATCTTGTTTGGATGATTCTAAACTGATCTTTAGTGCAGCTACTGACAACACAAACTGTACAGAAAATGGAGGTGATTTGGACGGTGGCCCTGAAGGGCAAACCACAAAGACAAATTGCAAAGCACGCAAGAAAAAGAAAGGCAAACAAGAAAAAAAACAAAAAAAAAACAAACACACACACACATATACAAGGAAAAGAAAATCACGCAAACACGAAAAAGGTCCTACTGGAAAAGGAAGGTACAGTAACTGCCATGACCAGGATCCAGATGCTGACTGGATTGTCTTTCTGACAGGTGGGAAAATCAGAAGTTTATATTTGTATTAGTATTCAGTATTCATTTTTTTTTTATTTTTCAAGCTCATCCAATGAAAAGAAATATGCATGAAGGACTTTTAAAATCATTTTTTATTTTATATTAAAGAGTAAATGAACACAGATGAGCTGCCCGAAAAATTGAATTTCTCATAGGGGATCAATGAAGTGACTCTTGCTCTTAAATAAACCCCCAAACCACTTCTTTTCAGTGCCGTCAGAACTGCAGTTCAAATTGTCAGCCTTCAGGACATTATTCAGCTTCGCTATCATCAGTACATACAAACCAAGTTGCCCACCTGTTATGTCAACCAGCCCACCCTCATATGACCAGCTAGAACCGGCCCTGCATGTGAATATTATAAGACAGTGTTGTTTTGACCAACTGTCAGTACAACTGGTTCTGAGTTTTGTTTGCAGAAGAAAACTGATGCTATAATACAGATGTGTGTAAACAATGATCTTTATACTTTATTCAGTGAGCGAAACAGTCTGTGGATACATAATGTTGATTCATCTGTGGTTTTGGTTAACTTGTGTTCTGATGAGCGACTTCTCCCTGCTGTTGAGAGTTTGGAATATCAATACAACATAAAAGCCCTTTACAGCTGCAGTGTTTGATGGTTTTGTTTTTGTTTTTTTTAACATCAGTGTGCAATAATTCCAGAATTACCTTTCAGCATATTGTAATTCAAGTGCCCTAAGAGGACACTACACTTTTGCATCTACTCCTCCTCTGTGTTTTCAGGCTAAATCTACTAAATCTACTCCTTGACACAAGTTTCTGTCTAATCACAGGTGTTCTCAGACAACTAGGGAGGTTAAATACATGATTGACAGGTATAACTACCAGTCACTGATCAGATTATGTCAGATGTGACCTGGACTTGACTCTCCTCCTCTACTCTGCATCTCAACAGAGAAACTTTGAAAAGTGGCTTCACCTTTCCGTAATAGAATGAAACGGGAATCAGGTCACCTGTATTTATATTTAGTCTTTTTTCCCCATTATTTCAGCTCCTGCGGCTTTAAGGTTTCAAGTTTCTTCAAATATTTAAATAACTTCTACGCTAGTTCTGAACGTTGAAGCAGTCTTAGATAAGTATTTAAAAAAAGAAAACCAGAAAAAAAAAGCAATCAGAGAATCAAAACTACAACAATATTCCATTGGAAAACTTAGATTGTTGATTAAAATGACAACAAACAATAGCAAAACGGGAATAAATGTCATATTATTCGAATCTATTATTATTAGAACGTACTTTTGTTTGACTTTCATCCGCAACAGATTTGCATAATCCTGCTGGTGCTTCAACTTGTCAAACACAACTGCAGGTCTTGAGCATCAATGCAATTATAGTTTCTGTAGCAGCTGATCATGTGTATGGAATGTAAAATACTGAACTAAATGTGGACATACTGTTGGCTGTAAAGCTTCCTTACATAGTTTTGCTCAAACAGCACTTTAGAAATTTTAACCAAGCGTTATTTTGGCACGCATCCTGGTCCTGGTCCTGGTCCTGGCATGGATTCAACAACAGGAGAGCGTCTCATTCATCAGCATTGAAACATGCATATTAGCCCCATTAGAGCATTAACAGGGAGAGAGTCGGAGTTAGAAATGATTTGTCACATTATTCATCAATATTTGCTCGCTTAGGATCACGCTTCTTTACTCAGTGGGTTGAATACAGAATTTTAAAAGCAGAAAATAGAAATGTATAAACCTCTGCCAACCCTGCAAAGTCAAATCTAACACTAGTGTGTGAGTCGATTGAGGCTAGACTGAATAAACACACAACTGTGGCACATTATGCAATATGCAGTTTTCGGAGCACTTACATTTTCAAAGACCTGAGTTTAAAAAGTGTTTTACTACATTTCTGAAGTCGAAATAACAAATCAGCTCTATGTCATCTGGGTTGAAGAAGTTATCTCCCTCAGCGATCATGTCAGCATCCCAAATATTGTTTACACTCGGTTGGCTATCCGGGCCTGGTACAGGGTTTGAATGCTAAATGCGGGTCGGCAGATGCATTCACCAGAAATGAGATAAGAAATGAAAGCACTCGCAGACACTGTTCCACTCCAAACCCCAGAGGACGGGGTTCATATCACGGTGGATCCACTCTGATTAATCCACATTGTCTCAACTGCATCATGCAAAAAAAAAAAAAAAACTATAAAACTATTATTCAAAGATTGATTCCTGTGACTTTTACGATTATTCTATTCACTAACCAGATAGGTCAGATGTGTGGCTAAAAGTCTGCTAAGAACATTTCAGTCTGTACAGAGCGGATTAAAGTTGCAATTCAAGTTAACTGCCGGTGCAAAAGTCATTCATCACCGATATGTGCTGTAAAAACTTGCTACCCATCTTGTATTACTGTGCTGTTATTTCATTCCAAAGTAAGCACAGGGGATATAAGTAACTGTAGAAGGCCGTTAAAAACAAACACCATTAGAAGAGAGCTGTTCTATAGAAACTGCATATGGTCAGCATAAATACTGTCAGGCTAAAGGGCTGACAAGGCAGGGAACACAGCAGCCATTAAAAGAAGAAACGTGATATGTGTGTGACTGTTAATTCATACCTGAATTCTACAACAACCGTTTACAAAGAGTTGGAATGTAAAAACAGAAATGAGAAAAAAGGGAGTATAACTTTATTTTCATGTTTTGTTTTGTTTTTTTATTCACGGAGACTGACTTCCCTGCTGATGCTGCTTAACCAGGCCTTCGGGAAAACAATTGCCTCAGTGGATAAGTTTATAGATCCACATTAGGGTCACTGCGCAACCAGATGATTTCCGATACCTGTACAGCCCAAAAGCGCGACCGACAATGTCACCCTAGACCCTGTTCTGCAGCATCCACTGAGAAATGTGTTGACTTGGCACCATAGGTTTCACTATCAGTTGTGCATCATATTCCCAGCTCTTTGCACAGTGTTTCTAAAAGAGAGTAGCGGGGGGGGAGAAAAAAAACAACACACAAGGAAAAGCCTTCCATTTGCAGCCAACCCAAGATAGCAGCAAACAGACTTATGTATCATTCAGGAGGAGAAATTCTTTAGCTGTCACTTGGTTTGGGACAAAAAAAAATAACACACACTGTGTCAAAAGGGTTTTTCCTCCTTCCCTTCCTTTCTTTCAATCATGAAATCACTTACACATGGCATCAACAACCAGATCGCACTGAGAACCGACAGCATAGGATGAACAAAACACCACGTATTCAAGATAAGATAATACCATTGAATCCTACTGCTCTTATGTACACAGGTGCTAAACACAGAGCTGCAAAATAAAGGGAAGCAATAAGTGATGAAAGTTTCATATTCTTCAGAAATAAACACATAAACGAACAGTATGATCTCTTGTGGCTGGGAACAAATGAATAAAAGGACAAAAATCTATAATTTTGTCCCGCTGCGTCCTCTTTCTACCCCCATCAAGGTTATTTTTCTTCCTAATAAAACTCCCAGCATGAGTTCAGCAGTTAGCATTTCTGCCCCACAGCAAGATGGCACCGGGTTTAGGTTTTTTCCAGCTTACGTGTTCTTAAATTCTCCCACGTGGTTCAAAAAAGTATCACTGAAATGATCATAGGTATAGAGAACAATGACAGGCACGTTTAGTTTGTGTGGATTCTTTCAGAGATAGCGATCGCAACCCGAGAAAAAAATGCCAAGAGGATCAGATCCAAGTACCAAGGTATTACAGAGCTTTGCCTGGGAAAAACAAGAAAGTAGATTAGACATTCCTGCCAAAAGAAATCTAGCATCAGATGTTAGAACATGTTTCTTTACTCTTAAAGACAAACTTTACAGCTGAACAGTAAAAAAGAGGAGTCAGAATTGGACACAAAATGCTAATTCACTTCTTCTTTTTCATTCTATTAATAGCTATTGTATGCTTTTACAGCACTTCCTTAAAGAAGACACAAGTCAGTTCCTGGTTGCACAGCTAAAATGACAGTTAAAGCGACATAGTACAGCCTTGAAAAACAAA
This sequence comes from Sphaeramia orbicularis, assembly GCF_902148855.1. NCBI lineage: Eukaryota > Metazoa > Chordata > Actinopteri > Kurtiformes > Apogonidae > Sphaeramia > Sphaeramia orbicularis. The sequence goes on from NC_043963.1 coordinate 29,169,525, forward strand.
GGCTGCTGTGTCTACATTGTTGGCCCTGTGTCAGAAAGCTTAAGACTGTCATGTCATTGGAAGCAGGTTGTGTTTTGTCTCCACTACTTTGATGGAAAAAACCATTACTGTAAAAGCTGGCATGTGAAATGTGTGTGTTTAAACAGCGTCAGGGTCTGCTGTTTGCAGATGGTGTTGATATACAAGCACGTGACCTCTAATTTCTATTGGAGCGTTGTTGCAACTGTTTGTTATCTTGTTGTGCGAGAGCAAGTATTTCTACATTTGAGGCCACAGTTCTCTGCTATGAAAAGGTCCACAGGCCACTGAGGAAAAGTCTGCATTTATCAGTCAGACCCGTGCTCGCAGTCACAACCTTTGGATAGTGAACAGAGACGAAAAAAGAAACTGCAGACACAAGCAACCGAGATGAGCTTTCTCCGCTCCGTAGAGGACCTTGTGTACTAACAGTGTTCAGCTTCTTTTCTGTAGGAAATTAAAAAACACATTTCCGCACCCCCAAATTCTTTACCAATGTGTGTGTTTTTTTTAAATGTTCACCCCAATATGTAGCTGGGGGTCTAATGATTGAATGGATTTTCAGTTACTCCTTTTCTGGTTGATTATTTATCCAATAAAAACAGCCAAAGTATTGAAATTCCCTCCAAACACCAGAGCTCATGGTGACATCTTTAAAAGGCAGATCATTCTGTTGTCTTATGGAGCTGTGCATACAAAGGCAGATTAGAAGATGGCCTTCACACTGCAAAAAACAAAATCTTACCAAGTGTATTTTTCTCATTTCTAGTCAAAATATCTCATCACACTTAAAATAAGACATAATCACCTACAGAGTAACTCTTTCAGTTCAGCTCTAAACTGGAGCCTGTCATTACCCCCTATGATCCTGATAGAATATTACAGCTGCTAATACAGTGTGATTTAAATGTCATTCGCATGTGGTGAAAGTTAAAACAACACAGGTCTGTTTAAGAGATCAGTGAAGTTTTTTTTTTCTTTTTAAATGGAGAAATTGTGGTACCTCCACAGTGTGTCCATCCAATTCCCAGAATGCACTGCATAAATCTAAATCTTACAAAGTGTATTTTTCTCATTTCTAGCCAAAATATCTCATCACACATAAAATAATATATAATCACCTAAAGAGTAACTTTTCAATGAGATGTAAGAACTTATTTTCAGACAATAGATCTTGAAAATCTTATTTCAAGAAATCTTACCAAGATAATTTTCACTTGTTCCATTGGCAGATTTTTTCTTTGCTTGAATTAAGCAAAAAAATTATTGAATTAAGCAAAAAAAAAAAAAAAAAAAAAAAAAACTGCCAGTGGAACAAGAAATTAAATGAAATAAGATTTTCAAGAACTATCGTCTGAAAATAAGTTCTAATATCTCACTGAAAAGTTACTCTTTTGGTGATTATGTCTTATTTTAAGTATGATGAGAAAAATACACTTGGTAAAATCTGGATTTTTGCCTTGCCTTCTGGGAATTCCCATGAATCCTACAAGAAAATAGGGATTCAGCAGTAAAAAAAAAAAAAAAAAAAAAATAGACCCTATCCCTGACCTTGGAAAGTGGCAAGAAATGGATGGACAGACTGTGGAGGTACTGCAATTTCTCCATTTAAAAAAAACTTCACTGATCTCCAAAACAGACCAGTGTTGTTTTAACTTTTACCACACGTAAATGACATTTAAAGCACACTGTAGATTATTAGCAGCTGTCGTATTTTATCAGGATCACAGAGGGTAATGACAGGCTCCAGTTTAGAGCTAAACTGAAATAGAGTTCAGACACTGTGACCATAGAGAAATGGGGAAAATGGGACTGAATACTCTACAGCGCCCAAGTGTGATTTATGAAGGGTGCACGCTAAAGGTCAGTGTTATACTATGTCCTAATCTCATGAGTCTGGGTTATCCGCCAGCAAAGACATACTGTCCATGAGTCATCAGTATTGATTTGCTGCCACTGATTTTCATGACACTAACATGCCCCTGGAGACAAATGTCAAACACTGTCACGTGATTCTACAGACTGTCAAAAGTGAGTTAAACGTCTGCATGCTGAGGCGTTTTTGAGATGCAGCCAACTGAGTGTGAAAGCCCAACAGATCTAGGGGTAAGAGGGTAATCCTGACAGTAGTGTGTGTGACTATCAAGGTCTTTACCAGTTCGCTTGATGTAACACACTACTGCTTCTGCCCTATACCTGATCTGCTCCAGGCTTAACCCGCAGCCTGAACACAGGGCCAAACTTAAAATGGGATTTCAGAAAGGATCCATCCATGTATGATCTTTTTTTTTTTTTTTCCACCCTCAGGGTTAGGGTTATCGCACTCCACATACTTATGGATTAACCTGCCTGTCCATGCACATGAAATCTTCTTTTTTTTAAAGAGTACCAGAGGCTAAATGGATGGCAGAAGCTTAGAAAACAAGACAAATATCAAACTGATAAAAGCACAGATGACGAAGCAGAAACCATCCTTTAAAACTCTTCAGGCGTTTCATGAAGACAGCTGCACATTAGTGAATTAGTGACACTTCCATCTCAATCTGAACTTGATCTGCCTACTTTAATCACATAGGCTACTGATATTTACACATTCTGAGAAGAAAAATGCAAATATAACTGTGATGATCATGTAAGTAGGGTAATGTATGTTGGTGATGTTGCAAATAGCATCAGGGGGAGAAAGGTAAAAAATATCAGTGATACCAAACTAGTGTATTTGCAGATCAGTGTGTGCAGCGGTGTTAAACTCTGATTTAGAGATTTTTACTTTAATCAAGCGTAATTTTCAATTCATCAGGAATGTAAAAAGAGATACCATCCTTTAAAACTCTTCAGGCGTTTCACAAAGACAGCTGCACATTAGTGAATAAGTGACACTTCCATCTCAATTTGAACTTGATCTGCCTACTTTAATCACATAGGCTACTGATATTTACAAATTTTAAGAAGAAAAATGCAAATATAAGTGTGATAATCATGTATGTTGGTGATGTTGGAAATAGCATCATAGGGAGAAAGGTGCAGAATATCAGTGATACTAAACTAGTGTATTTGCAGATCAGTGTGTGCAGCAGTGTTGAACTCTGATTTAGAGATTATTACTTTAATCAAGTGTAATTTTAAATTCATCGTGAGGTAAAAAGAGATACCATCCTTTAAAACTCTTCAAGCGTTTCACAAAGACAGCTGCACATTAGTAAATAAGTGACACTTCCATCTCAATTTGAACTTGATCTGCCTACTTTAATCACATAGGCTACTGATATTTACACATTTTAAGAAGAAAAATGCAAATATAAGTGTGATAATCATGTATGTTGGTGATGTTGGAAATAGCATCATAGGGAGAAAGGTGCAGAATATCAGTGATATCAAACTAGTGCATTTGCAGATCAGTGTGTGCAGCAGTGTTGAACTCTGATTTAGAGATTATTACTTTAATCAAGTGTAATTTTTAACTCATCATGAAAGTAAAAAGACATAATAATGGGAGCACATCAGATGAGATGATGCCATGTCTTACTTTTCCTGTGCTATGTGCTCCTTGATGGCTCCCAGTGTGATCAGGCTGTTGCTGCCCTGCTGCAGCCTGCAGGTTGCCAGGTGCCGGTGGTACTGCTCCTTCAGACAGGCGTTCTCCGTGCATAAGTCGGACACTTGCTGCTCCAGCTCCTCTATCCTCCCCCTTTGCCTCTCCAACAACTCCTGCTGGGTTTCGATGATCTTGTTAAGCTCCTTCAGATATTCCGCAGCCCTGGTTGGGTTCTCGGTCGGGCTTTCCATGTCGTTTTCCCCGCTGTGATTCCCTGGTGAATCGCAGAAAACCAGCAGCTGGTTCTGTTTAGTCCAGCTGGGCTTTAAGCGCAACAAATCACAAGGTTGCGCCTTTTGCGCTTCGCCATTGTTTTTACGTGTGTGCGTTTTTTCTGTGGATGATAATCAGGATTGGAAAACACACACACACACCGATACGCGTGTTTAGAAGTCCAAAAGCACAAAAAAAAAAAAAAAAATCAACTAGAATCTAATAATCTTATATGAAATGGCACCAGGCATCAGGATCTGACTCCTATCATGTGTGCCAGTGTGCCAGACTACACAGCGTGGATCGTGGATGGTTCTGTGTGAAGTCTGGTTGTTCCCCCTGTTGGCTGCCAGCGAGATATGACATTTTTCTCTGAGGTACCTTTTAGGTCCACGCTGCTCCCGTGACTTTTCGTAAACAGACGCTGGCTGTCAGGAGGCGGGGTTTTCCAAGTTTTATGAATCTGCAGGTTCGCATTAAGGCGCAGTAATATGGCTTTGCAGAGACACAGTGTGCGTGGATCCACACTCAGGACGCATTTTCACATCAGCTGATTTGTGTTTCTTCCTCCTGTTTTTTGTCCCTCCTCATAAACAAAAACAATCAGCCCTTTACTTGTGAGAACTTTTCCTTCATTGTTGGTTCCTGCTGATGCCTGGTAGTACAGACACAGGGTGGTGCTGCGTCTTTCCTGCAGAGTTGTTTACTATGCTGTCAGTGTATTGCCATTTCAACAGCAGGCTGTACCCCCTCCAGTAGGATGATCAAGACAGATAGGCGCAGCGTGTGTTGGTATTGGATCAAAAAAAAAAAAAGAGGGGGGGGGGGGCGACGACTGTTCAGTACATCTGATCTGTATGTGTGGCAGGAGGCTGCAGATTTGCACAGGCAGCCAATGTCCCACCGGTGCAACCAGAGCAAACTGCAGCACTGGCCTGTGATAAAAGAGGCTGGTCTAACTTTTATGGGTGACCATCTCTTTCCCATTTGCTCTGCAAGACCAGATACGGCAGTGTTTTTCAACCTTGGGGTCGGGACCAGTGGCGGCACCAGGATTTTAAAAGTGGGGGGGCAACTGGAGGGCAAAGAAAATGTTGGGGGGGGGGGGCGGACAAAAAAAAAATAACGCTTTGCGCTTTAGCGGCTGCTCTCTCTCTATATATATATATATACATATATATATATATATATATATATATATATATATATATATATATATATATATATATATAGGGTGGGGAAGCAAAATTTACAATGAACATGTTTTTTCTCAGCAGGCACTACGTCAATTGTTTTGAAACCAAACATATATTGAATATTAATCATACCTAACACTATTATCCATACCTTTTCAGAAACTTTTGCCCATATGAGTAATCAGGAAAGCAAACGTCAAAGAGTGTGTGATTTGCTGAATGCACTCGTCACACCAAAGGAGATTTCAAAAATAGTTGGAGTGTCCATAAAGACTGTTTATAATGTAAAGAAGAGAATGACTATGAGCAAAACTATTACGAGAAAGTCTGGAAGATACTATTAAAGAAGAATGGGAGAAGTTGTCACCTAAATATTTGAGGAACACTTGCTCAAGTTTCAGGAAGTGTGTGAAGGCAGTTATTGAGAAAGAAGGAGGACACATAGAATAAAAACATTTTCTATTATGTAAATTTTCTTGTGGCAAATAAATTCTCATGACTTTCAATAAACTAATTGGTCATACACTGTCTTTCAATCCCTGCCTCAAAATATTGTAAATTTTGCTTCCCCACCCTGTATATATATATATATATATATATATATATATATATATATATATATATAATATATATATATATATATATATATATATATATCCTATCTGTTACACTTTATATAGAGGGCAATTTTAGGTAAAATCAGGTAATACTTAATGTATTCAAGGTATTTGTTAAAAACTACAGCATGAACAGCTCAGACTTTCTGTTATGATTATTTGATAGGTACATTCTACTTTCACATATTTCTCTAAACACATCAGAAAAACATGCAGCCAACAAACAGCAATGCCAATGTATGCAAGTTAATAAATGTTGAAAACAAAATAAAACTAAAAGCCTAACCAACTAATCAAACAAAACGTATGTATACAATGGCTTCCACTACATGCACATGTATATAATCACTGACAACATCTGTAGGCTATACTGACCGCTATAATCTTCTAGCAGAAATTTAAACTGAGTGATAAAACAGACCTGAACAGTTAACAAAACTATTTGTAATTAATAGGTGGGTTCAAAACATAAAAAACTTGTCCTTATGCTACTCGTGCTAATTCTTTGCTTTACATTTCTTATGTAGAAGATAGATGAATGCAATACAAGCAGAGGTATTAATCCATTCCAGAACTGAAGGCACACATATCATTATGAACCTAGAACTATATTATTCACAACAGACAACCTCTGCATGTCTGCCTGGTTGTATCATAAGAGGAACAAAATGTGTTATCTACGCTTTCATTGACAGATTTTTCATATTTCTTTGTTGCCTGAATTTTCCCAAAGATTTGCCCAAATCTGGGTGGTGGGGCAAAAGTTGTTACTGGTTGGGCATTTACCCCCCCCCATGCCCCCCCTTGGTGCCACCACTGGTCGGGACCCCACGTGGGGTCGCCTGGAATTCAAATGGGGTCGCCTGAAATTTCTATTAATTGATGGAGAAAACTGGAGAAAACACTTATGTAAAGATATGCTTTTAGGTCAAATATTTGAGTATATTTTTAATTTATTACAATTTTGATTTTATATATTTAATATTTGGAAGCAATATTCACTTTTAAAGTCTTTGAAATGGTTCGTTAAGCGTCTTTGTGTTATTTATGCAATAAATTATATACATTTTTCAAATTGGATTTTATAATTTTTGTGTGTTTTTTGGCCTTTTGTGTTGATATAGTAGGTTAAAGTGAAAAAATAATAGGCAGATGAGATAGATGAAGTTGTGCTGAAAAAGAAGATACTAAACATGGATATAATAAACATTTCTTTACATAGTATATAAAGGCAAAATCAAAAGAACTCAAAAACAGCCAAAATAGGCTCAGACCCTTAAGGGTTAAGATGCTGCAGCTCTTTCATAATTCACATTTTGAGTTATCAGTTATCAGTATTAATTGTCAGCCTTGTAAATACAAGCTGGACTGACTGTACATATCCTGACCAAGGAAAATAAAATTAATTTCAGCAAAAAAAAAAAAAAAACGTCTGTTTTCAAAGTCTGGGGTCGCCAGAAATGTGTGATGCTAAAATGGGGTCACGAGCCAAAAAAGGTTGGGAAGCACTGAGATACGGACTCTTAAAAATGTTGCCTGTTAAATTAGCAGCTCATACTCTGACATATTAGAAGATAAATGTAGTATTTTTAATTTAATGTAAAATCTGGGGGGAAAAAATGGAAAGCTTCTCCAACCTGAGTAAGAGCAGAAAAAGCTTAATGATTTTCATCCCCCTGCAGGTTATGTTATATTATAAGGAGTTGCATTATTTGTTTTACTTTGATCCCACCTCATTTTTTATGTTTTTTTTTTTAATTTGTCATATCTGCTGCTGTTTTGTTCCATTATGCACCTCCTCACTCATAACTGTTACTGTACTGCACTAACGCTGCTATTGTCAATAGATTTGATTTATAACTTTTATATTCTATTGTTTATCCTTATACCACTTGTCTCTTCTTATTCTATTTTTACCTTTTTTTCCAGTTGTATGGCATGTAATAACAAGGCAAGAAAGGCTATCTCAATTCTCTGTATGTCCTGTACATCGAGTCTTTAAATACTTCCATTTGTTGATTTGTTGTCAGATTGACACATTCACACCTGCTAATTGTCCAAAAATCCAAACTGCTCAACCTATTTCCTGTCAAAACTCCGCCCACATTGCTTCCATTCTACACAGATCCAATAGGGTTCTTTATTCTTGGATGCAATGTTACTATATCCATAAAACTGAAGATTTTACCCTCATGCTAAATCACTTGAGGGAGGAAACACTGCACCCAGATTGTCTGATCTAACTTGTTTAATATACAAATACCAGAGCTGCAGCATACCACTGACGGTGGGGAACCAGTTTAAGGATGTGGGGTACAGATGGAGTGCATTATGTTTTTTCTGTGGCTTCCTAATCCACACAGGAAAGAAGACAGAGAGGACTGCAAGAGCCTTGACATGCAACTCAGAAGGAAATTCAGCAATACACAGCTATTATCAGCCAATTGTAACAGGGTGATGTTGCATGGCAACACTCAGATGCCATTCAGATTTCTCAGCTTTAAAGCATTTCTTTTCCAGAGGCTGAATTTATACACAGTAGAATGAGAAAACAATGTCACCAGATATGTACGTGTGTCTGTTATGTGCCCTTCACGCAGTAAAAATACCATATTCAGCATGAGCAAAAGAGGGTCGTCCTTTAACCCTTAAAGACATAGAACTGTTTTTATGGCCATTTCCAAATTAATATCTCTTTTTGTTTTTCTTTAACTTGTCTTGTCCAGCATCCTAACAGCAGAATGGTAGTCTGGCTGCCTTTTGGTGCTGAACAAATTTGCTTTGCCAAGGGTAACTTAAAATACATAAGACCTATTAAATGATTAATATAAGAAAAGAAAGCATGAACGGAATATCGTATACCATGTTCGCACAAATAATAACAGTAACAAATAATATCTAAAATAAATCTATAATATCTAATATAAATTAATATCTCTGTACGTTAAACCTTTCAAAGTGAATTATCACCAATTATTATAATAATGCCCTCTGCAAATTGTATTTTCAGTGAAAATCCAGTATTTTTTGTATTTAATTTGCAGATCTTGTAGATATTTATAGAAGCTCAGAGTAAATTCAAAGGTTTTTATGACCCCACCCCCTGGAGGAGAGGCAAGGGATATTGTTTTTGATTCAGTTTGTTTGTTTGTTAACACTCTAGCAGCAAAACTATTGATTGAATTCATACCAAATTGGGTTTATAGATTGCCAGTGACCCAGAATGGATGTAGTTAATTTTTTTGGAAAAGTAAGTCAAAGTTCAAGTTTTTTATGAATTTTTTAAATCTTTTTTTTTTTCCCTTCCATTTACTTATAATGGACGAAATTTCAAATGTCTTTAAAATCATCAATTTTGTTTCAATTTACCTCAAACGTAAATATATAGAGGCAATTGTTATCCTGACATCACCACACGCATAGACATGATAACATCAGCTGGACTGATGCCAAAATAAGCTACAATACATGTGAGGGGTGGGGTTTGTTGTGCCTGGCACCACTTGTTATTATTTTTATAATTAATGTTATTACAACTGAAGAAAAAGTGAGTTTTTTAGCTAAATAAGTTAGTAACTGAATATAAAAACAAGTTTCTACAACCACTGTCATTTGTCAAACTACAGAAAATGATGGTGTTTTCTTGTCATAACGGAGCCTCTGAAAATCCAAATGGGTCATATCTGATGATGATAAAAAGATGAGAAACTGCATTTTACCTGGATTATTTACATGTATTGATAGGATTAACCCTTTCATGCATAGTGGTCACTACAGTGGACAGCTGTTCAAAGGGCTTCTCTTGAATAATCATGGATTTTGTTGTTTTAGTTCCATATCAGCCAACACAGTAGACGCTTATACTTCATCCCATACACTGAAATTCATACCATTAGTGTAACTGTGCTGTTCTAGATAAACCTGATCTGCAGTAACATGTTTGAGTGTAAAAAAAAATTGCTAATTGTTATTAGACTGTAACAGATAGTGAGGTTTTTTGTTTTGTTTTGTTTTTTTTTTTTTTTGCATATTAGCTCCATGCAGGTATGCTAAAATGTGAGAAAACATCAGATTTGCAGCATTTTAATTTCAGAGTTTTCACATAGTATGTCAGTAAATACATGTTTCTTTGCTTCTAAAATTAAACACATAGTGCCCAGCTGAGTGGACATTTTTGTAACTCCATGAAAAATATGTTCATAAAAAAATCAATCAAATTGTTTATTTTTATGCCTGAAGAGGAATAAAAAAAACCTTGATTAAGGTTCTCATAATTCATGCATGAAAGAGTTAATGGTTCAAAGGTTATTATACCTTTTAGACCAGTGGGTGTTTGGGTATTTGAGGGTTAAACTGACAGGCCTAGTTTCTCAATTAACCATATATTTGACAAGAAAGAAAAAGAGGAAAATGAATAAAACCGATTCCACAAAAAGTCACATCATAAAATCATATGACTCTACCGCTATATCTTACATTTCCATATTTTCTTGGCCATTACACAACACTATAATTACACTATCAAACCATGCAGTTTCATCAGTCAAACATACATTTAACTCCTACGGTGGTTTTCTGCAGTTTTGCAACTAAAAGCAACTCATGACTTGTGGATGAGGAATGCCACCAACCACGGGATATTAAACACTTCTAAACATACGGTTTCTCATTACCGCACTCTGTTTTTTCCCTGTCTTTCTCTGGCTGACCAGTCATATGCGGGTGCCAGTGTGGGTGCCAGCCAAAGAGATTTATTTAGTGGAAACTACTCATATATTGCAGTGAAGCAAAACCATTCGGAAGTGCTCTTAGTTCAGCCTTACAAAACATTTGCCAGCTATGATGGAAGAAGGTACCCAATCATTTAACCAGTGGAGTGGAAAAACTATGGACTTTTTTTTTACCCTGAGAATGCCAAATAGTCTCATCAGAGTCCAACAACAGCCACATATAGGTGTGCATTTGTGTGACGGATGTGGACAGGCACACGGGAGGGAACACTGTAGGCAAAGAGGTAATTTACTGTTTTCTGATATTCACATATAGTTGGAGCCATCAATACTACAAACCAAATAGGGGAGTATTAGAGTGTCAGTGGGGTGCCCAAATGATATTAACCCATAAAGACCAAATATCCAAAACCATCTACTAATCTAAAATGTTTAATAACTTTAAAACCACTAATCCTATCAATATGTTAAAATAATTGGTGTAAAATACAGTTTGCCATCTTTTCATGGTCATCAGATATGAGCCATTTGGACGTTCAGAGGCTTCGTAGTTACCGTGGAAACACTGTCATCTTCTACAGCACAGGTGTCAAAGATGTGGCCCGGGGGCCAAATCCGGCCCGCCAAAGGGTCCAATCTGGCCCGCAGGATGAATTTGTGAAATGCAAAAATTACACCAGTGGTTTCCAACCTTTTTTGTCTCGTGACCCCATTTTAAGATCACAAATTTCTGGCGACCCCAGAACGGAGACATTTTTTTGCTAAAATGTATTAGTTTTTGATCATGTAATAGTTTGCTATACTATGTTGCAGATACAGGTTAATTTTAGAGGACATTTAGTCTATATAATGTATGTTATTATGGACGGAGGCAGTAAATCCAGGTGTAGATTACTGAACAAAGGGAGAATTTTATTTTCCTTGGTCAGGATATGTACAGTCAGTCCAGCTGTGATTTACAAGGAGGACTATTAATACTGAACAAACAAGATCTCAAACTATGAATTATGAAACAGCTGCAGCATCTGAAACTGACCACAATGAACATTTGACACAGAAACAGTACCACAGTGCTTCAGTTTCAGCTTCACAGTTTGTCTTTTATGTATGGGATTGTTTCTCTCAACTCACCATATATTTTTTATTGGTAAATTTTTGTTTTTTTTGTTTTTTTTTTTTTTTATCAATTACTAGAAATTTCAGGCGACCCCATTTGAATTCTAGGCAACCCCACATAGGGTCCCGACCCCAAGGTGTCATGATCTGTACCTGTGTGGCCCTCAGTTCCTCCCTCTCCTCATCTCCTCATTTCCTCATTATTGGACTCACCTGCTGGCGCTGCGTGGCTGCGGCCAATCACCTTCCAGCCTATTTAAGGCTTAGGTTTGCAGCCATGCAGCGCTGGTTCATTTCTCTCCATTCCGCTCCATAACCCGGACACTTGTTCATCTCCTCTACGGACTCTGACCCAGGTTTTGTGTATTTTTGGTCTTGTGTGTTTTTTTCTCATCCGTCTTCGTCTACGGACTCTGACTCCGGTTCTGTATTTTCCATTGTTTAGTTTTCATTTTATGTTTAATAAACGTGTTTTTTTCCCCCTTCAGTACCGTGCATTTGAGTCCTCTCTTTTCCCCCGTTGTGACACAAGGTTGAAAAACACTGAATTACACTAAAGACATTAACGATCAATGGTGTCAAAATCATTTTAATTTAAGTTCCACATACAGACACAGACAGTCCAATTAGATTTCAAGTGGGTCAGACCAGTAAAATATTATCATAATAACCTGTAAATAATGACAACCCTAAATTTTCTTTGTTTTTTTGGTGTAAAAAAGTAAAATTACATGAAAATGTTTACATTACTAAACTATGCTTTTACAAGAAATGTGAATAACCTGAACAAATATGAACAAATGGAAATGTCTTAAGAAAAGTAAATGCAATTTTACAAATATTCTGCCTGTTACTAAATGTTTTGTGCGATTGTAATGCACATGTGTAAATGATAAACTGATAAACCGAGGCATAATATTGTTAAAATTGTACTTGTTTTTCTCAAGACAATTCAAGTTGTTCATGTTATTCAGATTTTTAAGGAAACTTTGTAGATCCAAACCTGATCATAATATAATTTTACTTTTTTCACTGTTATTATTTTACTGAGATCAAATTGGGCTGAATGTGGTACTGAACTAAATTGAGTTTGACACCCCTGTTCTACAGCATTGATACACCAGTGAAACCCATGGAGTTAGATAAATGACAGTGGATGGTGACACTTGATTTATGTTCAGTTAACCCATAAAGACCCAGTGCTACTTTTGTGGCGGTTCTCATACGATTTTTTTCCCACTAAATGTATCCCTTCTGAAGTGATTTATCACCATTTCCTGTAAAATTATCCTTTATGTTTTGCATTGTTTCAGTGAAAATCATGTATTTTCCTATATTTAATTCACTGATCATGTAGATATTCATAAAAGCTCAGATTAAAGTTGAGGGTTATTATATCAGAAACAGAAGAAACTTAAGAAAAAAGTGACTTTTTCAACAAAATCTATCATTAACTGAACCGAAAACAAGTGTCTCCATCCACCGTCATTGATCAATGTAAATAAATGAAATAAAAATAAAACCAAATCTTTAACAGGCACAGTAAAAAAAAATATTGAAAATTAATCTGTATGGTCAATATGTAATGCACATACTGATATAATGATCAATATTTTATTTTATTCACCGTAGATCTTATTGAAGGTGGGAGGACGGGGGTTAGAAGGTTTTTGTTTGTTTGTTTGTTTGGAGTGTTATATTGTTGTGTTTATGATCATATGTTCATTAAAATGGAAAATCAATAAAACATATATTTTTTAAGAAGTTAATCTGTATGTGTAACAAAATAAATATGACGTAAAACATATGCAAAAACATAAAAACAAGGTAAAAAAAAAAAAAAGATGCGATGTGAAACATTGTAATGGTTGTAGAAGACACAACAAGATGAAAAAATAGTAAAAGAGTAGGTTTTTTTTGGAAATTTCTGTGTTTGTGTTGCTGCAGAGATAATCTTACTTGTCAGAGGTGATTGTATATTATCTTTTTACCTGTGATTAACCTTCCAACATCCTTGCACCGTATGTTTATTTACTCATTTATTCCTGCGGACACATGACGTTTGGACTTTGAGTCTAGAGCTGAAAATGTTTGGGAACCACTGCTGTAGATTATCAATGTGGTATGCACTGCAAGGAATCTTAAATGAGTTTGTAAATACATGATCGTCTGTCAGATGTAGAAATATTTCACACAGATTCTTCTAATTTTAGTAAGTGCCAAGTTTTACTAAATTTATAAACACCTTTTTGTAATTTTTGTACATTTCATTCAAGAAATGTTGGTCTTTTTTTCTCTTAATTCAACAGTGTCTCAGTTGTTTCCAAGTTTGATAGTCAAAAAGTTAAGTGTTTTTTTTTTAACTGATCTCCTTAGAATATCTTACCCATATCACACATAACAGTGTAGATCAGTTCTGCAGAGTATGGCGCCCATTTTTGGACTATTTTGGACTAGACATCCCTTCTACCCAATTAAAAGGACTGTTGTGCACTTGAATGATACTCATAAATGTGATTCCTGTTCACTGTAAGTCCAACCTACCACCTTCTATATTAAGCTATGTTTTTTTTTGTTTTTTTTTTTAATTTCTCATGTAAGAGCCGTCATGTATGTTTTGTTTTGTGTCTAGTCTTTTGAAGACAGTTTTGTTGAATGAAAAACAAAAAAATCCCCCCAAAAAAGGAAAAAAAAGTTGAGTTTAGTGCAGTGGAAATATGTAAGAAATGCAAACTTTGACATTTGGAATATTTAAAACTAGTGACTAGCGACACGGTGGTGCAGTGGTTAGCACTCGTGCCTCACACCAAGAAGGTCCTGGGTTTGATTCCAACACCAGTCGATGGGGGTGGGACCTTTCTGTGTGGAGTTTGCATGTTCTCCCCGTGTCTGCGTGGGTTCTCTCCAGGTACTCTGGCTTCCTCCTGCCATCCAAACACATGCACTAATAGGTTAACTGGTTAATCTAAATTGTCCATAGGTGTGAATGTGAGAGTGATTGTTTATCTTTATATGTCAGCCCTGTGATGAACTGACGACTTGTCCAGGGTGTACCCTGCCTTCGCCCCTGTGTAGCTGGGATAGGCTCCAAGTGACCCTAGTGAGGATAAAGTGGGTTCAGAAAATGAATGAATGAATGACTAGAGACAGTTTCTTACTCTGTAATTTTCCACAATAAAGTCTTGTCACTGCTTTAGATTATTTTTCTTCTAAAACTGAGTCATTCATTTTCTTTAACTGATTAATCCTTTTCTTTATGGCTGCAGCAGAGGCGGAATATTAATTCAACTTAACATTATTTAAAAGTACCTTTAGTCTAGTTCAATAAGAAATTGTTTTGTTAAGCCACTCCTGCCTCAGTTTAGAAAAAAAAACAACAAAAAACAGGGGAAGATTGATTAGGTTGTATTAACAGTTCTGCCATTTTTCTAGGAAATATTACAGCATATCCATCATTTCTGACTTCTTCACTGCCACAGTCGTCTTGTACGGAAAAATACAAGCTTGCATAACCAAGAAATACTCAGATAGGCACTGGTAAATCTCTTCCTTTCCTCAGAGAGACATTTCTTTCCAGACAGACCTTCTCACACTGCCCTGATCCTCCTCTGGGAACAGCCTTACCATTCTTGTCAGGTCTCATTCAATGCCCACCTCAGTGATCCCCTTCACTGACACCACAGTAAGCCATCTGGAACAGCGGCAGTTTCCCTTCAACCAGGAAGCCACATGATGGCTCTCAGCTGGACAAGCTGACAGGTGGGGTTTATGCTACCCATGCACCCTAATGGAGAGAATAAATTGGGTGTCATTTTAGCTTAACACGGCTGGCTGCCTTAATGAGCTATAGATATACTGGATGGTCACGTTTAAAACCCACGCGCCACTATCATTTGATGGAAGTAATTTAAAAACAGTAATTTCCACTTCTGAATTTCATCATATTTCAACTGAAGCAGACAGTACATTCAGACCGCTGAGCTGCTGTGCTGCTCCACAGTGGTGAGACAATCAGCTGGTGTGCTTCCGTACACAACACAAGACACTTAACGTTTTTTTTTTCTTCCCTTTTCTAGGCCAGTCAACGTCTTAAGAATACCCTTGAGCTCTTGTTGTGGTCATAGATTGCACTACACAGCCAGTTCTCCTGAGTTTCCTCATAAACACCTCCGGGCGTGAGTTTAGGCTCTGCTTGCCATAACACCCCCTCAGAGAAATGAAGGATGTGAGGGAAAAAATGCAAAGATTATGGCTGGTTCGGTTTATGTCCCACTCAGGATTAGGTTTCACATGCAACATTTTGTATGCTTGTGGGGTTTTTGCTGATTTCTGTAAATATAGGTTGTAGAGGTGAGGAATAAATAACACAAACCTTCAAAGTATTTTAATCCGTTCATGCGTAGTGGTCACTCCAGAGGACAGTTTTTCTATAGCTGTTCTCTTGTATATTCATAGGTTTTGTTGTTTTAGTTCCGTATATTCTCTCTGTAGCACTTTGAGATTCTGCTGAATGAAAAGTGCTTTATAAATGCAATTATTATTATCATTATATCAGCCAACACAGTGGACACTTATGCATCATTCCATCCACTGCAATTCATATCATTTCTGTAACCTTGCTGTTCTTGATAAACCTGACCTGAAGAAATACATTTTAAATCAATTGCTAAATGTTATTGTAAATTTCCCTATGGGATGAATAAAGTATCTATCTATCTATCTATCTATCTATCTATCTATCTATCTATCTATCTATCTATCTATCTATCTATCTATCTATCTATCTATCTATCTATCTATTAGACTGTAATTAACACTTTACTTCATAACAATTTTTTTTTTTTTTGCATATTATCTCCATGAAGTTAGTAATAACTAGTATTAGAGTATGTTAAAATGTGAGAAAACATCAGATTAGCTGCATGAAGAATGTTTTTGTCTCATAGTTTTTCTTATTCCTACTCCTTTTTGAGTGTAGATGAATGATTTTGGAATTTTGAATTTGCATTTATTCTGTAAATGCTCGAAATAAACAAAAAATGAATGAATGAATGAATAGTTTTCACACAGTATATCACTTTCTGATTATGGGTTTTAAATCCATGTTTCTTTGCTTCAAAAATTAAATGCATGGTGTCCAGCTGAGCAGATGTATTTGTAACTCCATGAAAAACAGGTTAAAAAAAAAAAAAAAATTCAGTTGCATTTTTTTTAATGCCGAAAGACGAATAAAAACACTCAGGAAAAAAAATCTCGACTCAGGTTCTCATAATTCATGCATGAAAGGGTTAAAGTGCGGATTTGTTTAACACTGAAAAATCTGAATGTGAATGCATGCAAAATCAAAAATTGCTGTCTCAGAAGACTGCAGCATTAACGTGAACCACAGCTGATGTTCTGCACTTTGGCACATTTTTTGTCTGCTCACCTACTCAAAGTGTGCAGCAGTGGCTGACATGCAGGCGGTGGCTGAAGGCATACAAATGAGCTCAGTGACTGGGACCCTCCACCGCAGTCCACAGCTTTGTCACAGACAGATGGGAGATATTTGAACAGTGGTTTCAGACCTTTACATATTCCCCAGGGGTCAGGGAGAAAGACAGCAATCTAAACCCCCTGTTTTGTTTTGTTTTTTTTACAACAGTGTAATGAGTGTTTTGTGTCTAAATGTAAATTTAGTCAGTGCTCAACAAGTTTCCACTAAGAGCCAAAATACATTTGCACACAGTAATTTAATCTGCAATAGATGTATTTACTAGGATACCATGTACAATCGTTGTTCTTGAACACACTCACTAAAAGGAAAAGAAAAAACCCAAACCAAAAGAAATGCAAACAATTACTTGCAACACTCTGTAAAAGAAATCTGATGTTAAGAAACTGCAATAAAGAGAACAGAATGTATAAAGGAGTAGATAAATGAAACAGCACTGATGCAGAAAATTAATTCATAGGGATGTTAGTGTAGAAAAAAAGAAGAGGCTGAGTGGGTGTGAGTGACAGATTCTGTGTTGAAACTGTAAGGAAAACTTAGGAGTATTTAGTTCAGACTGAATTTCCATGGTTTCCAGTTGATTCAGAGAAGAACAGATGCTTTTTCTGCTCGTCAAGATTGCCTTGTTAAACTGAGAAAGCATGTGGGAAGATGTTCGTTATTTTGTATTTGAATGTTCTTTTGAATTTCACTTAAAACAAACTTTTCGGCACATGATTCATTTTAAATGTTTTATTGAAGAACAAATATTTACACATAAATGTAAAGAGTACAAACTTTGATTAGCAAAAAGCATATTCACACAAAGCAAATGGACGGTTATGTGCACAAAGCTGTTTGGATAATTTTAAGGCATGACAATTAAACACAAAACCCAACTTGCATATTGATTATCACATATTCTCTTCGATTTCACTAGCTAACATAAATACAATTCCTTCAGCATTTGCTTTCAAATACCAAAATACCATATATAATTTAAAGCTCCGCTTACGTCCCAACGATTCAACAGTGCAACAGTGATCTCTTCCTAATATTGCTGACAGGCGAAAACAGAAACTGAACGAAAAAGCTTTTACAGAAGTCAGGTCACAGTCGATGGCTTTTGAAATGAAGCAACAACCTAAAGGATGGTTCACATCTTAACTGTGTCACATTAAATAATTAGACAGGAGCTACATTTATTATGGCTCATAAAGTCAGTGATGCTGAATAAGTGGGGAGCTAAATTCCTCCCAGAATGCCCGAAACAGAAAAAGATCAACCTTTTTCCTGTGATTCTGCACATTTGAAGGGTTCGTCACGTATGAGGATGGATTCAGTAAAGGACGGTTTCAGTGGACACTTAAAGGACATATTGTCATAATAAAAATAAACAATTTCAAGGCGATGTTTGCTTACTGTCATGACAATATAGTTCATCCTGAGTTCCCAACTTTCACATCTAAAATATGTTAAGAAACACACAAATAAAATGCAACATATGAAGCAACCTTTTGGTTTTTTTTTCAGCACTCTTCCAAACGAAAAAAAAAAAAAAAAAAGCACACCTTATAATAAGTGGTTCAGTATAAAAATAATTTGAATTGCAAAGGACAAAAAAACAAACCTGCATTCACACACACAAAAGAGCCCTGTTGCAATTGTAGTGGCTCTGAACTGAGCTGCGATTCTGAATATTATGCGTCTTGTGCATTGGTACCAACATTTAAAGACAGTAACATTGAGATTTGCAGTCACAGCCCACAGCGTTCATCCTGAGGGAGAGAGGCACATCTAATATGCATTAAAGGCCTGCGGTGAGACCGGGCCGAGGCTTTATCATGACTTGTAGTCCGGAGAATAGAGACGTGACCTGGGACTCCTGTTAGGGTCGGTTCCAGGTATCGTACTGTTGAATGAATTCCCTGCCGGCGAGTTAAAACCTGAAAGATAACCCAATACAGCACTGATTATGAATAAATAAATAAAATTAATTCATTCATTAATACCCCGTGACTCCCCAACCCCCCCTACACACATTCCCACCAACCACCCAACAACCCACCACTCTGTGGATAGTATACCTTCTGTACATATATATTCTGTACATATTATAATCATCCCATTTGCACTACTGTCCATAATAGACATTCAAGTAGATGTATACTATATAGCATTCATACCACACTTCCTGTACACACTGTATAATATGTATAATACGCTATAATATGCTATTTTAACCTGCAATATAAAATATTTAATCACTGCTAAAGCACTTCTGGTTAGATGCAAACTGCATTTCGTTGCTTTTTACTTGTGACATGTGCAATGACAATAAAATTGAATCTAATCTAATAAAAATATCTGCAGCACACTATCCAAATTATAAACCACAAATGAGCTGAGCAAAGCAGATACTAATGGTCCAAGGTAGACAAATTTGGCAGAATTTAAGACCAATACTTGTTTAAAAGTCACAATTAAACAGCCTCATTTGTATTGATAATGTGTATAAATCTCTCCCAAACATACCGCAGCGGCCAGAGAACGGGCTATAAATTTTGACATCACAGATCGCCTGCAGCGGCTTCATCCTCAATAAATTAGCGACTTGGGGACTGACAGTATTGTGCTTGGTTTTACATTTAAATGAGCATTAATTTACAATGAGCGAGGTAGAATTTCTTTTCAAAAAAACCTATTCTGACTGTGGGAAAATTGTCCTGAATGCTGTCAGACAGCTCTTCCATCTTTTCTAATTAATTCTCAGTGGAGCTTTACAGCCTGGTGGCGTCGCAGATTTAGGGGGTGAAACTTCTCTTTACTCATTAAAAGTAAAGAGAAGAAGACGAGTTCAAGTATAACAAATTCCCATGCTTATGTTCATTGGTAAATCCCTCTGAGTGTATGTATGCTTATTTTGTCATGGCTCTGAGGGGTCTTACCTGTGAGGGGTGGGGTCCTCTGGATGAAAGCAGGATGATAAGCTTGTTCCCTTGGAGAAAACACACTATGAAGGACTGCAAGTAGAAAAAAAGAGGATTTCAGAAGAGCTAAAGATCATCAGACACTATAGTCACGGAAAAAATTATTAGACCATCAAAAGTCATCAAAAACAATGGTTTTGCAATCAAATACTAACTCCTGTGTGTATCACGTGGCTGAAACAGACAGAAAAGAAAACATGGAATGCCTAAAAGCACTGTTTTTGGCAGTACAATGCCGTAGCTATTGATGTAAGAACTTAAGTGATTTTGGTTATTATCAAGAAAAGATAAAAAAATGGCTAGATATCAGCTCTGAAATTAAACTCTTATGAGCTATTTTTGTTGTTATCATTATATTTGTCCAAACAAATGTACCTTTAGTTGTACCAGGCATTAAAATGAACAAGAAATTGAAGAAAACAAGTGGTAGTCTAAACATTTTTTCTGCGACTGTAAACTGCTTGTCACCTTTTGAAGGAGTTGCTGAATATTTGGCTTTAAAACACATGTACGAAGTGTTTGTTTTGTGACCCACCGATGATGACGATAGCTGTACCAGCCAGCAGAGCGAACAGGGTGAAGAACATCATCTGGTAAGAGTTTATGAAGCTGTGCAGGGAGTGGCTCCCCTCCATGTTAACAACTGGAGGAGCAGCTGCTGAGAGAGCAGTGAAGGAGATAACAGCCTGTCAAAGCCTTTTAAAAACTGCTGGGAACACACAATACACTAACAAATATTAGCAACGACACAGAGAGACGACAGTTTGTTACGCAGACAGTCAAATGTGAAAGGCCTGAAATAAATCGCTATTAATATTTCACAGAATGATGGATGTCAAATGAAAAAGCTGCCACGTCAGTGTGTGCTCATTTCTAATAGATGACAAAAATACTAAAAGATCCGATGCCTTTTCTAGATGACAAATGTATATATTTAAAGAGTCATGGCAAACATTCCTGCAGATTAACAGTATGTAAACTGAAAGGGACATGACCACCTGAGTTGAAGGCACAGTGACTGGTTTTCTAACCTTGCTTGGCAGCACTGGGGTCAACCATGTGAATCAAAGTGACTGGGATGACGAGGCCCTGCCCAGAGGAAGAACTCCTTATGGAAATAGAAGCAGAAGCTGTTTCCTGAGGGGCCACAGCAATGACAGTGTACTTTTTAAAACTGGGGAAGTTCTCATGCTCCTCCGTCTCTTGGACAGCAATGTTTGGAGATGTAGACACCACCTAAAGACATGGAAACCAAAATAAAGCTTTGATCTCACAGGGATCTTTACTGGACCAAGTGTTTCAACAATCATTCAAATCTAACTGAGGTACTTTTTAATACCTCCATGCTGGACAGGGCAGCAGTCGGACCATAAACAGTGAGTTCAGCCGATGGATGGAGGTTTGAGAGCAGTAGCTCAGTCTGGTCGGAGAAGAGGCCCGGCTCTACAGGTAGCCTGGCGCTGATCTGTTCCCCAGAGAAGGCAGTGCCCTCAAGGCTTGCTTTCACCAGCAGGTTGGTCATGGACACGCTGAGCACACGGGTCTGTTGGTCGGTCATTGGCTGCAAAGTCATGGAACATGTGTAGAGGCCTGGGGCAAGGATGGCAGACAGATGTGAAAGGGAAGATCTGAGGTTGGTTACTGATGTGGGTATTTGGAATGGAATATGTCACAGACTCTATTTAGACCTGGATTTAACATGTTTTTATGAGCAGTACCTTCATTCACAGCAGAAAAAAATAATTAAATTCATTCTAAAATCTACTAGCAGCACTTAAAGATGAAATGGTTTCTTGCCTTTTAATCAGTATGACTCAATATGATTGCACTTTGAACATCACTTTTGTTTTTATTGATTCTCTTGCATCACATGCACTTGAGTGATCACTGGATCTTCATAAATGTTGATTATTCAAACTGCAAATTTTCTATTTATTCACAGAAACAAAAGTGGTTGAGTGTTTTTCCAGGACACTTAAACCTATAAAGTACTTCTAAAATCTCCATGGACTGTTTTCAATTTCACTTCTTTGAAACACCCACTGACTTTGGCTTCAATGCAGCCCAGGCAACAATAATGTTCAAGCTGAAAGAATGAGACCCAGACCTTCTCAGAGTGTGGTCTGATTAGGACTGTCACAAAACTGACATATGATTGTAAAATTAATGGTTATATAAAATTATTTTGATAATCATTCTAGTACCACTGAAACTGAGCATTACCTATGATATGACTTTACGAAGCCCAGCACACAAAAGACGATGAAAAATCTGTTAGTTTATATCACAATTATGTAAAAATCCTGATCATTTCAGATAACTGCGACAGGACTTATTTGACCAGTTGAAATCATGTCAAGTTCATTAACCCCTGACTTTAGAGCTTGCAGAACCTGAACAGAGTCATGGCATCAAATCTGACACATACATAAAACAAACTTAGATTTCCACTCTCTTTAAATCTCTTCATTTCTGAGAAGGGAGGGTTATTTTACAATCATGCACTTGGACCTCAGTAGGATTCAGCTGAGTGGTTACAGCCTTACTCATAGTGGATCCCCTCAGAGAAAAACCAACAACTGGGGTCCCAAATCCCAAACACAATTAGACCGGTGCTTCCAAGCAACGGGGAGTCTCTTCAGTTCAATACATCACCAAGACACTTTTTATAGTTCCTGCTAAATTCATTCCAAGGGCAATGTGGGTATTGATTACACCCTTATAAACAGTATTTTCCTGCCCCTCGAGCAGCGCGTAAGTATAAATTCTCTGCCAGTGTTAGGTTTAAAATTAAATGCAAGATGGTGAAAAAAAAAAGATGTGAAAATCCAAACTGTCAAACTCAATAGTGACAGCTGAGTTTTAGGAAAAAGTTGGTGCAGTCAAACCATGACAGTCAAACCATTAGGAAAGGAATGTAAAGATAGGCCTAAATAACCCAACTTACTTTCTTTAACCTCCTCATTTCACATTTTCAAGTTAACATCATTAATGTTTATCTGACACAGTGAATAAACAAGTCCTGATATATGTAAATATATTAAAATGAATCAGCCCGATGATGCTCGCGATCTATGTCCAAAAGTGACAATCTTACAAGACTCACTGGGAAGTATCAGCACTATGGCCATTAATATCATATTTATTCAGAATTGTCTTCAGCCTTACCAACGCTGGGGTCAAAGCTGGTGTGTGTTTTGAATACATCATTAGCAGGGAAGTCAACAGCATCACTGGTGAAGCTCAGATGGCAGCTGACCGAGGTTTCTGGCTGCAGCTGAGTAATGGCTTCAGTCTGAGCAGAGGAGCATGTTCCTGCAGGGTAGAGTACAGAGAGACTGCCATAAGACACGTAATTTGACAAAATTACAAAACTGGTCAAAAACTGCAACCGAGTTTGTGTTTAACAGGCAGAAAAAAAAATGAGGAGGAATGCTTTAACAGCCTTTTCAGTACCGATGACGTTGGTTCCTCTTTCTCTGGTCGTGACGTGGACCTTTGTCTCTTTGCCGTTTCTGACCGGTGTCGCCTGAGCCATAGTTGTTGTCCTTGTAGATTTTTCCACTACTACCTAAAAGAAAATATAACACAGTTATTATACATAACAAAAACTAGATTAAAACTAACAGAGAAAAAATATTTCATTCACCAAAATAAAAATGACAGAAATAGAATACAATTAAAATACTTAGGCATTCATGAACACAAAGCAAAAATGGAACTGAAAGGCTAAATAAATGAATATTTCAACACAGTAATTATGCTGGTACGAATGGAAAATGACTATTTGGACGAGTATTGAGATATGTGCTTTGAATAACCTACGGTATAATTTACATTCGCAATTAATTATTCACATCAATCACATGAGGTTGTCAGGGAATGAAACAACTGAAAACATAATAGAACATCAGTGCGTCCTCTATCAGTGTCTCCTCTCACACTAACAAAGAACATATCTTCATTTAGCTCATTTCATTAGAATGCTTGAGAGGTACCTTTCTGTTTAAGATAAAATACCCAGCATCAGATCTCATCAATTATTACTGTCTAACCAGGAAGAATTCATACAAAAGTGTTGGTTGCATTCAGCTCACGAACAGGAAGGAGCTTGACTGGACAGGGTGTGGAGGCGGCCAATTAATGCTTTTCACACTATCACGTATGAGAAATCCTAACATTGTCATGCACACGCATTAGACAGAGACAATGTTTTTACTAAGAGGTGATGATGGATTTAGTGTACAGCACTCTCTGTTAGTCTCATTATAATAAGGAGCATTGCTAAGGGTTGATACAGTGTGATGCACTGGCAGAGATGATCAAACTCTCCGGAGAATAAAGAGATGTTAGAGAGTAGAAAAAGAAACTAGATGGTGTACTCTTGGCATAATTAGAACGCTCAGAACTGTTTTCATGTAGCTCGTTCATCACAGCCTCAGTCTGTCAGTGAAGTATTGCTGCTCAGAGGGCGGCTACCTATGGAATATCATACCTCTCTATACGTTCTCAAAATACCAGGTATCTCATAGTACACAGTTACTGCACCAGAGTCTCTGGCTACTGCGGCGCCACTTTTAGGGTCCATCTGAAGCACACTATGAGATGAGGAGCTCCAAGTTCCATGCACACCTGCAGAAACAGGAAATCATTTAAAACCAGTGTTAAAAATGATGCATCATCAACCAAAACAAGGTTTACAATATGCAATAAAAAGATGTGGATCTCATTTGCTAACAGAACTGCTACCGTTCAAATGGACTCCATATTAATAGCAGGATTCCTGCAGGTTTCTATACGTTAAATTTAAGACTTGTTAAGACTACTTAGAACAGAATTTAATGCCCATTTCTCATTCTATTTCAAGGCTATACTAGCAAAAAATTTGCAACTCCTAGAATTTAGAAAAATTTATTTATTTACTCCAGTGCTTTGATTCCCATTGTTCAGAGTCATTTCTCACCAGGGGCTGCAAAGTTACTAATAATCGGCTCCTAATCTCAACATAACTTGTGGGATTGGACCGGGAACTGAATAGACTAACATTACTTTCTTTGCAGTTTGGACATTTAACAGACACATTTAAACACAACACAGTGAACAAGTGACTTTTTTAAGGTATTAAATGCAGATTTGGAAATTCAAGACTTTTTAAGACCCTACGAGAACCCTTTAATAGGTGCTTTTGACTTACGCACAATTTAATAGAAGCCAAGAGTGGAAATAAATAAAACCAAACTCAATGGCACAACGCAGCAGATGATACATAAAATAGATGCCATCATTAAAGCACCACATCTAAAGCCAGTATTTTAATCTCAAAATGTCTTCAATGATAGATTTCTTTGGGTCAATACATCCATGGCTTGAAAACAGTAAAAACACCTCTCACCATCTGGGCTGAGTGGAGGGACACTGAAGCAGACCACGTCTCCAACCACTAGTCTGTGGGCTTCGTGTGGGAGGATGGCGTGCTCCACATTCAGAGGAATATAATCTGCCACAGCCATGTTTTCACTGTCCCGCACCGCCAGGAGGGTGAGTCCTACGTGGAGTGTCCTCACTGTCAGAGTGTGATTACCAGGTCCAATCGACACCTGCACCAGGTCGTCTCTGTAGGGACAAAGCAGGCAATTTCACAAAGATGAACAGAGGGAAAATACAAAAATTAAAACATACATTTGTTTGCCCTGTGTTAACTATGTTCATTTATGGATTTATTGGAATTAAAAAGTCAAGTAAGGACATTAGATAATAATAAAAAGATAAATAATATTAAGTACAATAATTTGGAGAATCTCATTTCCTGGTGTTGTGGTTCTGCATTGTGTTTTATTCGCCTTGCACTAAACGTTTTTGCCTCCTGCCTCAGTGCATCTACTGCT
Organism: Sphaeramia orbicularis; assembly: GCF_902148855.1. Lineage (NCBI taxonomy): Eukaryota > Metazoa > Chordata > Actinopteri > Kurtiformes > Apogonidae > Sphaeramia > Sphaeramia orbicularis. Next base: position 29,195,358 of record NC_043963.1, read on the forward strand.
CACACCTCAGCTACCAGTAAAAACCAATTGGTCCCTTGGAGACACAATAGGATGTAATCTCAGGCCAGCCCCCTCAGTCCCTAGACTATCAGACCTTTACTGCTCTGATTTTGATACTTTTTCCCTAAAACTGTCTGTCAGCACCTGGAAAACAAGGTAATAGAATCAATTTATTGTGCAGACAGATAAGGCAGTCTCTCATCGGGAGTGTTGTTATGCTCCTCCCTTTCCAACACTCCCATTAATTTAGCTCACTCACTCAGGTGGAAACAACATCTGAAATGAGGTTGAAGGAACAACCCAGGAAATTAATGTTGTGAACTCTGAACATGGGCTGCCACAAGAAACTGCCAGATCCTTATCGGCACATCCTGTACAATAGATATATTAATGCACGCAGTCTAGTCTACCACTGATTACATAGGTGTAACATTACATACATTTTACTATTATGATAAGGATGTACTGACCTGGAAAATTCTGGGCTGATGTTCTTTTTTTTTTTTTAATCTTTGCTTTCGTGTTTATCTGCTGAGAGTATTTTGCGTGAGAAAAACCTTGACTTGAATTGACTATTGTTTAGTATCTATCACAGATTCAGCACGTAACACAGGCCATGGTGATTCATGATAGATACTTAGACAACTACATGGTAGCATACTGAACTCAACTTAACACTGCAGAAACAGAACACCCTGAACGCAGTCACCAGACGGGGAGCTTGTACAACAAAAGATAAACATCAACCACAACCATTAGTGAATGTCATCTTATTTTGCTGATATGCTCATGAGGGTCACAAGGTTGATAAAGCTGATAACAATGTTAGGACAGTAAATCATCTCTAATTATGAATGTAGTGCATGCTACAGTAACTGTTACAAAACCTAAATTGTACTAAGAATCCCTGTCCACAAACATGTGGATGAACTAGAAACACACAGCTAACAAAATACATTTCCTCTCCTGTCTTTAAAGGGCAGGTAGTGCGAGACGTTACTTCATGTAAGGCTGGGTAAGGCAGTGAAAGCAGACCACTCAAGAGAGGCCTTGGTTCTCTATATATAACCCAGAACAGCAAGATAATAGGTTTTCAACCTTGGGATACTAACCCAACTGCAAAACATAACTGCTCCTCTCTCTTATGATAGTATCTGTTGAAATGCCACATTTCATCATCGGGTCATAATGTGTGCCTATGAACATTAAATATATTTACACGCAATGTGAATGATGTTGGTCTTTTGTGTCACTCCTGTCTCAGAAAATTGTACTGCTCGCATGGCACAGATAATAAGTAGTGTGAGAGGACTGTGGGGTGTGTAGAGATGGACCTGTTAGTGGAAAACATGACACGGGAATTGGAGCTGTGTAGAGTCTCTCCAGTGCTGGCATGAAAGTGAACGGTGAAGGTGAGCACAATGCCCAGGGGGAAGGCTTTCAGTCTCTCTCCGATGGGCATGGAGAGCACTGGACTGGTACTAAATCGCACATAGGACATAGGAACCACCTGAGGGATAAAGGCAAGAGTCAAAGTCACAGTACCTACAGGCACAACGGTAGCTATAATTTCAGGGGTCAGCACTTTTATTATGAAGGGGCTGACCAACTGAGCCAAGTGAGTATCAGTCTGATCTAATAATAATACTGATAACTGTCCCAAAGATGCAGTATTGAAATCAATGTAGACACAACTTCCTAATACTTGCTGTAGCAGTATGTAATAATGTGATTTCAGTTTTTTCCATGAATTCATGTCTTTGTTTGTGAGAAAATCGTTATGCCAGTCACGCCTTTTCTATATAACATTTTATTAGAAAAATAAATTGCTTTAATGTACAACAGATGTTTCCAATATTAAGATAACTTAGCACTGCAGCCAATATTAGATTATATTACGGAATCATGATTCAGCCTTTTATCCATTTTCCAGTGGGTGATTTGGAATTTTAAACATAAAACTTTTAGCATGCTGATGTAAACAGCTTACTCTGACCATCGGCAAGAGATCTGTGAGATGGATTTAACTGTCAATAACAAGAGGATACTGCTAAAACCACATATCTGTAGCATCTATTTTATGCAGTAGCTCTCAAACCGACCTTGACAGCAAGGATGAGTGTTTGATTGACACCAAAGGTCTCTTGCGAGGTGATCAGCAGAGAGGAGATGCCAGTGAGAGAGCTGGAGGTGAGCAAGCCCTTATCGTCCACTTGAGCTATAACAACCTGGTCAGGGAAATGCAGCATCTGGTAGGAGAGTGTGCCCACACCATCTCTGTTGGACAGTTGAAAAAAAAAAAAACATGAAGAATTTCTTACATGTCTGTTGTTTTGCAAATAAACTGTAAATATTGTCATTTGTCCATTTGTTTAATACTCTACATGCATGTAGATATTTTAGTTGGCGCATCATAAAACAATTGGCCTGGTATTTGTGATTCACCTGTTGGTTTGAACTTTAAGGGCCGAGTTAGGAGACATCAGGATCTCACCAGCGTCAACTTCAGGGTTAAGCATGTTCAGCTTGTCATAGACCTTGTTCAAAGCACAAATGTGAAATTCCAATTATTAGAGGGCTTTAGCCATTGTCTGATGTTTCTGTGCTAATGACATGTCATAGCTTCATGCAATTTGAAGCAGAGTGCATTCAGCACCCATTAATCTGCAGTCTTATCACTTTGCATAGTTAACAACTTCTTATACTCCAAAGCTCAGCAACTCCACCGCTCTTTGCCTTTTACTAAAGCTCCCTCCATTATGAAGCAGCAGCAGGGGGTATAGTTATGATAAGTAAAATACATGATAAAGAGGGTCTTTATAAAACATTTGCAGATTTTTGTAAGACCATAATAAGTGCTCTAGACAAGTGTTAAAAGATACTGAAAAATGTGAGTGTTTTCTTTTGTTCACTGAATGCCATAGAATCAGGGTCTTACCTGGATCTGGATTTCATCTTTAAGCTCCTCTAGATCCCCCACTAGCTGCCCAGCTGTGGGGTCATTAACTCTCAAAACCACCTTCAATCCAGTCCGCCCTCTTGTTCTTCCAGTCACTGTCATGCCAAAATTATACTCTGACTGGAGCTCCACATTAGCCTGAAGAAGACATATGCCATTATGAGTATGGCAAAAATAGCAGCAGCAAATCAAATAAAAAGGCAACAGTGATGAGGAAGCAAGACAAGACAGGGTCTGACAAGAAAGCAGAGACAAGGCAGATGCTGGTTTCTAATCATACAGTAATGCAAGGACAGCTTAAGTCAATCTGATAAAAGGATCGAAGAGACAACAGCAGCCAAAAATAGGAATGGTAAAGTGGCAGCCACTGGATGCAATATCAAATGCAACAGCAACGACCCACTGCAGAGAACCTCAGTGTGTCTTGACTGTACATCCAGGATGTCTCTCTTGGTGGTGGACCATTGAAAGGTGAGGCCAGGTACGGCGTTGGCAAAGGAAAAGGGTGCCTGGCTGTTTGTCAGACCAATCACGTAAACAGGCATCTAGAAAAGTCAACGTAGATCAGGGCAATAAGTGGATGTAACATTGTTCAACATTATATCATCATTTTGTTTTCCAATAAAATTAAGTGTGACAGTAAAAACTTATATTTGAGTGTATTTTATACTGCAGAATGCAACAACCATCATACCTGTGTTCCTGTTTTCATTCTTGTAATAGGCGCTTTGATACGAATGGCTGCCAAACGTACAACCTCAACTTCTACTTGATCCTGAGGGCACAAGAGAATAAGCTTTTTATGTGTAAAAACTGGGCTTGTTCTACATTGTCTGTATCATGTTCTGTGTATTTGTTTACCTGAGACACAATGACAAGCTTCCCTGTCTCAGCATCAACGGCTTGAACCAGCCCAGTCACAGTGACATTGCCGACAGTGACGCCTTTGACGTGGCCCGTGGCATTAACAGTAGCGATGTCCTCATTGGAAATGGAGAAAAGGATATTGGACTGAGGCTGAGGGCCACCCTCAGATGTGATCTATAGACGACAGTAGGATTGAAAAGACAGTTGTAAAGGGAGAGAACAGAGAGAGAAAAAAAAGATTACATATACATAAATATACATCATACATACACACATATTTATACATGTTGTAAATATATATACATATACAACCTGCACATGAATTAATAAAAAGCCTTTGTCAGTCCTGTCTGATAATTTGCCCTTAATTATCCTTGATGTATTAATCTACACAACATTAAAAATGTGAAGATCCAACAGAACACTGCTTAGGGCATGTATGATGCAGAGTTTAATGTTTGGCAAGTAGATGCTCTTCATAAATAGATGGTAAGTGATTTCTGATTAGAGTGGAGGCAGATGCAAGGCCAGACACTGTAATTAGGCTAAGGTCATCATCCAGAAGAGTCCCAGCAGAGGGCCCTTCTGGATGATAAACTGAGCACCAAATTAACTTTTCTGGCTAAATGAAGTGAGAACAGCTGTTTCCACACTGAGGGTTACAACAGGTGACTCACACTTTAAATTGAATGCTTTTTAAGACCATTTAAGACAAAGTTTTGGACAAAATGTCTTTCTTATTCACAGGTAAACCCAAAAGTACATGATATACATATAATGCCATGTAAAGAATGATTTATACGGTTATTAAAGTGGAAGTATAAAGTAAAATCTTAAGTTTAAAGCTTTGTAGCATAAGAAATGTGGACTTTCAAGAAAGACTGTTTCAATACCAGAATAAATATGCTGTTAAACAACTTCTAAGGGATAGTATTTGTTAAAACAAATACATACCTGCATCATAGCTCCAATCAACAGAGTCATTTTCCTTGGAATGAGTTTGAATGGGGGAAATACCTAGAAATAAAGAAAAGTTCAACCTTGTGCAAAAACTCCAAAAGAATCAACAACTGAACTGATTGGTAGTAAATCCATAAATATAAATACCTCAATTGGCTGAGGTGGAGATGCGATTTTCTTCCCATTTTTATCCATAACCACAGCTGACAGAGTGGTCTGACCAATAGAGACACCTTTCACTAGGAAAACAGCAGTATCATCTTCTGCAGATTCAGCGAATAGCCTGCACAGGAGACATTTAGGACATTTACATGAAACCTTGAATTCAGTCACATCCTCAATGTTAAGAATAAATAGTACATTACTTACTTTAGAGAGACTATCGCAGAAGCTGCCTTCAGTTTTAGATTCATAAATTTGAAATAGCTGGCTGGGAAGGGTATTTTGTTATCATCCAGTACTCTGACGTAAGCTCTCACAGATTTACCGATCTCCACCTGTGGCACAGATGAACAAAGTTAATCAACACAAGACAGAACAAGGCACATTTATGACATCTGGATACAACTGAAGCCTTTGAGGAACACATGAAGGATTGTGTAGTTAGCGTCTGGACACTAAGATTAAAGATTACAGCTCTGGAAAGACTTACCTTGTCAACCACTCTGACATAAACCTCCAAAATGTCTGAAACGTGCACTGTGGATTGGGCAGGAGCTGGAAACGCCAGACAAAGATCATGAACCATCACCTTCACCACGCCTGAGTGGACTGGGGCAACCTGTGTACACAAATTAAATCAAAGTGTGTACAAAGTGCATTAGAAAGGAAATGCACATGTATTACGAGCACTGGAGTACTCGACATCTACTCTACAAAATAATCACATCAAACAAACCACAGTCCACTCAAATCCTTTTACCTCAGCAGTTCTTTGAGCCTCCTGAAACACCACGTCTGCAATCCCTTTAACACTGGTGTTGACGAAAAAGTACCCTGAACCTTCTTGAAGGGCCAGGTTTGCCTGCAAGATAATATATAACCACGCCTTGTATTAAGTATAACTTAAAAAAAAAGTCTACCGGGAGACATTCAAAACAATATCCCACTTCAGTCACGTTTCACTGGCAGCCATCTGGGCATGAAACATGAAAGGGGGGCCTCTGACCACACTTTAAAATCCTCTTACACAGGTCACTAGGTGTTATTTAACCCCCACACTTACTAAACACTCCTCTTTAGAAAGGATAAAGACAGGGACTTCATTAAGAGGGATAGATTTCCACTCGGTCATAATATGATGATTATAAAATTTGCATTAATCAATAAGAAAGAAAAAAAAAAATTCTCATTTTTGGGCTGGAGTTGTTTTCTAGATGAACACTTTTGCAAAATTAGGCAGGATCGCAGCACCTACCCGCACTTCTGGATGGTTGTATATGGTCACAGTGGCAGGAGAAACTCTCACATCTTCTACCAACAGCAGCTCCAGAGTGGCAGAGACAGGAGTCAAAGGATCATACTGTCCAGGAGAAGAGTTCAAATTATGCAAACAGAAAATACTATAACATTGCTCCAAAAGAAAACAAACCTAGAATGTATATTGATTCAAACAGAAAGTAAGCTGAAGATAGAAAAACACACATCAGTTGTTGCTATTAGAAAACAGAATGAGATGAAGCAGACAGGTAAGTGATCATCACTGACAAAATTTGGAACTGGGAGCCTGATGGTGCATTTGCAGTTTGATAGGATGTAAAAAATGTCTATAACATTTCCTAGTAGTTGTCACTTACTGGACTGGGAACTTTGGCCGCTGCAAGATGTAAAACCTGGTATCCCAAAGCTGTCACTGTAATGGCAGCCATTCCAGTCTGATGGTGGACGAGGACAGTTTGACGTCCTGTCACAAAAAAATCATAACATAAGTAAACGGGCCACAAACACTGACAAAAGCAAAAACATGAAGGAAAAAACTGCCAACTGCCTCCACTGAACCCTGTTTTACCTCATAGCTTACTCAGTCTATTCTATCATTACTTCTGTTTGCTTTGTCTGGTGTCGTTTTCTTTGGTACAGCACTTCATTTAGAAAAGCGCTAAAATAAATGATATCACCTCTACTGAACTACTAGCTTTCTCTTAAAAAAAATTGAGATATTCACCATGAAGTTTCTTCTGTTTGTTGTCATCCTCCAACAGCTGAAGCTCCATGGGCATAGTGGGTTCAATACTGGCCAGAGACACCATGGTCGATTCCCACAACATGCTTAAAGAGCTGAAATTATCAAACTTCCTTCCTTGCTGATCAAAAGCAGCAAGGTCCAAAATAGGATTTCGGTAGTTTGAAACAGGAACCTACAGAAAAAAAATATTTATTTTATAGACACGGGGATCCAGTTAGAAAAACTGCTTGAGATGATGCGATAAAAATGAAATAACAGTTTTTGATCATTTCAGCTTCAGTTCTTTAAAAGACAAGCTCAATGAAAGAGCAAAAAACACCACCATTATAAAGAGAGACATATAGAGCTGATAGCTAAGCAAACAACGGAAAACCTGATGACCCTTGTCACGAGACCACATACTGTACATACATACATACCACTTGTTTGTTCTGTTGCAGCAGTGGGCAGGTGAGGTCTAGCTGTGGGCTAGTGTACACTGGAACCAGGGTGAGGCGTGATGGAGGAGCACATACAAACTTAACTACTGCTGGTTCCACAGCGGGGAAGGGATTAGTCACACTGGCCTTGTTCCCCACCATCACCTGCAGCACCTGAAATACAGATAATGACCAATCGATTAACACAAATCACTTTTCTAAAAATCTATTCACTTTTTGATTGTAAAGCTAGAATTTTGAGCCAGAGGAGCCATGAAAGCAAATATTTATGAGACCTGACCATAACAAGTGGTGCCAGGCACAACAAACCCCACCCCTCGCACATATTTCACCCATTATAAGTATATGGGAAAGGTTTTAAAAATTTGTACTTTGACTTACTGGTCCCAAAATGTAATGAGATCCATTCTGGGTCACTGGCAATCTATAAAGTGAATTTGGTATGAATTCACTCAATAGTTTTACTGCTACAGACATGTAAAATTTCAGCCATTATAAATAAATGGGGGAAAAAAAAGATTTTAAAAATTCATAAAAAATTGAAACTTTGACCTACTTTTCCCAAAATGTAATGAGATCTATTCTGGATCACTGGCAAACTATAAACCAATTGCGGTATGATATCAACCAATAGTTTTGCCGCTAGAGAGTTAACAAACAAACAAACCAAACCAAAAACAATACCCCTTGCCTCCCATTTGGAGGGTGGGGTAATAATGTTTATTTTGGTGGTATGATCACTGGTGAAAATGAAAATATGATCTGAGTAGGTCCTACCTGCTCTCCAAGGGCCCGGCAGGTTGCTCTGACCCAGTGGTGCTTGTAGTTGGGAGAGGATTGAGTGATCAGAGTGAGGCTCACACTGGTTTCATCCTCAGCACTCAAGTTGCAGAAAAACTTCGAGGGCTCTAAAACCCAAGGTCGAGGTCCTCCTTCAAACAGCATGTCTTTAGAGGATCCCAGAGTCACCACAGCCACGGATACAGGGTCTATTGCCTGCCAGATATTATTTTATTACAAAACACAGAATTTCACTGTAGCAGAAAGTGATGCTTTAATATCCAAAGGGCAACAGATGTTACAGACCAAAATGGAAGAACATTAACTGTCAACTGAGAAATGGGAAATTTCTCGAGTAAAAAACTTAAAGTATATATCGATTTATATCAGCTTTGTCACTGTGGTAGCAATAGGAATCTATCTTTAGAAATGTTGAGCTGAAATACTCAGTATGACAGAGCAAAGAAAATAAATTGGGTCAGTGTTTAGCTGCCAGGGCAAAACAAGTGAAGAAAAATAAACCAAAATGTCTGCAATATTTTTGAGAGAACTACTCCAGTCCTGTATAAAAAACAAAAAACTTAAAACAGAAGTACATCAAAGAGCTGAATGCAAGAAAAATGGAGCTGTGTATGGCTTTGGTTATCTCATCTAACATCCCTCATACTGTATAAATTCTGTATGCAGTTACAGTTACAGTCAGTTTGATTCCAGTGAAGTATTAGAGCCTGGGCATTAAAAACAAATCAGTGTAGCAAGTGTATAATGCATAATTAAAATCCATGGAGCACAGTGGAAACCCATGAGGAGAAAATTTCTGCATTCGCTGATCATTAAACTTTTGCCTTGCATGTAGGGACAGGAGGACAGTATCTATACATGCTATTTATTTCCTCAGTAAACAAAGCTAATTGCTGCTCCAAGGTGAGTTAAAAGAGTAATTGGAATCACAACAAAGATGTCCGGTAAAATTCAAGATAATTAAACCCTGCAGCAGACCCATATTAATCTAAACAGAATGTGTAAAGATAAGTCACTCACTCGAAGAGGTAGATAGGCTGCGATGGTGATCTTGGCGCTCAGATGGACGTTACCATGGGTGTAACTGACAGTCAGCATGGTGTACCCTGGTGCCTGGGCCTTGACTCTCACCCCACTGCAGTGGTCCTGGCCTGGAGCCAGCCTCCCTGGACCCGGAGAAAGAGGGTCAGATGCAATATCTACCGTAACAATGGACTTACAACCACTATGGTTAACACAGAGACACTCATTTATCTTCCCATCTTAATCCACTTTAGAGTACAGAGATCGGATTATTTGCCCCAACCCACTCTTTTATTAATACAACTTTCCAAAATGAGAAGCTGTAGATCTTGTACACAGATAAACTTTAAAGAGGCAAAATATAATACTGACAATGTGAAAGCTGTAAAATATTTACACTCTGTTTAGGTTTCTGTGTTAAGAGGAGATATTCCCATACTCGGGGCTCAAGCACGGTTTCGCTTGAATTTAAATGGGCAGATTACTTATACCAACTTCTGTAAAACAAATAAGATGGTCTGACTTTTTTGAGTTGTGTGATTTTTTTTTTTGGGAATTCTTCCTTCCTCATTGTGACATTTCAAATTGTGATTTCACCACACTGTTTTTTGTAGAGCTGTATGCTTTAGAAATGGTCCAGTCAGCAAAAATGTTCTATATGTTACAATTTCAGTTTTCAGGTTTTCTCTGCAACCAACTTAAAAGAACACAGGATGTGCCCTTCACATGGCAAACTGAATATCATACTGCAATCTCTGGCCGCTCACACTGTTTATCTGACAATTTGGCACATTAACATCTCACTTATCTCAGGCAAGCAGTTTTGCACATCCTGTATACCACTTACCTTTGACAATTTGCACAATTAAAGATGTTGCATATTATGTAAAAATATATTTTTCTCTTAATAATGGTAGTTTATATTTTTATACCCTTCTCTCGTGTCATTCAGTGTTTATGGCAAAGTAAGATTTTCATTGTACAGGGAAATCTGCTTCTTAACTGTATGCATGACAATAAACGCTTTGAATCTTAAATCTTGAATAGAGGACAGGAGTAAATAAGTATCACATACTTCTAACATAAAATAGGCAAAGCATTTATCACCCTAATATTAGCGCTTTGTGTGTATCATCACTGACTGCAGCATAAATAAATTTAGGATTTTCAGGAGTTACTGACACTCAACAGCACTGAGCAAAGTACAATACATGCAATTCTACATCCAGTGATAATCTGATATGTACTGATACTTATAAACCAGACAAACTGCTGGAATTTGGTAAAATGGTGATCACAGATAAACCTGATGAGATCGCCTGGACTCACCATCTAGCAGAGTGAAGACACCGTGGTTCTCCTGTTCAACCTGCAGGTCAAAGTGGGAACAGTCGCTCAGCATAACTCGATCTTCTTCCATCTCCTCCAACAGGCCAAAAATCCTAAGGGGCAGGTCCAGAACCTGGTCCATCTTGGCCTCCACTGGGCAAGGAGCAAAATCCATGGCCACAGGCTCAACAACATACACCTGTAGGAAAATGGAATCAATCAATTAATAAAATGACTTATCTGTAAAACACAACACAGCTGGCTGGAATTCAATTTTCATGTTTTTATTATTAGCAATCCTAAAGTTCAGAGATACTTCAGTGCCTGTTTTCTTCTAACATCGCCTGAGCAATGAAGTGTATGAGAATAAAACAAAATAACAACTTGTGACAGAAATTACACATTAGATGCAGAAAGAAACACCCACAATGGAACTTTTCATTTCATTTGTGGAAAACATTAGACTTATGGAATGTATGACTTTCACCCTGCGGCTCCAGGAGGAGCTGGGAAAAAGGCGCTGGAGAAAATGTCTTTACAAACTGACAGTACTAACTAAAAAACGGCTGAAGTTGTATGCATGTTTATGTTATAATTGTCATCCCTAGACCTCACTTTCTTCTCCTTGTTTTGTAAAAATTAAAATGCTTATAAATAAAAAGTGTCCAAAAAAATTACAGATTAGATTTGTCTGATTTCAAATAGCATGTCTTTACACCAACAGGAATCGTGTGTTTGTGTAGGGGCTCCACTGCTCAACATGAGAGACTGATTTCAGAGTCTTTATAAGAAAGAAGTCCACAACAATGGGCACTTCAAGAGAGTACATGTAATATGTTGAATATTAAAAAATGACCTAAAATCATCATCATTACAGTATTGAGAATAACGAGCAATAAAGTTATGCTTAAGTTGTCAAAGTGTTGGACTGTAGAGATAAGGACTGAATCTATTTACCCTGATGGCAGAAGATCATGTCAGAGTGACAAAATGGGATTAGAACTGTGAAGAAATAAATGGGGTTTCATGGAGAAATTACAGTGTTTCTTCTACTTAGGTTAGTTTGATTATGAGGTTTACAAAGGCAAAGTAATTAGTGAACATAATAAGGCCACATAAATTCACCTTTTGTTGATTAATGGTTCAGACTAAACTGTGAGTTTGGACCGTTTTTGGATGGTTCAAATAGATCTTTAGTGCACCATTTGACAACACAAACTGTATCGCAGATTTGTGGTTTTACTGTTTTCTTGTGTGCTTTATGTCTAAAAGCGGAGCTATAATGTAAATTATTCAGTAAGTGATGCAATCTGTGGATACATAGCATTGATTCACTGGTAGTTTTGGTCACTGTAAGTGTGTTCTGGTACTCAACTTCCCTCTGCTGTTGAGAGTTTAGAATATCAATACTACACAGAATTTGTCCTAAAAAAAACCTGAAGTGTGTAAGTTTTGGTTTCAGTTTTACAGTACTTAAAGTTATACCGTATGATGTGGCATTTTTCCACTTTTCTTTTGTCATCTTAAAATGCTCCTAATAAGTGTGTGTCAAACTAAAATGTAAAAGAAATCCACCAGGTATTGAAACTCAAAAATGTTTAATTCTCGTATATTTCTGATACAAGTCAGACCAATCATTTTAGTCAGTCCGAATAAAATAATTGGCCGAACCTGACTGAGCCTCCTGTCAATCATCCATTACGGCCGTCCAGCATCCGATCCATTATCGCCGTCTCACATCCGATATGTACCTCTGACTCTGACGCTTCACTGACACTGCTTCTCCTGACACTGACCACAGTCTACTGTCTAGGATGTGTTTGGATAGAACTGACATGCACATGTGGAAGGGAAAAAACGGATTTATGAACAGAAACGACAACTGAGGGGAAGAAACGGGAGTCTGATGAATGAAAGATGGAGATAAAAGTCCGGAAGTCAGCTGTACTGGACTGAACAGGTCTGCATAAAGCTCACCTTTTATGACGGTGGGACTCATACAGGTGCATGTACATGGTGTCACACAATGTAAGATGATGTAAGATGATAAATGTATGGACTATGAAACTTCAAATGTCCACGGAAAATTCATGGAGGCCGCACGTTCACAGTGCGCGCGCCCATCCCATGGGCACTGCAGTGAAGACCCTGACCCAGTACTGCACAGACCAGGTCTACTGATGGAACAGGAGCCACGGGCCCGCGGCAGGTGGATGATGCATCTGATTACTGAGGGAGGGGTCCACGGACACGCCAAAACGGACCGGACCTCCGCCTCTGTTTCCTCCTCTGTTTCCATCGCGCATCAGATGAGAGGAGGAGAGAGGAGGAGGAGCCTCAGTGCTCAGGCAGAGGGAAGGGGGCGGGGCTTTGGAGGGAGGCGGGTTGTTCATGTTCAAACTTTTACTAAGTGCTGTGAGAAATGCCACATCGGTAGGTATAGCTTTAAATGACTTTAACCCTCCTGATGATGAAACTGAAAGTCATTAAACACCACAACCAAATTTAGCTTTTATGCCATAATTTTCCTATAAATAACTAAGTGCCCATTTTCCACACCAGCTTACCTTCATCTGGCCGAAGTGTAGTGGGTTTCGTAGGTCATGAGCATAAATTGTACTGATGCCAATGTCACTGACTGTTGTCATCACTCCTTTGACAGTCACTGTGGCAACAGCTGTATTCGACGAAGACCAGCTGAAATTTCCACTCCCTCCTGAAGCCTGAATGACACAACAGAAAAAAAAGGTCCTTTGAGACTTCACATCCAGACATAGGGATAAAAAGAGAAAATATATGAAGAAAAGTAACTGTTTAAAATGTCAACACTTTACAAAAGATGTGCAAATCACGCCTGCCCTATGACAGATTCAGAGCCTTTTAAATACCAAGTTCCTCTCACATTGTAATAAAGAATAATTACCTTTATTGTATACTGATAAGCGCCAACCTTTGGCTGCCAGGGAAATGTGAGAATACTCGGATTAAGAACTATAGGGTTATAGATTTCCACATCCTGTTCATTGTGGACTGGGTTGGCGAGGGCATGGATGTTCCCATTCTGAAATACAACGGAGATGGAAGCGAACATTAAAAACTCACCGCTGACAAGGAAGTGAGGGTAGAAGGTTAATGCGGAAATGATGATACTGCTGAATTACACACTCATAAAGCTGTAATAAAACTCACTTCATCTACAACAGCTTGTAGGGTAGCATCAATAAGTGTAAGACCATCTTTAAGTGCTTTGACGCGATGATATGATCCATTTGCAGAGGACTCCAGGATTTCAAAGTACTCCACAGGGAAACCGGTACTGATACGGACGTTCTGCAAAACCAAATTAAGCAACAGTCAGAACAAAATGGTCAGAATATGACTGTCACTTCAATAAAAACAAACAATTCAAATACAACAATAAAAATAAAAGGAGAAAAGCATAGAATTGAACTTACATCTGAAATGTAAATTTTGTTGCCAGATTTATCAAATACTTCAACCAGGATATCATATACTCGGCCTGTTTCCAGAACCCAGGTGTCACCTGGATGAATTTTAAAACCTAAAAACATAACAGAAGCAGGACATTTATTTAAAATACCTGAAACTACAAAATTGTATTTACCATTATGTTATTTTTGGTAAAAGAAACATACTGACCGAGGTAAGCTGGTTCGACAACGTACAACGTGCTGTTGGGTAGGCGAGAAACTCCTTGCATTCGTAGACCTAAGTAGATAATGCTAAGGAAACAGTAAGGCACACTCACTGATAGTGACTATTCAAAAACTAGGAAAACCCTTATCACTGTAATTTATCAAACATTAGAGCATATTACTGTAAACTTGAACTGAGTGGCACAACCAAAAATGTGTATCATGTATTTTTTTTTAAGATTACAATGGCTGCACTGCATACCGTAGCATTTATGCATGCATACATTTATTTACTGCACGACTGGGCCTTTATGCGATCTACTGTCATGAGTGCAGAGAATGTATAGAATTTAATTTAATCATGGATAATGAAGGCTTTGATTAATATAGGTTTTGCTTGGCTCTACAAAAATGTGCAACATAGAGGAATCATTATGCATTAAATGGCTCCAAACTGCAACGTAGCAAAAACTGAACATAAAAATGAACAGTTACCAACTTTAACACTGCTTGCTTTTCAAGACAGAATATTAATTGCTGTGCTGTAAATTTACAGTCATTAGTTAATAGGAGCCCTCTTTCAACACATTCTACACAGCGTTCTGTATCAATTCTAGTGGGAGAAATATGACATAGATTGCTCACTGTTGAAGGGTTTCAGATGTTTTTTCAGTTATGCAGTGGTGTATGACAAATTCAGGCAGTCCAGTACTTTGCTCAACTCTATTATATACAAAATCAAATGTATTACTGAGTTGAATAGCATTATATGTTGAAGACTGCATGCACAATTTGTCACAAGGATACTCTTATGGTCCAGCACCACATTGATGTGTCCTAGTTGAATTGCTGTAACTGTAGAGGTACTTTGATCCAGAATAGCAACAGCAAGGTCTGGGTTTCCATTAAGACCAATAACACTGTTTTGAAGGTGCAGCTCATATTGATCACAAGGCATTGAGAGCTCTGGAAAAAAGAGAAAGAAAACACAAATTAGCTACAGAGTTGGATTTACTTCTAAAAGCTTTGAACATCCAGCATTATTCATCTGGCTGCAGTGAGTTACTGAATAATCTTGGTGAACTCAATGGCCTTTTTACTTCATATTTTAAGTATTTAATATTTCCATGGACATCTTTAGAAACAGAGGTAATAGAAGTTGAAGTAAAAGTAAAATGTGACACCTGTAATTGTGCCCTGTCTTATCTTCAGGACCTTGTACTGGATGGATGTTCCCGCCAGCAAGTAGACGTCATGCGCAGGACTCAGTAAGATGTTTTCTAAAATCAGTAGTCTCACCTCAGCTGCACCCACATCCTGTAGCACAGATACCATGGTTACAGACCAACACAGCCTTAACTTCCCGCTGCGCTAAACCTGACTAAACTGGTTGCAGTGCAGTATTCAAATAACATTAATCAACCACATGAATCTGATCTGCATGTAGATAAATATGTAAACTGGATGTACTACAGTTTGAGGGTTTTTTTTCTTTCTTTTTTTTTAATACTACAGCTCACATAGACAGATGTAGAAAAGGGAGTGATTACACAATCATCTCCTGTTTTAGCAAATCTATTGCATATCAGAAGATAAAAACAATCCTGTATTTCTGGTCTTCTGATTTCCTCACTTGAACAGACCAAGGAACCTGAGTCAGAAAAGTGAAACCAAAAACAAGATGCATATCTTTTGCACCCATCAACAGCTTACCTTATACAATGACTCTTGTATTTTGGCCTTCAACTTGGCATGTCCTGTTTTCAGCCCTGACACCAAAATAATATCACCCTGTTTCCCAACACGTTCCATTTCAGATATGTATCCTGGTGGTGTATATGTCGACTCTGAGAACTTTAGGACCCTTCATCAGGGGAAAAAAAAGAAACTGATTAGAAAACACTTCAACACTGTGTGCATGCATACAAGTCATCTCAACAATTTATTTTTCAAAAGAAAGAAAAGGAGCTGCAATGTATATCCACAAAATGAATTGTACTTCTCAATAATTTGCATTCTCAACTGAGTAACAGCTTTACTTTGTTGCTATAATTTGTGTTTTATGGTTATAGCTCTATTACAACAGGCTGTACAATTTGTTTACTTTTAGTTTCCTATCAGATAGCAGACACTAGACACCATGCCAGAGTCTGAGTTGTGCATAAAAACAGAAGAGCCAACCTTAATGAATTGTAAGAGTCTGAGAATCCATTCACATCTACATCTTTCACTAAGGTCCAGTCAAAAACAAGACCTGCAAGGGTGCTGAAGGTGTTTCCTGCAAGACAGAAATGGAAAACACTCACTTTCTACTTCAACTTACAAATCATATGATCTAAGAATAAACACATGAATGCAGATGATTTGGTGAAGGTCCAAGAATACTTGAACATCTGCTGTAAAAGGTTTATGTCAGTACGCTTGAGTGCACATTGGCTTCTGAACTCAATTGTCTGGAAGCTCCAAGCAGTTGAATTAGCGAAAACAAAGCCAGTGGGTATTTCATTACAGGATACACTCTGTCCTTATGCAGTCTGCTCTGCGAAATCTAAAATGCACTTTAAGGTGAAAGCACACAAAAACAGGACACCAGGCCCTGGAGCCACCTTCTGAAGAAATCAGGCTGCAGCTAGAGCTCATTAAAGTAAGTATGTCTGCCCAAAAAGAAACAAGTCAAACAAGATCAACACTGGTGCCCTACAGTAGCAGCCTAGAAAGACAGAAAATGTACCTTGGAGCCAACTTAGTCATTACTCTGAGAAACCTTTAAATTAGCAAATAAAATATACAATATGGAGTAATGTGCAATAACTGCTAACAATAAGATTAATAAGTGATTGGTGGTGTAAAATTTTGACTCTTGGCCGCAATTTAATTATCAATAACACAAGAATGACTGCATTTCCAAGTAAGCCAGAACACAACACCTTCAGAGTCCAGTGCATGAATTCTAAGAGCCAGTGGTGAGTCTTCGAGATGTAGCTCTCTAGTGGTGGACACAATCTGGATTTCACTGATGATGTCGACAATAGCGTCGCAACGTAGCACCTGTCCTGTAACTGCAAATGAAACAAGGGAGAAAACATTAGAGTCAAGGTAAATACTACATAATAATCAAGTACTGCATTAACCCAGCACAGGGGAGATCAAGGTGCTGAGGTACAAACAATGAAAATCTGGCTCTTGACAAACACATATCATTAGGTATGCATGTGGCACTGACAATGTAGAACTTTACGTTTATCAGTCAAGTCAAATGTTGTGGCTTTTCTAATTTGTTAAAACACAAGCGATAGACTGTGTAAGGTCAAGTTGTGGTAAACCGAAACGGGTAAATGAGTGACAGAGCGAGTTTTGCTACACTGAAGACCAGCAACAATGGCATAAAACAAAGATACAATTTTATTTTTGATTTTGTGATAGAGGTATTTGCAGGCAGAGTATTAGCCATTTATTCACAACCCTTTCAAGTTTCATAAACACCTGCAAGTTTTGTACTATGCTCATCAAAATGCACAATGGGATGTTCTCTAAACAGCATGAGTATCTCATACCTTTCATCTACTGCTAGACATACAAAAAACTATCATTGTGTGTACTGCATGAGCAAATTGGACCGTATTGGATTCTAACCTCATCTCCCACTGTTTGCACCTGATGCTATCCTAGACTTTTAGCTCAATTTTAGTAACACGTCCAGCAAAAGAAAGAAAAAGTATAAAAGTGAAGCAAGGTTTTTACAGGTATTGTTCATCAGGAGAGTCAAAACCATTCATTCCCATGCCTGTTTGTTCATCTTTATGCTGGAATAAATTCCAAATGGCCAGTGGTAACAGTTGCATCAGTATATTTACCAACATCTTCAGCCAGAATGATACTGGTTAGTCTGGAGGGCTGAGTGGAGAGAGCCTGGAGAATGGCTTTCCGGGAGCAACCTCTGCTGCTCTCTTCATCCACAGCCTGAATGCTTGCTACCTCTGGTCTGGTGGAGGTCCTGGAAGACAATGACCAGAATTAGTAGGGCACAGAAGTGTGGGCCAATTATAAGCCGTGGTTCTCCATAGAGGTGGAGGTAACTACAGAACTGAGCCAAAGGTTTACACTATAGTAGGTTCACTGTTGAAGCAAATACATCATTCTACTTAAGAGTAAGTATATGAAAATCTACATATGCATTTCTCATTCTCTGTAAGCTTGAATTTTCCAAATGTAGGATCAGTAAAGTCATAACTGATACAAGAACAGCATTAAATGCTGAGGATTTTGTGTGACCTCATGTAAAGTGTTTATTTTTGTTTGGGTTACTCTTTTTCATGTCAACAGAGGTCAGACTAAATATTGAATGCTGCCTGTAAAAGTCATTTTGTTCATATTCTTGTAAGTTTTCATTGCTGTACACAGTATTTCCCAGAATTTTTAATAAAGAGACTGAAAATAGATATCATGTTGATAATAACCTTGCAAAAACAACAGTTAAAGATGGCCTATTCTAGAGCATCTATTCTACAGTTTTTCTGACAACCATTTACTCTTATTTCCTACATTTTAACACCAGTATCTGTACATTGGACTCTATAAAGTTTCAAAAAAGGCCTCGCAACGTTATATGTTTGAAGGGAAATAATCTATTATTTTCCCAACTTCAAAAGTGACTTCTATCCAAGACGTCAAAACAAAAACATAAAAAACGATGGCATCCTTGTGTACATATTGGTGACTTTCAAACATGTCAAATGCATATAAGATGCAGACAACAACTTGACATTAAACATGGACATACTGAACAGCGAAGCCAAGTTACTCATTGAGTATTCATTAGAGCCTATGCTCTTACACTTCTACTTGAGAGAAAAGTTGAATGTGCACTTTGACACTTGAGTAAACCTTTTCTACATCTGATTCTCTAGCTGCCATAATAATATGCATCATATTTGACCTTCATCATTACGGACACAGAAGTTTGATGGGAAACACAATTTCAGTACAGGTTGGTTTAACTTTAAGAGTATGGTCACAGATTTAGACCAGGTTTATTCCTGCAACTATCAGTCTTAGAAATAAAAGAACAAAGTGCTGATGAAAGCAATTAACCAGGCACAGAAATACACATTTTTCATTCATTCATTCATTCAAGCTTTATTAAAGACACAAAAATTAGGTCCTTAGGATAAGATAAAACACACACAATAAAAAAGTAAAGAAATAGCATAAAACCTTGTGTTACTTACACATAAAGGCTCGATCACCAGTGATACCACATTTTAGATGTAAACCTTACAGAACTAATCTTGGGACAGACCAGGGCTTGTACAGTTGAGATTGATAATTTTGTAACTGCAAATGAATGAATGTGTATTTCACTGTATTGTATTTCTTTGTTTGCCTTTCTTCTGAATTGCAAAATCAATTTACCTACAACTATTAACAAAGAAACCTGAACCTGAAGTTTAGAATTGCTAATGGTGAGTGCAAAAAAGATCAAAAAGGGACATGCAATTGGCACCTCAGGGTAGTTTTAGGGCCCATTGTGCCTTAAACTTACCAGTGTAAACACAGATCAGTTACCATGTGGTTTTACATGTGACAGGCTATCCAATGTATAAACCAGATCTGTCTCAGATTAATGAGGCCAACTTAATCCATTATACTTGATATACTCACCATCTGTAGCAGCCCTCTGTGGTTTCCAGTGTAAAGTTAATCCTGGTGCTTCTGGCTAGCGGCAACAACACTTTAGGAATATTTAGCCTCGAGGTACTGTCGACCTGAAGGATATTTATTAAAGATACTAACACTAAAAACGTGGACGGTAACATTTCCGTTTAATGCACAGATTTCCTGGCAGTCAAATGAGTTAACGGTCGAATGAATGGAAGGAAGTTTGTTTACTAGCTTAACCGGCTCAGTCCCATTAAGTTAGCTAACTAGACATTCGTGAAGTACTTTCTGAGTTTTCTCCGGGCTAACATCGCTACTTCTTAACTCAAAAACACGCTGCCTTCCTGTTAGTTTCAGTTCGTGTCAGTTACTGTTAATGGAGAACACACACACACACACATGATGATAACACTGCCCTTTGGTCGTCTTATTAAAGTCTCCGGAATGGTTTAACCTCAAAGCTACAACGAAACACACACAAGTTATTAAGTTTAATTTTCAAGTATAATATTAATACATACAGTTAGAAAGCGGGAGCCTAAAACGCGCATGTTTCGTACAAATACCCGCCATTAGCAATAATTGGACTTCCAGCGTGCATGCCGGGAGTGAGGTGACGTCACGCACAGGGGCACGCACCGCTGATGACGCTGTTTGTTAAAGGCGCAGTGTGTTTGTTTTTAGGAACTGAGCCTTTTTACTCAGTGACCCCAGTTATGTGAAGAATAATGGAGGTTTTTAAATAACTGGGTCACAGAAGGCGTTGTTTTATTTTAAGGTGAGGTGTATTTCTTTCTGTCCACAAGCAGTGAAATGTATGGAGACTTCAGGGTGAAAAATGGCCCATGCACCTTACCTCATGCACACTTTTGTTTTACTCTTGTGTAGTCTATTTATCATTGTCTTTTTATTGTATGTGCACAGGTATGCCACCCCGTAAAAAAAAAAAAAAAATCACTTTGAACCCCACTACTTCAATGCCACAAAAAATGTAACACTATGCATGCATGGATCATTATTTTGCTTATAAATGATTTTATGATTTTGTTCAAGATTAATAAGAAAGGTGCCATCTCCTACATTTAAAAGTAAGCCTTATTGATAAGAATAATGGATTTTTTTCTATTGATATACAAGTAAAAATAGTATATTATTAAAAAAAAAGAAAGAAAGAAAGAAAGAAAGAAAGAAAGAAAGAAAGAAAGAAAGAAAGAAAGAAAGAAAGAAAGTATTGTTGTACTTTTTGGATGCAAGTCTATCAGGTGGGAGCTCTGGCACTTGGACCAAACATCATCATGAAATAAGGGTGGGGGGGTGGGGGGGTCAGAGGCTGACTGGCAAAACTAATATTACTAAAGAACAAATACGATTGAAGCAAACATTCTGTTATAGTGAGGTTATGATTTTTGTAAAAATAAATAAATAAAAAAATTCTAGGGCCCCTGTTAGTCAAAGGCACTTGGAATCATCATCACTTTTCTCCAGCTCATGGTGCCCCTGCATATGCACTGCACTTTATTGGACTATTTCTTTTATTGTATTTATTTGTATGATCATTTTTTTTTTACTGCAACTGCCAAGTGAGATGCCACTAAAATAAAACTGTTGTTGTTTAACAATGACAATAAAGCTCTATTCTATAAGCACATAGTCATGTCTCTGTACAGTACTGTGCAAAAGTCCCAGGCCAGTGTTAGGTAATGCAAGGCAGGTTTATATGTATAGCACATTTCATGTACAAAATTAAAAAGCATGAAAGACAAGGTGAAATAAAACAAAAACCAAAACAAGTTAAAAAAGAATCAAATGCAAAAAATTGGATAGAACAAAAGAATAAGTGCAGATAAAATGCAATAAATAAACAAATGAAAATTACAGTGCAGTACAGGAAATTAACAATAATTTGTTTTTAATTAAGGCAGCAGCAAATCTAAACGCTATACAATCCATTAACATAAAGGTAGCCTAAAACTTTGGGATAGTATTGTATATTTGGACAGTGATACAAATTTGGTATTTTTGCATTTGTACATTTACACAGTGGATTTGACATGAAGCAGTCATGATATGATTGAAGTTTGGATTTTCAGCTTTAATTCAAGGGTTATCACAGAAAAAATATTCAGTGTCATGTCCTGCGCAATGAAACTCAAATGAATGAAGATAAAAGAAATGATATTGTTATCCAAACTCATGTTGTTGAATTTCTGTAAGGCTGTGTTCATTGTTTTGCATATCTTGACAGCTGTTTCATGTGTTTTACCCAACACTTCTCTATAAGGGGACAACATAGAGTCAGATCCATGTATATTTGGACAGTGAGACAAATTTTGTAATTTTGCTTCTGCAGGCCACCACAGTGGATCCGAAATGAAGCAATCGAAATTTGATTGCAGTGTGGACTTTCATCTTTAATTGAGAGGGTTTAACAAAAATATTGCACTAACCATTTCAGAAATACAACCATTTTACGCAAAGTCTCTGCATTTTCAGAGAAGTAATGGACAAACTAAGATGATTATAAATATGAGGATTATTTTCAATACTTGGATGAAAATGCCTATATGCCTATAAAATGCTTTTAATTTTCAGTGGCTGAAAAGCTGTTCTATTGGGTTGAGATCAGGTGACTGACTTGACCACTGAACAACATCCTCAACAGCTCTTGAATTTCTTTTGTAGTATGTTTTGGGCCATTATCCTCATGCACATTGAAGAACCGTCCTATCAGGTTTGCAGTATTTGAATCTGAGCAGAGAGGATATCCCTATATACATCAGAATCCATCCTGTTACTTTAATCAACAATCAGATCATCAATAAACACCAATGACCCACTTCCACTGGTAGCTGTGGATGCCCATGTCATTACACTGTCTTCACCATGTTGGACACATGACAGGATCTGCTTTGGATCATGAGTTGTTCCTTTCCTTTTCCATACTTTTGTTTTACCATCATTCTGGAACATGTACATGGTACATCTGTCCAAAGAATCATTTTCCAGAATTGGGCAGGGTCTTTTTTTAAATGCTTTCTGGCAAAATTCTAATTTGACCTCATGTTGAGAATTCCACTGAACAGTTACCAAACGTAAAGTCAACATTTGGAATCAATTCGGGACCTTTTATCTGCTTCATTTGTCATAAAATAACCAGGAAACAGGTCACATCTGGACATTAAGCTGCTTTCCAGTCAGTTGTCCAATTACTTTTGAGCCTCTGAAAATGAGAGGACTTTGTTTAAAATGCTTGCAGGTCACATAAAATACAATAACTTTGTTAAACCCTTTGAATTGAAGCTGAGAGTCCACACTTTAATCACATCTTGATTGCTTCATTTCTAATCCTCTGCGCTGGGGGTACTGAGAAGAAATGACAAAATATGTTTCTTTGTCCAAATATACAATGACCAGACTCTATGTTACCCCCATAGAAATAGTGTTGGTTAAAACACATGACAGATAATACAAAACAGCGAAGACAGCCTTACAGACTGTAAACAACACATGTAGTTTAAAGGTGTTCATTAAGTTGAGTTTGGATAACAATGTTGTTTCTTTTATCTTCATTAATTTGAGTTTCATTGTGTGGAAAGACAGTGGTGCACAACATGACACTATATTGCTCTGTGGGCTTAATGCTGCATACAGATTAGTGACATTTATATGATTTATATGCAACTTTCACATCGGTGATGTTGTAAAACTTATAGGGAGTAAGATATCCACTGTGTTCAAGGAGGAGCAGAAGATGTCATTTTAATAGCTGATTAACTTTTTTTGTGGAGATGCAAATTACATATTATGTACTCTAATTTTCTCTTACAACACGTTTGCAAGGGATCATTAACTTTTTGTATTTTTGTAGCCGAATAACTATCCAGTGTTTAATTAATTTTGCACACTTTTAGCCAATATATCTTCCTGTCTATGGCCTTCAGCCATGTATGATAAATGTAGGCCATTAGTATGCAAATCAAACACTTGCTTTCCATACAATGCAATACATTTCTGCTCTGGCAACAGGTTCAAAAATAATATCAATGCATAAAATAACATCTCACTTTTACATATTATAGGAAAGCAGAGAAGTTGTTGACAAATAAAGGCAATTTATACTGAGCAGTGCTTCTTTGACTAGACTACAGCATTGGCTGACCCAGAATGTGTTTAGAGCAGTCAGTTAAAAACTTCACTGCACAACTTTTCACCCCTAGGTGTCACTGACAGCTATCTGTATTTTTCTCACCAAAGCATGCATGTCAATGATGTTTAATGCATGGCACATGTCATCAGTGCTTCACCAAAAAAAGGTTCATCAAGAATCAGATCAAGAGACGAAGTCTAAAAATGTTTTGTATGTTATGTAATGTTTTGGCATTAAAAGTGAGCCTGAGTGAGAACATGAAACAACTGCATTATTTTTGATCCATCATGTCATCTGCTTTGAAGTTATTACAGTGATGCTCCTCCTGGGCTAAGCCTCCAGCTTTCTTGACACAGACAGATGCAACGGCTTGATTAGCAGACACAGTGTGGTTTTGAGATGTTTACATAATGCTGCATTGTGCCAAAGGTGACATATTATATGAGTCACAATGCATTAGCAATGAAAGCCTATCACTGGCCGGTGCAGAGTTCCAATATGCTGGTTTTAATGACAACCAACTGCAGCAAACCAACTCCAACTGCAGCAAAGTGTGTGTGTGTGTGTGTGTGTGTGTGTATGTATATATATATATATATATATATATATATATATATATATATATATATATATATATATATATATATATATATATATGTGTGTGTATATATATATATATATATATATATATATATATATATATATATATATATATATATATATATATATATATATGTATACAGATATATATATTTACAAGTCTACAGTTGTCTACAGTAGTCATAACTATTGGCTCCAAAACTTGCTTAGACTCAAGCATTGTATTTGTGTTGTAATAAATGATGATTTGTGCTTCAGCAAAGTACTGGCAGTAGAAACGAAGTATGAGCAGGAAGTACAACTTTGAAGTAATTTGACAAGACGGCTCCATCGAGGCCTTAGTCCTAAATTTAGTCTGTTTTCTTGTATCCTACCTGTGGACACACAACTGATGTTAGGAGTGAATGATGTAATGTCTGAACATTTGGAAAACAATACCTTAATGTCACACTCTGTGTCTGTTGGCAGACCCAAGGCGAGACAACGCGACGTGCCGAACCAGACTGAATTTATTCAAAGGAAAAGCTATTATTAATGTAGTAATGTAGTAATGAGTTGTTTCTGGAACTTAGAGTGAGGTCAATGTGATTATTGCCATGGGATTCTGATCTGGCAGCGGAAAAGCTCAGGAAATAACTAAACCAACAAACCAAGTTTTGCCTATTATTGAGAATGTTTTGAAAGCTTCTGAATTTAGAACATTTAGTGCATTTTTATTTCTTAACTGGTGTGTGTTTTCAAATAGTAGCATTATGTATTGTGAGTCTGAATATTTTTACACTGAACTGTGCCATGGTACCCAGTACATTATGCAAAAGACAGAAAAAAAAACAAAACTTTTCACCTCTGCTGTCGCCTACACACATATGCGATGAATAAAATATTTTTCCTACTGTATATCACATTGCCTGCAGCTGCTTTACAATTCTGTCAAATGTGTCTCCTCATCTGGCATGCATCAGCAGTCACATCCTTCCTGGTGTAAAGTCAGGAACTTTTCTTGGCCACCATGCTTGGCTTGGTCCAAACAAGTGGGTGCACAGGGCCATAGCACTTACTTAAATGCTTACTTAACGGTAATGTTCTCAACTGGTGGCTCAGCTTTCACCAGAAATGTAATGGGCTTTGGAAGGGGTCACCGCTTCAAATAGTTTGGGAAGTGCACCGCTTAAAGGTCCCTAAAGTGTGAGGCACAGTAAAAACTGCTGTAGGTAGGCATAATAAAAGGTGTTAGAATCCAGTGAAATCAGCATTTGCCTCAGGGAACTACTTTGTGTGTTCTAACCAATGTTGGGAAAAAAAGGACATGAGGATTAGACTAAGTAAAGTGATAATCATGGTGCTGTTTGATAAGACTGCAGGTGTCTAGGTGGTACTGACTGCAGTTTTCTCAGTAAGATGGGGAAAATGATGTGGTTGGTGCTATTACAAATTATAATCTGAAAAAAAAAAAAAAAAATTCTTACAAATAAACTTTTACTATGTAAACTTTGTCACTCAGATTGATTTTATGCAAGTCTGTAAGTCAACAAGTCAATAGATCAAGTCAGTAGTGTTATAATTATTATAACGTTTAGTACTATCTTATGCCCATAATTTCATTACTGCTTTTCATTAATTCATTCATTTTCTGAACCTGCTTTATCCCCACTAGGGTCGCGGGGGGTGTTGGAGGCTATCCCAGCTACCTATGGGTGAAGGCGGGTACATCCTGGACAAGTTGCCAGTTCATCGCAGGGCTGATATATAGAGACAAACAACCAATCATTCTCACATTCACACCTATGGGCAATTTAGATTAACTGATTAACCTATCAGTCCATGTCTTTAGATGGTGGGAGGAAGCCGGAGTACCCAGAGTACCCGGAGAGAACCCACACAAACATGGGGAGAACATACAAATTCCACACAGAAAGGTCCCTGGTTGGAATTGGACCCTTCTCATTACTGCTTGTCTAACCATAAATTTTATTAGCATATAAATTAAACGCAAAATGAAGAAAAAGTTAATTTTGCAGATCTGTACATGATCACATGATTACCGTATAATTAACATATACTCTTAAATTCCTACTAAGTTGCACTGATACTGATAATAACCTACTGTACATTACATTCAATCATTTTATTTATTCATTTATTTATTTATTTATTTTCCCCCACTTATGTTATTGAGTTTTTTCAGTCACAGGTTACATGCATATAACATACCTTTGTATGCAAAAGGATATAAAGTCAATAACCTAAGTGACAGCAATGTATAAAAACAAAATAAAACAACCACAACAAAGAACAAAACAGACAACAAACAAACAGTACCTCGACATTAAAGAATACAATTACATGATCCTATGTAAGTCAATCAGTGTAAACATGCTCCATCTCAACGTTTAAGGTACCTCATTGAGCACATAATCTCAGGCTCCTATATATTCAGGAGTAAATTACAACAACTAATTTAATCAACTAATTAAACAACTGATCAATCAGGGATAGTGGGGAAATTTAGATCTCTAGCATATGAAAGAAATTTCATTTTATTTTAACACCTAAAATACTTCTATTGAAATCACTTACATTTGACTGTGTTGAATGTTTGCAGAAGAAATGTAAAGGACTTTGTAATTTCATAGCTCAGCCTTAAGTTGTTATATTGCAAAGCTGTTTGCCTTTCAGCCTCCATACCATTTACTGCAGCCTGGAAAGTCTTTACAAGACACAGGTGGGGAGTCACTTTCACCACATTTTATTTGGCTCCTAATTTGTCCTGGTGTAACCCACGTCAGAGTCCTAGCATCCTGTATTTTCTTGTGTTCTTTAAAGACTTCCTCTATTTACTTTATAACCCTGCAGCAGAGCAATGATAATAAAAAACAAGACAACAAGAAAAGAAAATCGGATTTTTAGATGGCTTGCAACATTTCATCGTTGGTTTCATTGCTTATGTTCCTAGTCTTCTGGCTGATAAATCACATAATGCTACACTGGGATGATGTGCAGGTCCACATTGTTTACTACAATTGCTAAATCATCATGGAATTACCCATGAAATTAAAGGATAATGGACTTAGTTGTAAAGTATATCAATTTAGACCATCTCATATCTCTCAGTGGTTCCAGCGTATGTGTGTCCACTATAAGGCTCCGTCCACCTGTTTAAACAAAGACAGAAGATCCAGACAATATATCACATAATAGACAGATAACACTAACGCCTGCTGCATCGAGGGGCCTGTGTAGACAATGATGTCACTAACACTGGCATTAGTTTTAATGAAGGCCCTGCATAATATTAAAGCTACTCTGTTGTCGAAAGAACTGAGGCAAGAATGACATCACTCAGCTTAGGGAACAAATAATAAACACTCTGTATTAAAGTTTAAATTTTAATTCAATATTCCTAGTGTGAAATAGAGAAGTGCCCATTAGGTAGATTATTATGAGGCAAGGTTGCAGTTAGTGGGCTCGGTCAATTAGTCGTGGCATAAGTCACTATTCAAACATGCATGAATGAGAAATTACAACAGTGTGGGGTGCAATTACCTCTCCCAAATCAGTGTGTGTCAGATGACATTATCTCGCAGGCTGAGGCCATTACTGCGCCGAGGGTTTCCAGCCTCAGAAGAGAAAGAGAGGTCAACTACTGTGAGGGAACGGACCATTTGGTTCCTGCTTGCAACATAAGGACATCTCTCAAGAGTCAGTGGGCCTCAAATGTTCTAACCTATGAGGAATTTAGGATGCAACACTGAGTTTTAATGACAGAGTTTAATTAATTTTGCCAGTGAAAGTGTAGAAAGTTGCAATTTAAATCTTTAAGTATGTGCCAATTGCTAAAATAATCCAATATTGTGGACGACACTTTATTAACCCATAAAGACCCAGTGCTACTTTTGGGGCAGTTCCCAAATTCATTTTTCTCTGAATTTAACATTTCATAAGTGATTTATCGCCATTTACTATAATGCTATCCTCTGTGTTTTGCTTTTTTTTGTCAATAAAAATCATGTATTTTTGTATATTTATTTGACTGATCATATAGACGTTCATTAAAACTCAGATTAAAGTTATGAGTTTTTATATCAGAAACAGAGAAAAGTGAAGAAAAAGTTACTTTTCAGCAAAGATATAAATAATTGAACTAAAAACAAGTGTCTCCATCTACTATCATTGATCGAACTCCATGTGTTTTACTGGTGAATCAAAATTATAGAAGATGATGGTGTTTCCACGTTCACTATGGAGCCTCTGAACTATGACTGATGACCATGAAAAGGTGACAAACTGTATTTTACACCAATTATTTACATGTAATGATAGGATTACTTGATCAACAGGTGTTAAACATTTTAGATCAGTAGATGGTTTTGATCTCCAGTGGCTGTTTGAGTCTTTATGGGTTAACATGAGCATGAATAAAGTTTGTTATGCAATCCGTAAGTTTAAAGAATTTGCCTGTAATATTGAGACAGTCTGGAGCCTAGAGCCATTACTTTGTTGTGTTACTTTTCCACAGAGAAGTGACAAAAGCCGCCCTGGGAATTAAGCAGCTCCGGGAATCTTAGCTCATGTGTCAAGGTTATTAATGATCACTGGAGAGGGTCAAATTAAAGTTGAACTTGGGTGAGAGGATCTGTGTCATACATGTGTCTCACACAGGTCAAGCTAGGATTATATTTAACACTTAACCTGAAAAATCACTGTTACCCCCATTAATATGAATCCTCCCAAGTCAGCCACATCACATTAGTGGATGCCAGAAAGTTGAAGAATAGAGGCTTATATAAACAAACACATGGGATTGCATCTGCTATTTTTTACTTATTTTGATCCGTACTCAAGTGTAAGAAATTAGATTGAACGGAAAAACATGGAAGGCTTAAGTAATTCAGAGTAAAAATAAAAAATAACCTGTAAATTTATTGTGCATGACCAGTGTATTCGTGCGTGAATTTGATTAGAATGAACAGAGAACACCAATAATGTGACCAGTGACTCATCCCTGTCATTGATTAGTCAAGGAAGACCCCTGGAACAAAGTGGCCAGTGGCCTTATTGTTCCTTCTATGGTCTGATCAGGCTTTTCATCACAGCTATTGTCTGCTTTTATTTTTTACGAATGACCCTGAAAATCAAACCAGAGAAGATGTGGGACACTAGATTAAAAATCTGGATCACTTAAAACCACCTTGTGCAGTGTATATATCAAATTTGAGGCATGATAGGTGAAATACAATTAACTGACATAAGGAGATCTTTGGACAAACATCACAAACATCATGTGATATACCTAATGATGTCTGAGTGAATCTGATTTATTAAAGTCGTTTGATTTCATGCCACAACAGTCAGTGATGTAGCACCTAATAGAAAGATGAGGTTAATGAACTACACTGTAAGTCCAGACTTTGTATTTACTAAAATGCTTTAATTACAATGTACTTAAATGATTTCAGTTTTATTACATTACTATACATTTTTGAGTATATTTTACTAATTTGTAGACATAGTCGAAAGTACAAAAAAGTTTAAGTTGTATGGATTTAAATCACTAAGTTTTAGTCATGACCACACCTTTTTATCTCCGCAGTGCATTGCGGGTATTGGGCATATTGTTGAAAATGTGTTATTTTTATGTGCAGGTGTTCAGCGGGGTTGTGGTGTTAGTGTTAATTTTGACTTAATGTGTGTATGGCAGTGTTTATTGGGCTTTATGTGTTTGTTTTTGTATTTTTGTAGAGCTGCACCGTGAGTGAGAGACATAGGCTGAACAATGGTTTAACTGTTCATCTCAAATCTTTCTGACTTATGCAACTCATTGTTCCTTGATAAATTAAAAGCACTTCTTGAACTAGCAAATGACAGTGAGCTAAATTCCTCCCCAAGTCCCATCCATGCTACAATATATTAAATGGAAAAGTTATACGAAGTAATTAATATTGCAAAAGATCTTAATTTAAATCAACTTGAACTTGAGTACAATGAACTGATGATATTAAGTCTAATGCTTATACAAAGCAACTGATATTGCAACAAATTTTAAGTTAAATTAACCCTTTCATGCATAGCAGTCACTATAGTGGACTGTTATTCTACAGCTGTTCTCTTGTATATTCATGGGTTTTGTTGTTTTAGTTGCATATCAGACAACTTTGCTGTTCTTGATAAACCTGATCTGCAGAAACATGTTTGAGAGTAAATCAATTGCTATTTGTTATTAGACTGTAATTAACAGTTTTCTTGAACAAAAAGTGTTTTTTTTTTCACATTATCTCCATGAAGTGAGTAATAACTAGTATTAAAGTATGCTAAAATGTGAGAAAACATCAGATTAGCTGCTTTAAAATTATATTTCATAGTTTTCACACAGTATATCACTTTCTGATATTGCATTTTAAATACATCTTTCTTTTCTTCAAAAATTAAACGCATGGTGTCCAGCTGAGGAAACTTTTTTTTTTTTTAACTCCATAAAAAACAGGTTCATAAAATTCAATCACACTGTTTTTTTTTTCATGCCTAAAGAGGAATAAAAACACTCAGGGAAAAAAAAAATCTTGACTAAGGACCTCATAATTCATGCATCAAAGGGTTAACTTGGCATTTAGTGTGCTGTAATTAAAATAGCACTTCCATTCAAATCAGGCATTTAAGTTTAATACACTCAAGTTTTCATTACCCATCACTTATTTTTTTTTAAGGCAACCGGTTTACTGAATTTTTTAAAGTAAACTCAACTTATCCGGTCTTACAGTGCAGACAGAAAAACAAGAACACAATTCTAATTTTGACAGTAATGACCAGATGACCAGTGCCATTATTATTATTATTAGAATTTCCCTGGTATTAGTCTCATACTGGCTGTTACGTCATTTCTAGTTTTTGAGTAACATTAGTCAGAAATAATTTCGAAAGAGCTGGAATTAGTAGGAATATTTCCACGAACAAGTTGTCCCGCCCTCCAAAAGAAGAAGCGGGGGCGCTCCCAAACCAGAGTCAGGGCATTAACTTTACGCACAAGTTTCCCCCAGGAGCAGGAGCACACCAGCACTGCGGGACCACAAACACAAGGTAGGAAGCGTGGTTTTAGTTCGGAAATAAAAGCACTTAATATTATTGGAAGATTAGATCCTGATGTGTCATTCATAGGCTTCCACTTAACAAACTTTGAGATAAATAAGAGTAAATATTTAGATTTTGCGCAATTTGATCACTTTCTGTCTTGTGTATACGATGTAATTTTTCGGAAATCCACAACATCCAGGCATTTTGTGAATAACTAGTGAGTAAAGCTTAAGTTTCTATATGAAATTAAATGTTAAAGTCAACGTCTTGGTTGTAAAGTGAAATTATGTAGAGTTTTGCGCGTTAGTCTTCCTGTGCGCGTCTCATTAATATAATCCTCCAATGAGCGCGTCATGCCTTATCCTGTATAATGACCGGTCATTACAGTTTCTGGGGATTCACTTTGCAGTAGCCTGTGTTTGCTCATGGTTTCAGGATTTAGTTGATGCATGCAGGAAAGAAGTGTTTGCACGTGTGTGTGCGCGCACACGTGTTACAGTGAACAAGAGGATAAAGGTCATTTCTTGGCTACTGGATGTTAAGGCACACACAGTAGGTATTTGGAATGCTTTGTGGGACATTCCCCCAGATGATTATCCAAGAAACAACCAGAGATCTTCAGATATTAACTTAAAACAACCCTTTGATTCTTAAAATTGTACTTGGAGTATTAATAGAACCTGTTAATGTTAAAGATTATCTTGTAACATTTTACTGTCCAGTTCTTTTAGTCAGTATTATTTTTAGAAGAACACAGGGCTCAGTTTGGGATTGAGTTCAGCACAGTTAAAGCACTAAAGGTGGGGCCATGCGCTGGTTAAAGATCTGGTAAAATGATTTTGTACCCAGAGCACACAAAGACATCATTGATTCTCTAAATGGAGCAGCAATGCACTTTGCATGGCTTTTCCTAAATTATGAAGTGACACAGAGCTGCCGATGTAACATTCATTTTCACTGACCTCCTGATTATTTTGACTCATTTTTACTTCTAAAATGAGGTATTTTTTGCTCACTGTGTTCTGGAAATAGATCTCTGTACTTTGGTGTGGATTCACATATACTATGCATATATATGTTTTCAGACACATCCACTTTTTATTACTATTTATTTATTATACACAACAGTAATCACCTTTGTCGCAGTCACTGAGTCCCAGTTATACTTAATCTATCAAAAATAAATCACATTGTCTCAATTATTCCATGAGAAGAGGCAAAAGTATTTCATTCCATATTTTCATTTAAAGTGCAACAGTGTATTTACAGGGTTTTCACTGGTCTTTTTTTTCATGAAAATCTAAAAAAAAAAAGGTGTTTCCTGTAACTTGACAGTAACACATTGTAAAGTTCAAGTGCCGGAAGTGTAACATTGTTTACCCTGTGTAGTTGTGCCTGTTTTGGTGAGAGTCCATTCCAAGGACGTGGAGTTTGGGACTAATACGATAACAACATTGGCTGTTGAAAAAAAAAAGAACACTGAAACTTGTTAGAAACACTTCAGTGTGAAATGTATGAAGACAAGTTTGGCATGTTAAATGATCTGAGTTAACTCTTAATTTTGAACAAGACTTTTTAGCATGAACTCTTACATGAGTCTTTTATCACTGGCACCAAACCAAGTAGTGAAGCAAAAGCAGGAAAGTAAAATAAAAAACACCTGGTTTTCAGTATAGTTCTAGTGTTAAGTCATAACATTTACTGGATAACACCTCTCACATCCTGACATATTGCTGCCCCCAGTTTATATATTTCATTATGTAATATGTTCTTATACTAATCCTTAGGCATGTCTATAGTGCAAGTATAGTTTTTGTTCAGTGTGTGTGTGTCTTAAATAATCCAGAATGGGAAAGTTGGCTTTATAGTCACCTGCTTTTATAAAGGAAATAGCAGAAATTAACAGTGGACTCAAATGACAGCACAGTATTTGCACAACCTGCCCAACGTATTCAGTGAAAAGAGACAATTTTATGACAATGCACTAAACTGTGCTGCACATTGATAATTGAGATAAGCACTTCTCTGTGTGACACAGTCATCAAACTGTTGTGATGTGACACGCTATCACACTGTGGCAGAAAGGAGGTTTTGTTATTTCAGCATTGTTTTTACAAAAAACTGACAATTTTTTGCAGGGTTATTATTCTTCATTCACTGTTTCCCTCTGTCAACCTTACATTGAGGCCAAATTTCCATGTGCAATCAAATACTGTATAAATCAGAACTTATATCCCCTGTGGTGGGGAAGTAGTAGGCATGGAAAAATGTGCTTTACTTTTGGCAGGTGGTCAAATTAAAGCTGACAAGTTAGAAAGTTAAACTATGTTTTTGACTGTTACTATGAAAATAATCCAAAAGTAATGAGACTCTGATTGTTTTCAAGCTGAACGCCAGATAACTTTTGAAGTGTAAATTTGAATAAACCATTGTTTACTTTCACAGGCTCAAATTCTTTCTCATCTGGAATAAAAACGAGGCTGAAGGGAACTTTGAAAATTGACCTGAACTGTTTCAATTTGTTTTGTTTTTTTTAGGCAAAATGCCCACACAGAGAGCGTTGTTTTTAAGTCTGATGATTGCATACTTGGACATCTGCCTTGGCCAGAGGGACTGCACAGGTGTGGACTGTCCTGCTCTGCAAAACTGCATTGAAACAGTTTTAGAGAACGGTGCCTGCTGTCCTACCTGTACTCAAAAGGGCTGCACTTGTGAAGGCTACCAGTACTACGACTGCATCCACGCAGGCTTCCGGAAAGGGAAAGTCCCAGAGGGGGAATCATACTTTGTGGATTTTGGAAGCACAGAATGCTCCTGTCCCCAGGGAGGAGGGAAAATAAGCTGTCATTTTATTCCTTGTCCTGAAATTCCCCCCAACTGCATTGATATTTTACAGCCTGCAGATGGATGTCCACAATGTGGGCGAGTTGGTTGTACACATGGCAGCAAGAAGTATGAGGCAGGACACTCCTTCCAGATAGACCAGTGCCATGTTTGCCACTGTCCAAATGAAGGTGGCAGGTTAATGTGCTCCCCCATTCCTGGCTGTGACCTACGCAGTGGTAACAAACCCACATATGTTACAACCCCTGAGGACAATAATCCTTTGAGAGATGTGAGTGGCCGTCGTGACAGCCGACAGCCGAGTCCTGCAGAACCCTTTTCCAATTTGGCACTTGGAAACACTCTACCACTGTATAAGCAGGACCCACCCAGTTCTGGCACAGAGGATTATGACTACACACTGGCAGAGCCGACGACTTCCACCCTCCAAGATCTGGCCCGACCACTGGAATCTACTACAGTACCACCAGCTTACCCAGAGTCAAGTTCAACTTCCTTGAGCTCCCATGATGGCAAGAGACATCAATCAAGAGAGACACAAAAAAGCCATAATCCAGAGCGAAGTGGCAGAAGTGAGGTATTGAATAACATGGATCCAACCACTACCAACTCCCAAAGAGAAACACTGTTAACATCTACAACCTCCCAAGGGGTGACCACAGAGAACTACAAGTCACAACATGAAACTAGTGAAAAGACCATTAGACATAACAGTGACCGAAGTAGGCCGGTGCAGGACGCTTTAAAAGACACGACTTACGCTGCCCGTCCAAACAGGGGAAGCAGGAACGCCACCAAACCTCACAAACACAGTCAGGGCAGTCGCAGCGGGAATCACAGTAGATCTCATTTGGTCAACCATAAGGGGCAGGAAAAGGTTCCGATGGAAAATGAGCGGCCTTCCGGTAAAGAGGAGCAGAGCTTGAACCCCACAATCCACTTCAGTCCAACCGTTAGATCTCCAGTTATTGTGAGGGATGATGGAGAGCAGCCCCGCAGACAACCCCAAACCCTGTACAACTACCAACCACAGGATGGAGAGAGTGACACACAAGGTAAAAACAAACTAAAATTTTGGTTTTCTGTGTGCCTACTGCAAAATGCCTCACAGAATGATGATTTATAGTATAGCGATCACCATTTTGTCATATCAGACATCGCACTATCGCCTCCCTCACATCCTGTCTTTTGAGGAGGAATTCATCATCACTCTATTGAAGCTGGCGGTGGTCCAAGAAAAACAATTGTCCATGTAAAGCCTGTTTTTCCTAGATAGAATTTATCTACCTTTCTCAGAAGACAAAGGGACTAGCCTATGCTTAGTTTGTATTAATTTTCTATTCATGTTTAGAGAACGCTTCAGAGATTTATAAAGAGTGGGTAATAATATTAAAACTGGAGGCACATTTACACCATTATCCCTATTCTATTTGTATTCTATCCTATAAGAGCTATTGAAGTGACCATCTAGTTTGCTTCAGTGATAGTTCGGCACTTCAGTCACTTCAGTCACACTTTACTTCTTATGAATCATTTAATCAGGAATGTGATTTTATTCGGTCCAATAACTTTGGATGACTGATATGCTTTATGCGAAGGAAAACTTAATTAGATCATAATTTCTCTATATCTCATGATTTAATAGCACCATGGTAATCGCACTAAGATCATAAGAGCCCAGAAGATTAGATTAAATAATGAATGGGTGAAATGTCCTGATATTAGACTTGTCATTTCATTCTTAATGTATAAGAAAGTTAGTTTCTGAATTATTCAAGAAATCGGTTCAGCTTCTCTAATATTAGCGGTGTTTTGTCCAGCAAACAGTAGTCCAGAAGTGTGTAGTTAACCTACTTTACAACACTATGATTTTTGTTGAAACCTGTCAGGATTTTTCTCTCCTTTCAGCACCTGGCCTCTGTAGGTATGTGCAGTGTAAGTTGAATGCATCTGTGAGGTGCCTCTATGGCATGAACAAATTCACTGACTGGTTTAAAGTTGGGATTATGTATAAGTGATGGACTGTTCTTTTTAACCGCTCTTCTTCTAACAAATTTGCTTTTGGACTGCTTTAAGTCTGGGCCAAATCTAGATGAACTGTGCATGAATACCAATGAGCAAATAGAGAGATTAGTTTTAGGATGTAACAGAACTATTTCTGTGATAGATGTTATCAACTGTTTACCACATTGCATACAAGGATGAAGACAATCTATACAACTGTCAAACAACCTATAGTTTCATGGCAAAGACTTTTATTGAGTTCAATATATAAGATATGCATTTGCTTGTGTGATTATGTGAAGCTTGTGATGGAGTTTAGTTGTATATTTATGCTAATGACTGTTTCAGTTGCCTACATCCATGATAGCAGCCTGTGCACTGATTAATAAGCTGAACATTCAGGTCAGTTTTTCAGCAAAAAATAAGTATTTTGAGTTCTTCAGTGTCTCTTTTCCGCTTTGCTGCATTAGCAACATTTTATGACAGTGCTACAATGCAGACTCCAGTGCAAACTTCATGTAAGCTCGCAGGTGTGTGCAAATCTTTTCTGTTTGTTCTGTTCTGTTTGGGATAAATAACGTGATGCAGCTTGTCTGGCTGCTCCACTTGAAGCGACACTGCAAAGGTTCACCAGTGAAGGTCATCATTCTGAGGAAAGTCTTCCAGAGCGGTGACATGTTAAAGCACACAGAGGAAGAACTGCTGATAAGATCCCCGACTAATGCCTGTTATCACTGCCATTAGCAAGGGATGCCAAAGTTATTTAGAGAAGGAAACGAAAGAGCACAAAACACAAGAATACATCCATTTTTCTCAAAAACATAAATGGGCTGCTTTTGCAGTGGAACACAGCCCAGGATAAACTTTTTTTTTTCTTGTAGTCAATAACTCCTGTTCATTTACCTTTTTTCCCTCCAACCAAACACACTGTGTGCTCAGAAGGGGGATGGGATTGTTTAGGCTTTCTGATGCTGGCTCGGACCTGGTTTAGGATTTCTTAGGGGTTGTACTTGTGAGCGGCATAATACCCATGTGATGAATGAGACCACTGTTGTGGCGTGATTGCCAGACGCTAGTCACTGCTCCCTCATGAGCCAGTGTGATTACCAGTCTCCCGTGAGGCTGCTGTATTCCCAATCTTCCCAGTAATCATCTGAGTTAAAGCACACCTCCGCACATTCTACTCAGAAACTTCCTTACCTTTTCTTTTACAGACAGTAGCTATGACTTTGAACCAAACGGAACAAGTCGCAGATAATAGTTTATTAGACTCATGTCTGAAGCATAAAAATGACTAAAATGAAAAAGTGTAGTGGATTTTGTTTTTATCAACAGCACTGTCACAACATGCTGCATATGGGAGTAATCTGAGCAGATGTATAATTTTCCTTAGGATGAAAGGGAGGGTAAATTCCAGAGCTAGCCATGTGAGAGTTCATCCCCACTGTACCACCAATGTGAAGATGAGTCTCAAGGAGATAGCTGACTCTTAATCTAGGGTGCCTTCCAGGTCATTTCCTGGAATCCTGGCCATCCGCAACACATCCTTACTGAAAAACCGCCTGATCTACGTGTCACCAACGCTTATAAATAAAAAAAAAAAAAACATCTGCTCCAAGATGTGGCAAACCGCTCATAAAAGAGACGCAGTATAACTAGAGACTGAGTTTGATGATAACTTGCAACACAGTAGACCTGCCTCATGCACCCATCTGCATTTCTATCTCCAGTCTTCAGGGCATCAAATGTGAAAACAAGTAAGCTTTTCATATTAAATCTTATATCCATTTCCATGCTTTGTTTATGCAATTACTTCTAATGCGGAAAATAGTTACCTCTAATGGGCCAATAAGTTCTTGCCAAGTAGGTAAGATTATTCCGTAGAGTTCAATTATTTTTATCCATCAGATCCAAAATCAGGATTTGGATGGATTTCCTCTGGCAAGCAATGAGCACATTTCCTGTGGTCTGGTTTGTGAACACACCTTGGAATATATAAGTCTAATAAGGAAATGGGAAGCAGGCTCAAATTACAGGAATTACGGGAAAATGTGGTCTGAGGTGTGCAGTGGAATACACTTAACCAATTTAATATGCAAAACGTTGTCTGATGCTGATTTTATCATGCATAAAATCCATAAAACAACACGAGCGTGTGCATTGTTTCAAGGGCATGTGTGGCATCGGTAGGATACACGCGCTTAAGTTGCTTTAATTCAATACACAAGTCCAGACAATGTGTGTGTTTGTGTTTAGATCATGTTATCTAACCACAATATTGCTCTGAAAACCATCAAAGAGTGCGGCAGTCCCCGGAGGATCACATTAACTTACTATAACACCACTTAAGACAGTAAGAAGATGGATCACACCATTGTTGGCTCGTATAAAGATCAAGACACAAAGCTGTCAATAATTAAATCCTGAATTGGTCCTTCTGGAAATGAAGTCATGGTGATAGCGAGAGAGACCTCCCTGTTATGTCATAGCCAGCTGCTCTTGGATAGTGATTATATGCTTCAAAAGACACGATATCTCTGGAAGGATTCATGTTAAAGGTGAGAAGAACAATGTGTCACCGATTCCTACGCTCGCTGCAAACTTTTACACTCATACACCTACAAAAACGCACATAAAACATAGACACACTTTTAAGCTTTTACCGTCAATCATCTGACATGTCCAGCCACAGAGTTTGTTTGTTAGGGACCCTTGGCATGTGCTGTTATTCACATTGTTGGCCCCTGTTCTTTCCAGCCCACCTGTATTGTAAATCACTGCCAAGTTCACAAAAGAAAAGACACACCAGCCTTGATTAGTGGTAGTGCGCTGCTTTATGACACCTCTAGACATGTTCAGAGTTGCCCTTTTTAGTTGTTATTGTAACTCCATATTTTCAGAGGGTGTGATGTCACCAGTTTTGGATTTGGAAAAGAGCAAACCATCTGGTGTTAATGCTAGTCTAATGGACAGATGTACTATAATTAGAGGCCTAGAAGAAGAAGAGATGCTCCTCAGCTACTTTTGAAACATACTGCGTGATGCTTACATTTGAGGAAGTATGATAATCAATGTAGCTAATTATTACGCAGCTAAATGGAAAATGTTATGACTTAATTAGAAGGTTAAAAGAAACAGGAAGAAAGAAGGAGAACAGGAAGAGTCCTGGTCGGGCTTAGATATGTTTCCATCCCCTGCTGTCATTATGGCTAAAAACAAAACAGTTTTCCTTTTCATTGTTTCAACCGCTGATTTTTTTTTTGTTGCAAACAAGGCCTTGAAATCTATATATTTTATCTCTGTATACATCCTGCTTTGTGGATGGAGCAAATTTGTGTAATGTTCATGATGAGGGGAATGATTCCACCTGGAGAAAATGAATAGGAGGCAAAAGATGAGGGATGAATAATTACGTTCCCTGTCTTTTAATATACATTCACCGGGGTTCAAAGAGACTTGTTTAACTGTGCAGCTGGCACACATACTGTAGTTATGTATCAAAGAGTCATTGTGCCTCTTAAGGTTTCAGTTTTCTCATTTCTAAACCTTTAAATTATGCACACTGCAGCAGTCACTCGCTCTGTTTTGAGTAATTGCCTTGGCCTTATTATATGTAGGTAAGCCAAAGAGAGAGGTATTTCAGTTAAGATGAAGTGGTAAATGGTATGAAGTTAAAGTACTAAAAGGACTTGGGCACTCTCAGGTGTCTCTGCCTAGTTTTATCTATTTAGAAATGCGATAAGATTTCTGCTGCATCTTTCCTCTGGGCCACTGCCTGGTTCACTTATGGTTTAAATTGCAGCATTTCCTGTGTGAGGAACAATTATGGGATTGAGAGAAGTGTTAATAGAATTCTAATAATCATTGTCAATGTCTGTGATCATTAACCATTCAGATTTACAGCATGGAGAAGGAAACTGAAGTTATGTTAATGTTAATGAATAATCATAAATTCAGTAGTGTCTGGTGAATACTTTGTTATATAAGTACTGTAGAGTCATATCTTTCAATATTTCTGGCCTTTTGGTGTGACTGATGAAAACATGAGTGTTTGGAGCTGCAACTACAGTGTACAGCAGCCACAAATCAACGCTGGAATGCACTGCCCTGTTATTGGAGGAAGACGTATATACAGTATTTTCCCTCTGAACCAGATAATGTGTTTTTCTTCTCCTCTTTGACCCATTTTAAAATGAAGTGCTAACGTGTTACAATTTCATTCTGCTCCAGCTCCGATTAACCAGGATGTAACAAAGTCAGGCAAATTTACTCAGAAGTAATTTTATCGAGATGTTGTTTTTATACTTTTTGCCAATGAAAATGAAAGCAGAGTCAAAGAGTCTGAGAAGAAATTACTATTTCTGTTTAAAATTCTCACGGTGTCGTACCGTAACATGCCTTAGGGGGAAGTTCAAATGCACTTCCAGTATGATTTAACCAGATTGACAGTGAAGGGATTCAACAATTGTCCACTTTTAACCTGTTATTTAATGTGATTCTCCAAAAACACTGGCAGCACTAAACAAAATGTCTTTTGTTTTTCACTGCAGTGTCTTCTGAGGAGTTGGTGAAGACCTGCTGTGAGGCAGGGGAAAAATGGGCTTCTACTAATGGTCACTGCAACAGCATGGAACCAACAACAAAAGATGTGCACTCCATCTGCTGGTAAAGCTGTTAATAAATGTCTATTTACATCCTTTAGCTTAATTATCATAATTAAATCTAACAAACTGTAAATCATCTTAAACGGCCTTCTGAGGAAAAGTAGTTATATGTTTAAGGTTTAATGGACCTATCAACGAGGTGAATTTAAAGATGGATTAGTTGCGGCGGTCTTATGTTATGGGTTTTTGTGCAAAAGCAGTCACATGTAAGATCCATTTTCTTTGGATACAGGTTTTTAAAACAGTTTCCCAAACTGTTTTTTAAAGATGGTAATACCTCATGACTGTTCACAACAGGCCCTATCTATGAATCAACAACAAATTTGTTCCTAAATACATTCATTTAACCACCATTTCACAATGGTGGAGCTCTTAATACTGTGTTGAGTAGGTAAACCAGTCATTGAAGTCATTTTAATAAATAACTTTGTTTTACTCTGCAATGACAGGATACACATAGGGTAAATAACTTATATGTGAAATGCTGTAAACATATAGCATAACAGAATGTGTACTAGTCTACACTATAACCATCAGACCCATAAAAATGATCAAAACCATGCTTCTTTATTCTGAGATGCCTGAAATGCATATTAATTTTCCTGATCCAAATAAAATCTCCTGTGACCAACCAGTGGGCCATGACCCAGTCATTGGGAATGAATGATGTAAATGCTTTTGATTAGTAATTGATTTCAATAATCAGAAAGGACACACTTTCTCTTTCTTGTTATAATTAAATTTCAAGACACACAGCTCTTTGGTTTGCTCTGTTGCAGCACTCGTGGGAAGAATAGTCAGCCCACTTGTTGTTGCTGTAGCACCACAGTTGCCTTTCAAACACTTTCCTCACAATTCTTTACCCTGTATGCTTTTGTCTGCCAGGACTGCCCAACGACAGTGCTGCCTGGGGTCCCTGAGAGAACGTCAGTGTTTGGCTGGAATTAATGCAGCCAGAGGAGGAAAGATGTGTGAAGAAGATGCCAGCCCTGATAAATGTGGAATCAATTCCTTAAAGGCGAGTATCTGTGACCAGATGCCACAGTAAAGGGCAGACGTAGTTCACTGGGTTCACACTCAAACTTAATGATGTTGTAAATTTCAAATTAGGCTTAATGCAGTCTGAATTAGCAATTTACAATTGCATTAGTCACAGTGGAATTGAAAACATGTGTAGATGGTCTTTGCCTTCAGTCTTTCTGCAGTGTCAGAGCAACTTTGTTCTAGATACCTCCAGCGAGGATTACTTCTGTGGTGCCAATTCCCTGTCATTTGATTACTTTATTTAATTTAGATCAAATGATTTAGAGCCACTTAGAGCAGAAGATTCCCACAGTTGCACAGGTTTTGCCGTCTTCTCAGACGACCTCAGTGACTCGTAATATCAGACGTCAATTGTTCCGCAGGCTGACAATTAGAAGAGAAGTGGTGGAAGATGGTGGTTATAATGGCTTTCAATGAGGGTCAAGTCAAGATGGCTGTTTGGCTGCACGGTGTTCATCGGCACAATCAAGTTGACTAACTTTCCTGTAACTTTCTGAAACTGACAATCAGGTATCCACATCCATTTGCATTCTGTACAGTGACTCGTTAGCTATGTGGAGGTGTCTTTACTGTTTCTGTTAGTACACTATTCTATCAGTCATTATGAAATATGCCCTCCACTCTATATTTAAATTATATACTACACCCCCTCTGTTTGACAGTCAGCCTTTCACACTATTTGGACATTTGGAATGACTATAAATGGCTAAAATTTCCAGCGTGGCCAGACAGCACATCTTAAGAATCGTTTGTACTCAGAGGCTCTCAAGCAGTACATTGACTCTATGCTATTGTACAGTTGTTAAATTTTGGCTTTCGTCTCTTTACTGCGGGACCCCTGTAGATTTAGTGATGTTTTGCCATCTACAACCATGCCACATCACAGCAGTCATTACTTTAGTTTGATGTTTCGCCATGAACCCATGCACTCTCTGTGGTAATTCGGGCGAGAGCTGCAGGGGAAAGAAGCAAGTTGCCCTAAATTCAAACTTGTAAGAACTATCTGTCAAAACTGAATTCAAAAGCAAGTTTTGCTATAGTATGGATGGGTGTGTGTCAGTGCTTTACATAATGGATGTTTTTTTTCAGAGAAGAACATTTCTGCACAGCTATATTCTATTGTGCTCACCTTATATCATTATAGGTTACATTATATTTCCTCTCAGTATGCAGGATTTCTGAGGTAAATGCTGTGAATGTGTGGTCTGCAGGAGTGCTGTGACTGCTGTTCCCTGGGGCTGCAGTTCCGCAAAGAAGGACTACGCTGTGAAGCCCACCAGTACCTGAGTTTCCACTGCAGACATGTCTTTATCACCTGCTGCGAGGGGGAGGAGGGGAGGGCCGGGGGTCAAAACGGCTGGCACAGCGTCAAAGAGAGGCCCGCTGTCAACCCGACTCCACCTCCGAAGAAAGGTAAAGCCAACAATTATCCATGCACTACACTGATGACAAGCAAGTAGCAGACACCCAAGCAAAAACAGTCCATTCCCTTACCCCACTTGTTAAAGGAAGTATTGTATTTAAGCTCCCCTACCTTGCTGAGAAGTAGTGCAGCCTATTTGCCGCCCAGAAAACCCAATGCACCCCTCTGCTCTAATTTTAAGAGATCTAATGCCTGCTTGGCTCTGCATCCTGTTGTGGTCAGAAAACCACTTAGCCACTTACTTACACTTGAACTGATTTGTTTTGGTTTGAGCTGGGGTCATTTTAAATTAGTTAAAACAGCCGTGTTGCATGATTAGGCGCTTTTCAGAAGGATTTTTAAGGGCTTATGTGCTGGTCTAAAAACAGGCAGAAATACAGAAATAAATCATGTCATTTTAATAGTACTTATATCTGTAACTTTATATGTTTTTGTGGGTTTTTTTCTTGTCATGTTTGATCTGTTAAAGTCATTGGTGTTGGTACGTGCAGTATGATGAGTGATGTGGTGTGTGGCTGTGTTTGATAAAAAA
Organism: Sphaeramia orbicularis; assembly: GCF_902148855.1. Lineage (NCBI taxonomy): Eukaryota > Metazoa > Chordata > Actinopteri > Kurtiformes > Apogonidae > Sphaeramia > Sphaeramia orbicularis. Next base: position 29,239,559 of record NC_043963.1, read on the forward strand.
TGAATACATCCTGTTATTGAATTATTCATGTTGTTTAGCATGTTGGTGACAACAAAAGACTCTTCTTGTCCTGTAGTGTCTGACAGCCCATTCCCTAAAGAGGCCTTCTCCCTTGGTCAGGACCGAGAAGGGGAGAACACAGTAGAGGGTCCTGTTGAGGTGGAGGACATGGATGAGTGCCTGATATACGAGGGCAGCATCTGCCACCACAGATGCATCAATACACTGGGATCTTACCGCTGTGAATGCTTCCCTGGATACACGCTGCAAGAGGACGGTTTCACTTGTGCACAAGGTGAAGCGAAGACCACCCATCTCACTGCATTACAAAGTGCTAGCAGACATTTCCAGTCAGGAAACAAACTGCCTCAGACATTTGCACTTTTAACTAAAATTTACAGTTCACATTGCTGTCAGGAAGACCTCATTTGTCGTAATTTGTGTACACTTTCACAGTATATTATTTTCCTGGTCCCTTTGCCTTCCTTCCTGTCTGCAAGCCCTGATACTGCCTAATAATAGTTATTGTAATCATGCACTAACATCCCTTTCCTGCACTGACAGCAATGCGCAACTAATCACATCTTTTTTCTGTTGTCAAAAAACTTTTGAACTGAAAAATATTTTTATCCTGTTTTTAAAGTCATTCTTTGTGGCCTTTGAAGCCTGAAGGTCTGCTCTGATGTACAGTGTGTATTCTCAGGTAATGCTGCATGAATATGCTGCAGTGTACCAGACGTTAATGAACAGTGGCTTTCGCCAACACAAGCCTGTCTCAACAAGATACTAATGCCAGAGTTCTCAGCAAATTACAGTGAGAGATGGGGCTCACTAATAAAACCAAATGTTTGTCTGCAGGCAATGTTTTTTCCTGTCTCACCTTCACTGCTATTACAATTTTCATCTGAGGTTGCTACTTTCATATCGTTGGATGAAAATGCAGGAATCGCTCAAGGTTTTAGCCTCTAACTTAGTATGTGGAAGTGTTGATTACAGTGTAATTTATGTCTTTGCAGAGACTATAGATGTGCAGAACCAACTGGAGGAGGATAACAGAGTGCTGGTGGAACCCACTGCACCCCTTCCACCCCCCACTGAGCCCTCTGTCCCACTCAACCCTTGTGAAGGTTAGTACCTATGGCTTAATGAGGAAAGATGCAACTGCAAGCCTGACAGCTCACTATGAAAATCTTCATTGATCTTCATGTCTTAATCAGAGGCTGGAACATGCATCAAGTATGTTCAGAAGAGAATCAGGCTTTGCTGCTATAGACTGACATGTTATTTCTTCATACTCACCATTTCCATGAATTCTAATTGTGCTGCAAATGTCAAACAGTCACTCTGAGATGGTATCAAAGGTTAGTTTGTTTTTAGCATCAAGTGCTCATTTTAATGAATTCCTCATATCATAATTTGAGCTCAGCCACATTTTGTTTCTCTTGTTTGGTTGCCATGATGCAAGGGTGGAGGTCCACCACACTGTGGGCCAAAATTAGGAAATACAATATAGCCAGGTCATGGATCAACCTGGAAAAAGGAAATGAGCAAACAGCAATACAGTAAATCGTGTTCTAGTCTCCCACGCTGAGCAACAAAGCTCCCCTCTGTTTCAGTCCTCAAGTGTGTGCTGTGTGGGGTAGTGCTATATTTCATTTCACTTGACTATGATATTTTCAGGAAACGGCCCCTGTGAACAACAGTGCACCCCAGTGGATGGATGGCCACAGTGCTCATGTTCCCTGGGGTTCGCTCTGAGGACTGATGGAGTCTCTTGTGAAGGTAAGGAGCTGAAACACTTTCATACATTACATCAAAATCGCATGCAAAAAGCTTGGTGCGTTCACAGAAGCTAAAAAAAAAAAACAGCTTGCAATTTAAGCATTCATTTCAGCTTTCTTCTGCAGCCAGAGGACTTCCAGTTGAGGAGAGTTTCTTGGCAAGAATGCTTCCACTGATTTGTCTCTTTCTCTCATCAGTGCCTGTAGATTTGCAGAAGAGATACAGCCCTAATCCCCTTCACTCTCCATAACACTGTGTGATACAGACCAAAAAATACAAAAATGGGAGACATTCTTTTCATCTTGTTCCTGAGTTTCTACCAGAGGGATTATCCCAACTATCCATGCATTATCATGCTTTATCTTGCTGACTGCATACCATATGCACCGCTTATTTCTGTGTTCTTCAGACCGGCAGTGGACTTGTGTGTTTTATCATGGAGCTAATCACCCAGTGGTCCATGTGTCTAAGCTGTCTCACAGGGGATATATCTTTAAGTTAAACCATAACCACTTGTCTGTCGCCTGACTGCTGCAGTGACACTGACAGCCAGTCACTGTGCTGACAAATTTCCCATTGTGTAGATGTTACACCCAGAGGCCTTGCCCCTAATCTCTCTCCCTGAAGAGGTTATGACCTGCCTCTTTAATCTCCTTCAACATTAACGACTGACTACACCACACACCAAAGTCTAGTTGTTGGCATTTTTCTACACCGTCTTAGTTTTTTGGGGGTTTTTTTGTGAACATACTGCCTCATCCATCTTCTACGTCTTTGTACTTTCATTATTTATGCTGTTTCTTCATATATTCTCTTTTATTCTTTTGATATAGACATAAATGAATGTTTGTCACCACTTGCCTGCCAGCTGAATGAGCGCTGCACAAACACTGCAGGGAGTTACATCTGCCAGACACTGATCACCTGTCCCCCAGGATACCAGATCAACAATGACATTTGTGAAGGTACACTTTACTTTACCCACATTAAGATGCATCAAAGCGTTCCTGTCTTTACACAGTAAATATGCTGTTAAATCTAGCACCTTAACATTGTAATTATTTACTGTTAAATCTCAGTTTGAAGAACTACATATCTTGTCTTTTGTAGTGTAGGCGATGTCCAACTTCAAGATGCAGTTGTATCCCTCCCAATACAGCTCATTATTTCCATGCACCATAAATTCGGCCTGTGCAGAGGTCTCATTCATAAAGTAGCAGCAGCAGCAGCAGCGTTCAGGAACAACGACCCCTAAGATGAGCATTAGATGTGCTGAAAGTGCTGTTTGCTCCCACAGATGGATTTCTGTTGGCTCAAGCAAAAGAGACTAATCTATTCTGCAGCTCTTTGTGAACTTGAAGAACATTCAGTCATCTAAATTAGCATTTAGCAAGATGGTGTGTTTTTGTTTTTTTTGTTTGTTTTTTTCGATTCTGAATCTCCGAACAGCTGCCACTTTAGGCTGTCAGCATAACTCATCTGTTATGAAAAAAAAAAAACATACTGTTTTCAGTTGGCCTTTCTTAGTCATTTTTTACTTACAGAATACACTGAAAATCTCCTTTTGTTTCCACTAACAAAGGAGGAATATTCACCATGAAAGAGGAACTGTTTACTTCTGCCTTCCTCAGAATAAAATTACTCAGTTATGGTCAGGAATGAAATGTGTAGTCTTGCATCAATAGTTACTTTCTCAATCTGTCAAATAATCTTTTACCCTTACCACAGTACAACACTTAAATATCATTCTCTTTCTTCTCTGAGATATTTGTTTTAATTCTAACAATTTCAGTATCCTATATATTAGGGTTTTCTGATTTTCTGCACAACTATAGTTATGCTGCAGACAAGTACTGGCAGTAGCTAATGTCGCAAAACTCAAAATTCTTTCTCCCCTTTTCTCCAAAATCACCTGAAATAACAAAGTCAGTGACTCTGCTGTGTTTAAGGGGTTAAATTCTTCCATTGAGCAGGTGAACTCTTTGACCTTCTAAAGGTTCTTTGAGCCTGCTGAACTCTACGAAGGAGGTCACTGCCAATCTCACATACATTTATCCTGCTTCCTGGCTTTTCTCTCCCTGTCTCCAGCTGTGTCAGGCTCACTCAGCTCTGGATGACTCTGCCAGGCTCGTGTCAAGAGCAAGATGCTCAATCACTATCTGCTGCTTAGAGACCTGCCCCATATCCATAGGGCTGCCAATATTAGGCCTCTCTACTGCAATTACAGTGGTGAAATCCTGCAAGTCTGCTTGAAAATGCAAGATACTCATATATTACGCACATATTTCTTTTGGGATCCTGATTTCCCTGCAGCATTTGTTCATCCTATGGCAGCAGATGTTGAGGGATGATAGACAGGAGGAAAGTCTTTTAGTTTGCAGGTGCTGGAGGACTCAGGAGGCTTATATTAGTTGTGAGATATTCATTGAAATACTGCATAAGGAGACTGAATTACACCTGGCTTGAATCACTATAAACAATCATTGAGGCCATTGTGGTGTAACATGCCATAATCAAAGTGAATGAAAAACATTACTGAATCCTTATAGAACTCTCTTACTGTCGATTAACCTCTAGAGTATTGGCAGGTAGAGCTTTGTGAAAAATGCACAGCAAGAGATACACTGTAAATGTGAGAAGCTGCCATTTAACCACAGTGCCATCCAGTGGTCGACTCTGGTGTTACACTACTGCGGCATGGCGTTACCAGTCTTTGTGGGTTATTAGACTGTAACTAATAGTGTTTGATTTATTTCGCAGATATCAATGAGTGTGTGCAGGGGAGTCACAACTGTGGGCCGACCTTTGATTGTGTAAATACAGAGGGCTCGTTCAGGTGTAACCCGAAACCTCGCTGTTCTGTGGGCTTTAATGTGGATGCTCAGGGGAATTGTGTGGGTAAGTGGTCACCATCGCACACAATTGCATATCATATTACATTACATATAGAGCCAAAGATACACTGTGATTTTTTTCATGAAGCATTTGACTGCTGTAGCCATGGATATGTAAATCACAAAGGTGGAATATGACATTGTAATCCAATACACCTTTTGTCCAATTGTGTCCACGAGCTGCCTGTGCTGTGAATGCACTGACGGAAAAAAGCTGTTTGTACGCAGCCTTGGCTCTGTAAATGGGAAACAGGTCTGTTCCATCTCATCAGCTACAGGGAGTGAAGGTTCTGAAGGAGCCCTAAAGGGAGTGGTGTTTGTATTTTGGTGCTGTGTTCAAACATCTTGTCTTTCTCAGGAATCACTTAGTTGACCTTTAACACATGCTGTATGTGCAGCTAAGCACCAGTAATACTACTGTTAGGCCATGTTTATGGGGCTTTTCATTTAAAAGGGTCATATTTTGCCCACTTAAATCCACTTTTACTAGTCTTTGGTACATTTATTTGTGTATTTGGACCCTAATAGATAAAAACATTTGAATTTGAACCCTCCAGGTGCTGTAAAGCTATCTTTATATTCATTTTGGCAAAAATCGAGTGGATTTCTTCAACCTGTTTTAATTCCTTCTTAATTTATTGCATCTATAACTAGTTACTTCACGGCATTTGCACATATAAGGTCAAGACTTCCGATGAACGTTTCTTTGAGTACGACATAATTGTTTGTCAGCAGCAGCGGTTGTAGTCCATACTGAAAATATGTCCAAACTTCAAGCCGATTACCTAAAATGTTTGGTCATTGGTTGAACAGGACAGAGCAGCACAGCCAACAACCTGGAGGGGGTGGGGCATGAAGTGGCTCAATTGCATTTAAAGGGGCAACCCTCAAAACGACCTTTCTGGTGTCATTACTCAGAAATAGGGTTGAAGATGGACCTGTGGAGTTGAATTAATGAAGAATTCAGACCCAAGCATAGCATTTACAGTTTATGTAGACCACAGGGAAATGTTTTAAAATGCATAATTCCATTTTAAAAAGAGAAAAATATCACTCCTTTTAACCCACAAAAAGCAGAAATGAAGATGAAGCCTCCACTGAGGATGACTGGATAGCACAAAAAATACATTACTATTTTAGGGTTTAACCCTTTATTAGGCGAGTGACTATTTTTGATAATTTCCAAATACATTACAAGACAGTGACAACAACAGTTACAGTGAGGCAACAATCTCAGGTCCAATATGGTCCACAGGGTCTGCAAGGTCCACCTCTGCATGAACAGTGAGTGTACCTGCTTTGTTAGGTACCATGAAGTAATGGTACTAATGTAAGGAATGATGTTCAAAAGGGATAATGTGGATGTGGACAGGTGTCTGGATCAGCACTTATGTTAGTCTAATGTTCTAAAAGTGATATTCTAATGTTCTAAAATACATGTTCCTTTTACTTTACATGTGTTTTTCTTGCATTTCTTATATATACAGGGTGGGGAAGCAAAATTTACAATGAACATTTAGTTGTTTTTTCTCAGCAGGCACTACATCAATTGTTTTGAAGCCAAACATATATTGATGTCATAATCATACCTAACACTGTTATCCATACCTTTTCAGAAACTTTTGCCCATATGAGTAATCAGGAAAGCAAACGTCAAAGAGTGTGTGATTTGCTGAATGCACTCGTCACACCAAAGGAGATTTCAAAAATAGTTGGAGTGTCCATAAAGACTGTTTATAATGGAAAGAAGAGAATGACTATGAGCAAAACTATTACGAGAAAGTCTGGAAGATACTATTAAAGAAGAATGGGAGAAGTTGTCACCCGAATATTTGAGGAACACTTGTGCAAGTTTCAGGAAGCGTGTGAAGGCAGTTATTGAGAAAGGAGGACGACACATAGAATAAAAACATTTTCTATTATGGAAATTTTCTTGTGGCAAATAAATTCTCATGACTTTCAATAAACTAATTGGTCATACACTGTCTTTCAATCCCTGCCTCAAAATATTGTAAATTTTGCTTCCCCACCCTGTATGTACTTGAATTTATGCATTTTTTTGCCACTTATGGCTAAGGAACCAAATACGGTAACTTCATTAACCTTGATATTCTACATAACAATAAAAAATTTAGAAAAATTTCACAAAAGCAATAAATTCTTGTTGTGTCCTCCAAAAACATACTAAGGTTGAAATTTCTATGTATTTGTCTGAGTATTTCTCTGAGTGCCCTATCTTACTAATCTTAATATTACTAATCTTATATTGCTTTCTTCTGCCATATTTTCCGTAACAGTCACCGTATTACCCAAACATAGATGAGTGAATTAGGGCAGGTCCAGAAACTGAAATTTCCCCATAAGTGAATCACAGTCTGCGTGGACATTGTTTGTATGCCACACAGGTGAATCAGCAACGCCACAGAGACAGAGGGGTTAAATGCCACACAGACAGGAGATCAGAGAGGTTGCTGTTAGGGGCTGCAAAGGGGTGGATAAAAGCCAATCCTCTGTCCTCCTCTAGTACAAACTGATGCTGTGGAATTAGCCCTCAGGGGCAGGAACTGAGGCATGTCGAGGCAGCCGACGCCACTGTAACAGGAGTGTAAAAGAAATGCTCTGAGAAATGAGAAAATGGAGAAAATGTCAAACACACACACACACACACACACACACAACAAAGTTATCCAGGGGAATGCGAGTGTGTGATGTGTGTTTGCTTTGATATGCAGTGAGGCTAAGGAATTGCCCTCTGGTCTCTCATGCCATGCTTTTGTGCCTTCAGGTACTCCCTCTTCATTCATTTTTCTTAATCTCTATCTCTTTATTTTTTCCCCTTTATTGCTACAAGACGTTGATGAGTGCACTTTGGCCCTACCATGCAGCCCAGGATTTAACTGCATCAACACAGTGGGATCATACATGTGCCAGAGGAAGATAATTTGCAGCCGTGGCTATCATGCCAGCACCGATGGATCCAGATGTATTGGTAAGATTTGCAATTACACATGGAAAGTCAGATATATGGAATACAGATATGATAAACTGACTTCATGTTATACCAACATCCAATAAAGCAAAAACAATTATTATCCTTTCACACCCCAGTAAATCAGGACAGGCTCTGGGAGCTTTTTGAAAGTGTTGGTGGATGATTGTTACCATTCCCTGTCTTACAATCTTCTTCATCTGTTTTTCAATCATGTCTGTCTTGTAGATGTTGATGAGTGTGAGAGCGGTCTGCATCGATGTGGCGAGGGCCAGCTGTGCCACAATCTGCCTGGTTCATATCGTTGTGAATGCCAGACAGGCTATCAGTATGATTCATTCAGGAGGATGTGTGTAGGTATGATGGACAACCTCAAAACGAGTAAATATTTTGATGTTTCAGAAGGAGAAAAAAAAGTATGTTTTTTTTTTTTATTTTTATTTTGCTTTGACGTTCTCTCTGCCTCTGATCTTTTCTTCTTTCTCTTTCTCATCTCATCATTTTCTTACTCCATTGCATTACTGTACCCCCCTCCCCTCCCCCTTTGTCTGCCCACTCTGCTGCTGCTCCTGTTTATTATTCTGTGGTGGAAGAGCTGCTGCTGTTTCCCTGGCTCCTGCAGTGGCCACCGGGCTACCGATCATACCTCCTGCTGCAGACAACCCTGTTTAGCTCCTACTGCTGTCGCTTCTCCCTCTGTTTTGTGATTCAGTGTGTTGTGACTCTCTTAATAATGAACTCCACTCAAGTGTTTTGACTATCACCAGGCATCTGGTCCCCTCACATTGTGGATGTGCTCACAAACACACACAAGCATGCACATGTACACGTGTAGGGCATCAAACCTGCACATGCCTCGTTGCACACATGCACTTTCACACATGGGTGCAAAACACTCACATACACACTTACAGAGGTATGATGACATTACTTCTTCCTCTCAGATGTAAATGAGTGCTGGCGCTACCCAGGTCGCCTGTGTGCCCAGACCTGTGAGAACACCCCAGGCTCCTATGAATGCTCATGTACCACTGGCTTCCGCTTATCCGGTGATGGCAAGAACTGTGAAGGTGTGCACATGTTTATGTCTACCTGTGTGGGTGTGAGAGCGTGTGTGCATTCATGTGTGTATTTGTGCAAGTTAGTGCATGTTTTTTGTCAATTTGTGCATGAATATACACTTAGCCTATCTACACTTCAGTTTTGCTGGTGGACCAGGCTTGAACTTATGCAGAAGTAAATATCCTAAGTGTGTCGATGTTACACCTGGCCACTCCACTGCAACATCTCTAATGAAGACTTTTATTGATGATTTATACCTAATATCATGCCATGCCTTCAAGCACAAACAGTTAAAAGCATAATTGGCCCATTAACACTATCTTGTTTATATGTTAGGATTAAAACATTGACAACCTTTAATCAAGTGAATTATGACAGTAATGAGTCCTAAACTCTAATCCTCAGACATAAATGAGTGCTTGTCCAACCCGTGCGGTCAGGAGTGTGCCAACATCTATGGCTCATACCAGTGCTACTGCACACAGGGCTACTACCTCAGGGAGGACGGGCATACCTGTGAAGGTGTGGTACACTCTATTACACGTCACAATTAACGTCTTTATACCATGTTTATGTTTTGACAGGTTTTAAGTTATTTCCGCATGATTTATCCTCCTTTTTTTGCTCAGACATTGATGAGTGTTCCCAGAGCCTCGGCCATCTGTGTACCTATAAGTGTGTGAACGTCCCTGGCAGTTATCAGTGTGCCTGTCCTGAGTATGGCTACACCATGTCTCCAAATGGACGCTCCTGCAGAGGTAAAAAAAAGCTTAACTGAACACTCAGACTGTGCTGTAGTTGCAACATTACAAGTGTACCTCGCTGAGTTCCTTCCCTGAAATGGAGTTTTAAAATGACTCTGCAACTATTTGACTCGACATAGAGTGTACAGTAATGGTTTTGCTCAGATAGATATAATTGCTACTGTTACAGTGGCTCAGTAATTACACAGTCTATAAAACTTTATTGCTCAACAGACTTCACTTACTAATTTGATCTTTTTTGTTGAGCTGTTTCCACCAAAATGCACAACTTTTCTTTGCACATTACTGTGCTTCACGTTTTAGTAATGAGGCTTTTCCTCAAATTTCAATTGCCCAGTGACTACTACTGATATTTTATCTCCAGGCAGTAAACCAGCGCTTGTATATTAAATGTGTGTTTAGATATCGATGAGTGTGCCACTGGGGCCCATAACTGCTCTCTAGCTGAGACCTGCTATAACATCCAAGGAGGATACCGCTGCCTTCACTTCAGCTGTCCGCCAAACTACCGCAAAGTGTCTGACACGTAAGTTATAGCTCGCATTTAAGTTCACACATAGAAAAAGGCAAAGTGTAAACCAAGGCAGTAAACCATTTCAAAAATGAAGTGGCAGAGGAAACATTCAGATCCTCTACTTAACCACTAATAGCACTGTGAAAAGATTCTGCATTCAATGGTCTGTTATATATGATGTTTTTAGATTCATATTACTGCATTTTATTGCTGTACATATTTAAGGCTGAACACATTTGAAGTACTTTTTATAGTGTCTGTTTTTTAAATCTACAGCAATGCCTGATATATTAAGACTATTATCCTTGGTAAAGTCACTGTCCTGTGCAGCCCCTTCTCATGAGCTCAGTTTGTGACAATGCATGAATAGAGAGGTGAAGTCTAAGTTCTAGGTGTGCCCCATGGGATCTCATTTTAGGGGAAAAAAATGTATTGGAGTCAACGGTGAGAGACAAGTAATTTTTTCATCCTGTTTGAATTGTGTCATCATCTACACATATATGATGTCTGTCAATATAAAGCTGTAATTTGTTGTAAAACTGCTGAACTATCAGGCTGGTATAGAAAGACTGCATGTATAAGAGTTGCAGCTGTGACGTCATACTAACTGTGTCTCCACAATCTGTTCAGAGTCACTGAGGATGTCCATGCAGCTCTAACATGACCAGACTTGGAGTGATTTAAAGCAATTTTAATACTTTTTCAGCTAACATTCAAAGAGCTAGGTGAAATGCGCTAAAATATCCTGCATTTTGGTGTCAGTGACATGTATTATGTTTAATTTCATTTGTTTCTTTAGTTTATTTATTTATTTCCCTCATGAATTAAAAGAAAGACACAAGAATAGAAAATGTACATTTACATGTAAGCAAAATGTTCACATTATGAATGAAAAGGAGCAGAAAGAAGAACAATCAGATCATTGTGTGTGACAAGAGATGCAGCCTACTGAATCATTTCACACAAAACTAGATGTTTCTTTAGAATCTTTATCACAAACTGTAACTTTTTTGGCTCATTTTTCTCTCAAACTGGCAAATATAATATGTGTAAACGATGGCACATTTTCTAACAAGATGAAAAAGTTATTATCATATTTTTCCCATGTGGGACATCAAAAAGGACATGAATTAAACTTTTTATTATTTTTTGGCAACCCATAAAGGAACACTTAGTCATTCAATGTGTCACAAACCCAGTGTATTTTTGCCTTAAAGGATCCTTTTCAAATGTGTGTCTTCTTGCAGGCGTTGTGAGCGGATCAGCTGTCCAAACTATATGGAATGTCAAAACTCTCCCCTCAGAATCACCTATTACTACCTCAGCTTCCAGTCCAACATTGTGATCCCTGCACAGATCTTCCGCATCGGACCTTCCCCCGCCTACTCTGGCGATAACGTCATCGTCAGTATCACCCAGGGAAATGAGGAAAACTACTTCAGTACCCGAAAGCTAAATGCCTACACAGGTGCTGTGTACCTACACAGGCAGGTCGAGGGTCCGAGGGACTTCCTTATTACTGTAGAGATGAAGCTTTGGAGACAGGGGACATTTACCACTTTCCAGGCCAAGATCTACGTCTTCATCACAGCCAACTCACTCTAACATTGGAGGGGCTTCTATGGACATAAACGCAGTTATTGAAGACTTTTCGCTATTTAACAGCATCACAAAATAAATAAATACACCACTGCCTGAGACAATGGGTTTAGATAGTTACCATGCTTTTGTTTTAGTAAAGTTATTATTAACACATTGTCACCAGAGTATGGAAATATTCAGTTTGTTTCGTGTGAATACCATCCTAGTTACTGTACTTTTATTTTCATTTGTCACTTGAATTGTTATTTTACATGTTATTATTTCCATGTCTAGGAAAAATTATAAGGAAATATTTTCAATTACATTCTCTGTCAGAAAAAACAGCAATAGTATTTGAAAAAGATTTTTAAAAAAAGCTTAACTAGATTTATAAAAGCATGAAATTTAGCTTTGTCCAGCTCTGTTTTCTGTAGTTATAGACATGTATCTTATGACACTGCATGTCGTTTGATTACACTGTGGTAAGAAAAGAAAAAATGTTGCAATTTTCTATTGTAGTACCAGAGAAGTACAGTAGTTTCCTTTTTGGTATTTGAAGTATTTTGAAAATATTATTTAATGTCATTCAATATTGTGTATTTTTATATCCCTGTTAACAGACACATTATATATGGATGTATCATATTTTTATGATTCATAAGCTTCAAAGTATTTTACAAAAATATATAAAATATAAGAAATGTGGATTTGGTGTCATGCGTTTAACTGTTTCTATTTATTAGAAGGATGGGAGTCATTTTATGCAGTTGGATTTATCTGTTCATAATCATTTATATTTAATTACTTTTTTATTATGAGCCAAACCTTGTCGTTGATATAATACAGTATATAGTTTTTCACTTCAGTGAAGCTGTTAAACTAAATAATCCATTCTTGTCAGGGCATGTCAAACAGTTAATATCCATGCCTATTTACATACCTGTTCACACCTTGCTTGTTAACTCGACACGAGTGTCATCCACCAACACACGCCAATTTGACGCACTTTAGTTTTATTATGGCTAATAAAAATGAATACTCATGTAGTGTTTGATATCGGAAATAAAATGATTATAGTTGTCATGTATATGTATATGTATGTATAGGCTGTACAGGGTATGGCTAATTCTAGTGTGTTGTGCTGAAGTGTTGCACTCCCATCTACAGGAGAAAAGGTGTCCTACACCTTAAGGTACTGATCTTCCTCCAAAACAACAGTATCTTATACAACAACTCATTCTTAAAGGGACAAAGGGGAAGCTCCACATGATCTTAATTAATTCTGAAGAAAAATGAAACAAAGGAAATGTACATAGAAGATAATATTCTTATTAATAAGCTCTATTTTAAGGTCATCTTCTGTCCCCGTGCTGAGTTCAGTGAACCTCCTCGACCTGTTGTAATCATCGGAAAAGGTGTGTTTGTCATAGTGACAGCAATATTAATGCGTGTTGCACATCCACACAGGCTACATGCCAATTTTCTGCCTTAGGAGATGACTTATACTGTCATCTGTTAAGTTAATTTCATCAAAAGAGATGGATTTGTAGACACTAAAATCTAAAATCAATCCTTAACTCTTACACCAGTACGGACCCCTACTTCCTCAGACATTCACAGCAGAAATTAATGTGGCTTTCCTTTCCTTCACATTGTAAGAGCTTCCCCTTGTCAGACCTAATAATAATAGATATGTTGATTAAAAAATGGCCCCCACCTCACCTGACACAAGTGTCTGAACACACCCAGTTACTGGGATGCCACTGTTTGTATGTAGAATACATACCTAGCCCTGGAGCTGTGATTGATGTCTCTTTCCCCTAATTAGTTTTATCTCCTTTTCAAGATTAGGTGTTGCTGTGTTTCAGGGACAGTGAATCATGAGGGGAAGCTGCTCACATTTATTATTTGTTTTGAGACACTGACAGGAAGCTCTGAAATGTCCTAGACTGAGGAAGAGGGACTATTGGGGAGTTATAGGTCTGGACAGTTATGGAAGAGAGATAGACAACACAGAAGAAGCCCTGTAGTTTAACTTTACAGAGATGTTTGTTCTCAAGATGATAATTCATGAAAATTCACCATGGGCAGACATTGCACAAAAGGCTTTCTTAACCCATAAAGACCCAAATCACTCACCAGTGGCCTAAACCATCTGCTGATGTAAATGTTGAATACCTGTTGATCCACTAATCCTATAAATGCATGTAAATAATTGGTGTAAAATGCAGTTTCCCAGTTTCCATAGTCATCAAATATGACCCATTTGGACGTTCAGAGCCTCTGTACTGAACGTGGAAACACCGTCATCTTCTACAACATTGATTCACCAGTAAAACCAGTTTGATAAATGAACACTTGGTTTATGTTCAGTTAATGATAGATTTGATTTTACTTATTTTTTTCTTCAGTTTTCTATGTTTCTGATATAATGACCTTTGAATTTACTCTGAGGTTTAATGAACATGATCCGTGAATTAAATATAGGAAAATGCATGATTTAGACTGAAAAAAACACAAAATAAAGAAGACAGTATTACAATAAATGGTAATAATTAGAGAAAAATTAATTTGGGAGCTGCCACAAAAGTAACACCGGGTCTTTATGGGTTAATAGTATAATGCTGTATGTGTTTTGACAGCAGAATACATCACAGCATTCCAGTGGATGGCGGATACTTTCCTCTCATTTGATAATAATGAATACAACATCTTTACTACATTGTTACGGTAAAGCTATATCTGAAAACAGAATATTGTAGTAACCCAGGAAATCATAGGAATAATTGTGGGACTTTTTGTGAAACAGTGTAAATATGGAGCTTATATTCTTAAAATGCTATTTCTAAGAAAAAAAAAAAATGCATTCTATAGTGGTGTGCAACTGAATGTGCAGCAGGATGTGTCTGAATGGAGGTCGAGGAAAGGCGGGGATGATGGGTGAGGAAGAGAAGAAGAGGAGGAGGGTGGTGTTACAGACACGGTTGTCTTTGATAGCTCAGGTGGTCATCACCTGAGGGGGAAAAGAGCGTTAATGGGCATTCTCAGCAGCAGACATGCACAGGCTAGTGCTCCCTCTTCCCTGGCTGCCATAAACAGGGGGAAGTATGCATCATTAGATTAGACTGAGGTTAACTACCTGCAGTCAAGCCCACTTCATACAGTAGCCAGCAGTGTTTGGAGTGCACAGACTCAGCCTCACACCTCCCACCTCTTCATATGATTGGTTGGGCCTCATTTAAGTCTTGAAGGACTGCGCTGTGATAGGTTAATTTGAGGTGGGACTACTTGAACCACCGAAAGACTTATTAGCGTAAATTATGTGTTTGGTTGATGATCAGCCATCGACAGAACATCTTAATTACACTAGAAGCATCTATCAGAGCTCAGGCTGTAATGCATCGCACTCAGTGAAGAGGCTGGAAAGTGCAAGAACCCAGGACAAATATGACAGCTGGTAATGAAAAGACACAATCATTATCAGATCGAATCTCGAAGTATTCATTTTCGATTTAAGACTCTAGAAAGTAGAGCAAAATGTCCGTCCTGGTGATAAACAGTCTGAACAAAGAACAAAATGGGGCTGAGACAAGTTGATAAACAGAAACAGAAACAGGGAGAGGAATTTGCCTGAGAGGAAAAAGAAGGAAGGTATGTAATGTTGCCTGTCACTTTGAGGCACCTGATAGCTCAGACTAGGTGTCATCTTATAACACTTCTACAGATAACTCACTAATTTCCTAAAATTCTGTGCATGCTTTGTGATATCGATTGTATAGTATAGACAGAAAAGCCTTCACCAGCCCCCTTTAAGTGGATGTGACTCTGTTTGTGTGACCTGTGAGAAAAGCCAGGAGGCAACGCTTCAGGTAGAGAATAAGATTCAGCCCTCGGGGTATATAGAGTGGATGGCTGGGGTTCATCCCTGCAGGAGTGGATTGACCTGGAGGAAGCTCCACTCCAAAACTCCCTGGGTGGGAAGATTTACTGGGGCCTTAATCACAGGTCGACACTTTGGCAGCAGACTCTCTGACCAATGGAAGACAAAGCACAGATGATGCGTTCCCTTGTTAACTGCCATTTTGACAGACAGTGTAATGCCAGACATCTTTGGCATGTGTGACTTTTGACACCATAAACCATGTTTTGTGCTTTCAGGTTGTACTGTACTGACACACTCAAAATAAGAGTTACACTTGTAGGGCTGTTTAGTGATAAATATGTCATTAAAGGGTCAGTTCACACACATTATAAAAGTCTCTCACATGACCCTCATGAAAGATGGCCACCTGTGAAATACTCGTCCGTTCAAAGAAAAGGATAGGTTGTATGTACAGTCGCAGAAAGCATTATTAGACCATCAAAAGCCATCAAAAACAATGGTTATGCAATCAAGTGCTAACTCAGACAGAAAAGAAAACATGGAATGCCCAAAAGCACTGTTTTTGTCAGTACAATGCCATAGCTATTAATGTAAGAACTGAAGTGATTTTGGTTATTACCGAGAAAACCATGGAAAATGGCTGATATCAGCTCTGAAATTAAACTTTTATGAGCTATTTTTGTTGTTATCGTTATATTTGTCCAAACAAATGTACCTTTAGTTCAGTGGTTCTCAATCTTTTTCTCCCGGGTCCCCCTTTGGAGGATGAAAAATCTCCAAGCCCCCCTCAACCTCAAGAAGATTGTAACAGTGATGCAATTATAACTTTTATTGAAAGAAACATCAATATTGCAACAATACCTTTTGCTTGTCCTTGAGTCTTTTGTTGCTCAAATTAAAAATAACTTTTGCTTGAACAAATAAACAAACAAATAAACTCAACAAGACTTTTTAAAAAAAAATAAAAGTAGGCAATATGCAATTATCTTACATCAATGACAATTGAAAAACACTGCTTTAGTTGTACCAGGCATTGAAATGAACAAAAAACTGAAGAAAACAAGGGTGGTCTAATTTTTTTTTTTTTCCGCGACTGGACTAGACACTCATCAGCCATAACATTATGACCACTGACAGGTGAATTGGATTTTGATCATCTCATAACAATGACTGATCATTGTATGTGATATATGACGAAACAAGTATATATTTAGTTATCATCTGCAGAACAGCAGGTATTTAGCATCTTCAAAATTCCAAATGCACACATTTTTTAAACCAACATTTTCTCCCTTACTTTCACATCAAACTTGAACTTTAATGTTCACTTGCTTCCTTCTCCTCACTCACAGATCAGTGTAGTGAGATGATCTATATTATCACCAATTTTATGGCAGTGTGTATCCTCTTGAATAGATGAGCTCATCTATATCCACCTGTAACATTTGTTTTTAACTTAAGCTACAGCCTGGCTGAAAAAAGGCTGCACCTGGATTTAACTAAAATTATCAGTGTGCACATACCACTGGACAGTTACTGCAGTGATTAATAGGGTTGAGTTGGTAAAAAAGTTGTTTAACCCTGACTGATTTCATGAGTACAGTTGTGCTCATAAGTTTACATAGCCTAACAAAATTTGTGATTCTTTGGCATTTTTCAGAGACTACAAATGATAATACAAAAACGTTTCTTTCACTCATGGTTAGCGGTTGGGTGAAGCCATTTACTATCAGACAAATGCGTTCGCTCCTTTTAAATCATACTGACAACAGAAACTATCCAAATGACCCTGATCCAAAGTTTACATCCCCTAGTTCTTAATACTCTGTATTGTATTGTGTAGTTGTGGATGAGACACTTTATTTTCTCAGATGGTAAAGCGCCCCATTCTTCTTGGCAAAACACATGCAGTTCCTTTAAGGTTTTGGGTTTTCTTGCATGAACTGCATGTTTGAGACCTCCCCAAAGTGGCTCAATGATACTGAGGTCAGGAGACTGAAATGGCCACTCCTTCACCTTCACTTTTTTCTGCCGTAGCCAATGACAGGTTGACTTGGCCTTGGGTTATGGGTCATTGTTATGTTGGAACATCCAAGA
Organism: Sphaeramia orbicularis; assembly: GCF_902148855.1. NCBI lineage: Eukaryota > Metazoa > Chordata > Actinopteri > Kurtiformes > Apogonidae > Sphaeramia > Sphaeramia orbicularis. Next base: position 29,257,125 of record NC_043963.1, read on the forward strand.
CTGTCCCATGTGCATTCTGTCAGGGTATGTAAACTTATGAGCACAACTGGAGCTTCACATTTTTTAATTCTTTCAAATCCCATGATAATGAAAAGGATATGACTCTAGTTCTGAACCATCAAATCACTGATGTGCACTGTGAAAAGAAAACAGCTAAGGAAATTGCTGAAATGACTAATATTGGGTTAAAAAGCAAACATTAGAACTCATGGCTTTGTTTGATTGTTAAACATGTCTACATGCACACTGTGAAGAGAACACAAGCGATTCAGACTAAACAGGTGTTTAGCCTCAAGAAAACCATTTATCAGGGAGACTGATCAGGAAAAAAGGCTCAGATTTGCTAGAGAGCATAAAGATTGGACTGTGTTTCAGTGGAATAAGGTCATGTGATCTGATGAGTCCTGATGACCCTGTTGCAGAGTGAAGGGTTGATTAGGGTGAAAAAATATGATGTGATTACCCATCATGCCTAGTGCCTACAGTATAAGCCTGTGGGGCAGGGTTATGATATGGGGTTGCTTTAGCTGGTCAGGTTTAGGTCCAGCAGTGTTATGTATCCAAAAAATTATGGAAATAAATGTTATGACATTACAAAAGTTTTTAGAAATGATGCCACAGAGAATGCATAATGTAATCAAACCTAAAGGTGAAACAGTAACAAAATGAAGTGTTGGACTTTGTTTCTTTTGTCCAGGCTGTGTAAAAATCTACAGGTAAGATCAGATAAATAAGCTGTTATATATTTCATTGTCTTTGTCATACACAGGTCATACACGATTAATATTTGCTAGGTATGTGAATGTTGTCTGATGTCACATTTGTATTGGAGTATGTGATGAGAAAAAATGAGACTGATGAGGGCCTATTGTCACTATAACAACATCATTGTAAAAATGCTATCGCTAAAAATAACACCACTAATATTATATATAATAATGCAATGTCATATATAATACATATATGATAAAAACAACAGTTACTATTACTACTACTACTACTACTACTACTACTACTACTAACAACAACAACAACAACAACAACAACAACAACAACAACAACAACAACAATAATAATAATAATAATAATAATAATAATAATAATAATAATAATAGTGTTGTATGATTAGTGCAGATCACTTTTTCAGTTGATGACGGTTTGTAAACTAAATAAAATCATTACGGTGCATTAGGTCCAGACCTGTGTTTATTTATAGATCCCCTGCAGTCCAAATCATTTGTATTTATTTACCTGTACCATAAAGAAATGTGATACAAGATGTCCTTCTAAAATATAAGTGGTTGAATTTCACAATATTCAGCAAATGAATTTGCAAGATGCAACAGGTACTGCACTGCTTTCATGACTGTCTGCATACCAATGTGACCGCAGTCTAACTATTACTCTCTTTATCTCTGGCCCCTGCGGCACCAGGCTAGAAAACCTGTGTTCTCTTTCCAAAAAAACCCTTCTTTAAAACTTCTGTGGGATATGTACATTTGTTTATGTTTACCCCCACAGCTAAGTCTTTTTACGGCAGGACTTTCATTTGAAGGAGACAAAGAGAAATATAAGTAAAATTGACACGTAAATAAGACAATCTTACCTTTTTTTTGACTGATTTTAGGTTTTCACTCAGTTTTGCATCTGAATAAACGCAGGTTTTCTTACTCACCAACAGAGCGCTGCCAGTGTTTTGTTAGAGAGATTGATGCCTGTGTGTTTATCTGGTGTAAATCTTGTTGTATGTGGCAGTGAGCAGTTTTATTCTGACTGACAGCTGCTCAATATTCTTATTCATAAACACAAGCAGCAATCAGCATAAATCATGTCATTCACAGCACTTTATACGCTTCAAGAAATATTTTTTTAACGACAGGTTGATTTGTTGTTATTTCTGTCTAATTGTCTAACTTGTCACTGATGCACACGCTTATGACTCACAAGCAACACGCCCAGATAATGGTCTTGCTGCAGTGGGAAATTTCCCTAACTCCTCACAAGAACTTGTGGGTATCCCAGGGACCTGCAGAGATGCCCGTTTGCACTCAAGCTATTTCCAGACCCCTCTGGAAAACAACTTCACCTGACATGTAACCATTTTTCTGGCTGACAGAAGAAAGCCACAAAGCCCCAGTGGAAATTCTCATCATGTTGAAACAGTGCCACTGCAAAGGCATGACAGAAAAGGAGTTGTGAATCCTGACAGATGTGTCTGTTTCTCCGTTACAAAGAGTGGACAACAACAACACCAGACACTGACTGTGAATCTCTTAAAGTGGGTCATGAGTAATGTTGATGAAACCTGAACTCACAACTGGTAAAAAAAAAAAAAAAAAAAAAAAAAAAAAAAAAACACAATTTCCCCCAGTTTATATTTCGCAATATTTATTTTTACTATGCATTAAACTGTGTCTTCAGTGAAAAATATTCCAGTTTGTGGATTTGTCACAATTTTTTTCTATAATCTGCACCACATTTTAAATCCCATTCATCTCCTTTGTATTAGGGGTTCTTCAATGTACCTACTGACCAAATATTAAACTATCTGCAAATGAGTTATTCCACATTATGGACTTTAGTTCTTGTAATTTAACACATAAAAGACTCAAACAGTCACCAGCAACCAAACCATCTACTGATCTAAAATGTGTAATATGTGTTGATCCATTAATCTTATCAATACATGTAAATAATTAGTGTAAAATGCAGTTTGTCATCATGACCCATTTGGACGTTCAGAGGCACAGTAGTGATTGTGGAAACACCGTCATCTTCTACAACATTGATTCACCAGTAAAAGCCATGTAGTCTGATAAATCACAGTGGATAAGACACTTGGTTTATGTTCAGTTAATGATTTATTTTACTGGAAAAGTCATTTTTTTCTTCTGTTTTTCTCTTTCTGATATAATAACCCTCAACTTAAATCTGAGCTTTTATGAATATCTACATGGTATTAGGTATTATAATTAAAAAGGTATTATAGTTAATACACAAAAATATTGCTTACATTGTTCTTTATTGCACCTTTAAAGCCGTAATTTTATGTTTCAAGAGCACAAAGGAAAATAATTAAGAGTAAAAAAGAAAAGATTACAAGATGACAGGGCTGAATAATACAACAGCATCACTCACCATCTATGAATATAAATCACTGAGTCACTGTTACTAGTCTCTGTGTTTGTGTCCTGATTACAGCGTCTGACACACTTGGTAAATCCCCATCCAACTGACATATCAGATCATAAATTGATCTAAAACTGCCTGATAAAGTCCACAACTGAGCTCTGGCCAGTTTCATAAAGAAGTTTTACCCTGGTTTATAGTAATGAGTTATCAAATCCGCTCTTTGATTAATGTCTAATGCAAAAGTCAGATTAAATTTTGAGGCTGACAGGTGAGCAACATAGGCTTAGAATTGAAACCTTTGCAGCCAACAGTGAGTTAAACTGTTGTTTAATAATACTGATTGATGTAAAATGAGAAGAAACGTATTTAGAAAATGTTGTAATGTGCCAGGATATACTTAAACAGAGCTGACGGGATTTTGTCGGATAACTATTTTCTGTCTGACTGAGAAGCAATCAAACAGTGTGAAGCCCTGCCACATTCATACGAAGTATTTACTTAATTTCAACTATTTCAGAATATAATGTACCAGAATTTTCCTTGGACACCATACAGTAACTGTTGAAATTTTTCTTAACCCAAAAAGACCCAAACATCCACCGGCATCCAAAGTCTTCTGCTGATCTAAACTGTTTAATACCTGTTGATCCACTAATTCTATCAATACGTGTCAATAATTGGTGTAAAATGCAGTTTATCGTCTTTTCATGGTCATCAGATATGACCCATTTGGACGGTCAGAGGCTCCATAGTGAACGTGGAAACACTGTCATCTTCTACAACATCGATTCACCAGTAAAAACAATGGAATTTTATAAATGACAGTGGATGGAGACACTAGTTTTCTGTTCAGTTAATGATAGATTTTATTGAAAAAAAATACTTTTTACTTAAGTTTCCTCTGTTTCTGATATTAAAAAACCCTCAACTTCAATCTGAACTTGTATGAGCATCTACATGATCAGTAAATTAAATATAGGATTATACCTGATTTTTACTGAAACAATGCAAAACACAAAGATAATATCACAATAATTACAATGCATCACCTCAGAAGGGGTAAATTTAGAGGAAAAAACAATTTGGGAACTGCCACAAAAGTAGCACTGGGTCTTCATGGGTTAAAGGGAAAGTGGAGTGAACTGAGGTGACTGGTTTGTAGTGGTGTCATAATGATGTTTATTAACTTCAAAAAAGTACCTGAATTCAGAAATAACACTATTTAACACTATATAATATTTATTTATTTATGTAAGAAAATGATCTGCCTCAAAGATTAAGAGTACGAAAGCTCACATACATAAATAAGAGGAATTGGAAAACAAATGACAAAAGTGCTGGTCAGCTGATGGTGTCAATGTGTATGATAAAGTATATTGGTTTATGTACATTTGTACAATAGATTATAAATCTTCCGCTAGAAAGAACCTGAAATGTCAATGTACTGAAAAGTACAGACAGTGTTTTGAAGTAGATCTGGTAGCTCTGACGAAAAACTTTCCTTTTGCGTAAAACCCATTTTCTTATAATTTCATTGACCCAAAACTACAAGTGACCAGCATTTTTTTAACGTAATTTTTCTTTCTTTCTTTCTTTCTTTCTTTCTTTCTTTCTTTCTTTCTTACTTACTTACTTACTTACTCTCTTTTTTTTGGTTATTCATAATCTAAAACTTAGAACCGTGTGAAACTGGTCCCAGAACAGATCATGCAAATGCAGGAGTAACTGATGTCTGGCTTCAGTCTCCTGATTTGTAAAGTAGGAAGGAAATGTACAAACATGGAGACCAGAGGAGCGAAAGACGGCTCTGCAGTGAGTCGATACAGGTGACTGACCTGCACTTTATTAGTGAGAATAAGGTCAAGCTTTAAAATGCCGCCTTGTGTAACAATGGCCCATTTTGGTAAAAAGTGAACACATTATGTTATGAAAATAGGGAAAAGAAGATAAAAGAAGAAAATGACATCTTATGAATGCAATCATTGTTTCCTTCCCTTTGGTGTTTCACATCATAAACCTCCAGGTATGCAGCTGCATCAGTGTTTGAGCTTTGACTAAAACCATTCAATTTCTTTGTTGTGCAGTCATTCAGATCACACAGGCTCACAGACGCATGCATCCAAATACACACTTACACAACACAACACCACACCTCAGTTATCAGTCATCTACTATGGCTCTGATAACCACGATCAGCACCCAACACAGAGCTGTGCAAACTACACCTCCTTTCACTGCCATTGTCTGTGTTGAATTCTTTCTCCGTCTTTCTTGCTATGCTCTACTTTCTCTGTTATTTCCCATGGTGTGTAGAGAAGATTATCAGTCACAATCGACCAGCAAGTTCACATCAGATGCCCTCATGGTTACAAAATCTCACCGTCACAGGAGGATACGACAGTGATGCTCTGAAACACTGAAGGGAACATTATTTCACATCAGCCAGTTGGAAGTGTAAAGATAAAATGATATCGTCTTTTTCTCTGTTACAGTGAGAATCATTCTGACTTATGAAAGAAAAATGGAGACCAGTATCAAGTAAGAGTTCTCAAAGGAACAACTCAGCTGTGTTTATGGAAAGAGCCTGGAGTGCATTGGAGACGCGGTGTCTCCTTTGAATCCGATGAGGAGTTTTGATCATACCTGCAGCGATGGTACGACTAAGGAGCTCTGTTAGTCTGATCAAACAGTTGCCAATATGAAAAGGACTGCCATATCCTCTCAACACCCCGGGCTGTGAGAAATGAATACAGCTTCTCTGGTTTCCCTCTCACTTGGGTTGGAAACATTTTTTCATAATTGCATTTAATTCTATGTTAGGTGTCCCCACGGTGCCACTATTAAGGTTAAAGCTAAGCTGAAGGAGCTTTTCAACCTTTGTCATCAAGGATTTAGCTCATTTAGAGGTTGTATCATTGATCTGACTCTAAGAACACAAGAAAGCCCACTAGACACTGAGACGTATCCCTGTTAATGTCAATATTTCTTTTACTTTTTATGTGTTTTAATTGACTATGTGTGTGAAATCCCCTTTGATTTAGTATAATTTAGAAGCTGATGAATCAGGTGGCTTGGGAAATAGATCTTGGTTAAGAGTCTTTAATGAAAGAGGGAATTCCCAATTGTTCATTTAGGTAGTCTTTCATTTGATTTGGTTTTTCTCTAGAAAGCTTAAGGCATGATGGTTTATTTAAAAAACCTATGACAGTGCCGGGAAAGTTGTGTGCATCCTCTGTCTCACTTACAGCTTATGCATGAAGATCAGTTGAACTGTGAATGTTTTGGTTTAGGGCTGAGTTCACCTGAAAAGGCTCCTTAAAGTATCTCTGATATAACCTGTGGGCATCTTGCAGACGAGTCAGGGGGTAGTGCTGGTTACAGGGAAATAAATTCACACAGAAACAACAGAAAAAACTCGGCAGCAGGAAAACAAGTACGAAAACTTGGTTAAAGCGTACAGGCAGACTCATGCCTCCACTTGCATGCATGTGTTCTCCCACACACAACAAGGGACTGACACTACTTCTTTTCACTTTACAATTAAAGGAGAGATTCATTATAGGATTAAAAAGTCATCTCTGGTAAGAGAGAATCAACATTTTGTGGGATTACCATCAAATCTTCATAGAAAATAACTAAGTATGGGGTAATTTTTGAAAATTACTTTATCGTTGCTGGGTAAATAAACATATATATTGCTTTCCTTCATGTAAGTTTTTTCCTACATATTTACAGATGAGATACAATGTATTTGTCTAACTACACCACATTTGTGTCACTCAGACCCTTTCATTGGCTGATTCAGGCATAACTGTTGGTAGTTGTTTGTAAAAATATAAATCTACTCCTATAAAAGAACTTCGAAATCTGCCATAAAAGCAGTTTGTGATACAATTATAGGCATGTGGCTCTCACTAGGTGCTATTAGCCTTCTTTTATCCACTCCAAAAACAAGTTCGGTGCAGGCTAAGGCCCCAAGGCGAGCGAAGAGTAAACGTGCATTCCTTTCTGCCTGATTTAAAAGAGAAGTCTTGTCTTTTTTTAATGCACTTAGTTGATCAGAGATGAGCAATGAACAGGAGGCATTCCATTATCAACCCTATGTCTATGGAAAGGTCATATGACAATTTCTGGAAATGTACTTTTTGTGATGATTTGAACCGTAGAAGAGAAAGTAAACATGTTGACTGAACATTTGACCTGATATTTACCTCCACCGGGAGGTATTGTGATCGCTTTGCTTTGTGTGTTTGTGTGTGTTTGTGTGTGTGTGTGTTTGTTTGTTTGTTTGTTTGTTTGTTTGTTAGCAAGATAACTCAAAAAGTTATGGATGGATTTTCATGAAATTCTCAGGAAATGTTGATACTGGCACAAGGAACAAATGATTAAATTTTGGTGGTGATCGGGGGGGCAGATCTGTCTTGGCGGAGGTCTGCGCTCTCCAAGTGCTTTTCTTGTTGAAATATGTTAAAACTAGATTATTAAAGATTCTGCATCAAAACAGAAGGCTGACAATAACCTCTTCATGAATGTGCTTCTACTGTCCTGTTTGCATCTCAAAGCTCTGTTATGTGAAGGTTTTAGTGCCAAAGTGCTTAAGTGCAAATAACACACATGCACAAAGAACTACACTTACATACTAAAATCCATGCACAAACACAGATATACACACAGAGGGCAGCTCTGAGCCAACTATTCAGTGGAAATGAAGCCAGGTACCAGAGAATGCAGATGCATATCTACTCAGAATCCTGAAAACACCTGACTGTGTCTTGAATGGCATCATGCTGGGGTTGCAGATTTGCAAAAACTGAAGCTCAAGACGCTTTGGCAATCAGCAATATGTCATAAATTCATATTTGTATACACATGTTGTGGTGCATATCTGCACCATCAGTAATAAAATAAACAAAAGGCACTAAAATTGAGAAACTTTGAAAAGTGTGTTATTTTATTCACTGATAACCTGTAAATGCCATCATCAACCCTTTGATGCACAGTAAATACAAATGTTACCTGCAACTATTCCATAACAATGTGAGTATATGTCACTAAAAGTAATATGAAGAAGCACAAAGTACACACAGAAAGCATAGATTCTGCTTTAGTTGTAGTTTCTCATTGGCTGTGGTAGTGAAAAAACCTACTCCCATGATTCTCTACTTTAGCAATAACAATGCGTTTCTTATTGTTTTAATTAGGAACAGAAACTAAATACTGTGCATTTAACATACAGTATACTGTATATTATAACCACAGACACTGGTAAAAAAAAATAGCCGCAATCTGTAAATAATGGTTTACTGTCATTGTGAAACCCAGTGTTTGTGTTTTCTTCTGATGCCAGCATATTCAGACAAAACTGTAGAGCTGTTAGAGTGGAGGCTGTGATGCTAAACATTAGTTTACAGACAATGTAGAATAAGATCAGATAAAATAAAATTACTTAAGATACGACTTTATTGATCTCACTGTGGGGAAATTGCAGTGTTTATAGCAACAAAATACAAAAAAAGTACAGAAAGACAGGCATAAACATTCAAGAGTCAATAAAGAATGAATTTCATTCAATATCATCATCATCAATGGTCACTCAGGGTCAAGTATGACTGTCCTCTTTTTTGGTCTTTGTGGATCTTCATGTTGGTGAAGAGGCCGATCCTGGAGCCGCATACTTTGGTGCATTATGCGCAGGAGTGGGTTGTGGTGGTCGTGGGTTTGTTTTGGGCCTTTCTGCTGGGGATGTTCTCCTTTCTGCGTCTATGCTTGTCCTCTGCAGCAAGGTGGAGATCATTATTGTAGAGTGCAGATCCCTCTCAGACAAGCTGTCTCCATGATGCCCTGTTGTTTGCTGTGACCTCTCAAGTCTTATAATCCATGTAGCACTATTTTAAGGTTTGTTTTGAGGTTATCTTTGCCCATCATTCAATATATTAATAATATACGCTGCAAAAATCTAAATCTTACCAAGTGTATTTTTCTCATTTCTAGTCAAAATATCTCATCACACTTAAAATAAGACACTTAAAGAGTAACTTGTAAGTGAGATATAAGAACTTATTTTTAGATAATACATCGTTCATTCATTTCCTGAACCTGCTTTTTTTTTTTTGCTTAATTCAAGATTTTTTTGCTTAATTCAAGTAAAAAAAAATAAAAATCAGCCAGTGGAACAAATGAAAATTATTTTGGTAAGATTTCTTGAAATAAGATTTTCAGGATCTATTGTCTAAAAATAAGTTCTTATATCTCACGTACAAGTTACTCTTTAAGTGATTATGTCTTATTTTATGTGTGATGAGATATTTTGACTGGAAATGAGAAAAATACACTTGGTAAGACTTTGATTTTTGCCGTGTAGTTATATGATGTCCTTGTTAGTGTAACCTATTATCAATTCAGCTGTCTGTTAGGGAAAAACAACATTTTATTCCATAATCAGAGGCTCTATAAGTTTGTCAGTGAACACCTGTCCATCAAAGCCTATTAACTCACATCTTATTAATGGAGCAAGTATTTACAAAACGACCCCCAGAACATGTATTAGAGCAGGGGTGTCAAACTCATTTTCTTTCAGGGGCCACATTCAGCCCAGTTTGATCTCCAGCGGGCCGGACCAGTAAAATAATAGCAGAATAGTCTATAAATAATGACAACTTCAAATTTTTTAGTGCAAAAAAATAACATTAGATGATGAAACTATTTCTATCCAAAACAAAAAAAATGGGAATAAATGGAAAAAACTGAGATTTCAGAAGAAAAACAAGTACAATTTTATCAATATTATGCCTCAACTTATATATTAATATATATATTAACACATGTGCATTACATATCAGATCTACCAAGACACAAAACAGGCAGAATATTATTAAAATTGCACTTATTTTTCTTTAGAAATTCCAGATTGTTCATCTTTGTTCAGGTTATTGACATTTTATTGTTAAAGGATATCAGAATTTAATGTTCTTTGCAATAAGTCAAAGAGAAAAAATTGGTGTTGCTATTATTTATACACATAATGTCATATTATTTTTTTCACATCAAACCAAGAAGAAAATTTGGAGTCATTATTTCTAGGTTATTATGCTGTTATTTTTGAGTTTGATGCCCTTGACTGTTAATATCTTCAGGGTAATTTTTGCATTTTGCACTATGTAAATTCATCACGCGGGCCAGATTGGAACCTTTGGCGGGCCGGTTTTGGCCCCCAGGCCGCATGTTTGACACCTGTGTATTAGAGGGTCCAAATTAACCAAATGAGACCAGGAGGACTCCAGGAAAAAAAATGCTTGCTTAGTATTTTTAGAGAAGTTCAGTGTAAGTCTATGGGATACAGGGCTTTTTGGATCCAGTGACCATCAGTGGTAGTACACTTCATTAAAGCGACCCTTGGAGTACACATGTAAAAAGAGGTGTTAAATTTATTGTCTGTAGGTGGTGCAAGTTTTTATGTTTTCCTTTTCTTTTCAGTTGATTTTGGAGCTTTTCCGATAGGTGGCACTGGCTGGAACAAATATCACCTTTGTCATGACATCTGAGAAGCCGCCTCTTAAATGTGAGCAGCTACATGGATTTGTTTGTGGGTTACAGTGAAATCTAGTATGGTAAGTTGCTTTACCACTTAAAAAAACACACCACCACCAACAACAAAACCCAATGTGGTGATGCAATTTTGTGTACTTTGGCTTGGTGCCTATCTACTGGGATGATATACAATATGTTTGAAGGAATACGCAGCTCTGGGTGGCCCTAAAATGATTCTCTGAGTCAAAACACAGATACAAAACTATCAACAGAATATCAGACACAGTCAAGCTTTGAGGTTGTGGTTTTCCGGAAATGTTTGTTTGTTGTCTTTTGTTATCCTTCTTTAAAATGCAGTGACCTGTTTGTGAGTGAGCTGCTTTTAATTCACAATAAGCAGCACATCTAGGAAAGGCTATGGTTCAACTTAGACAGATACGTCACCCCTTATTCAGGAGGCTCTGTTCTGTCTGAATGCTAATCAGGTTGTGCGTTTCTGTGTGTTATGTTAGAAATGACTAGTTTTGCGGCTGAATGGTGTTCCAGCTGTGATGACGACTCGTCTTGAATTACACATTCAGTTGACATTTACTGAAGTGGCCTTTTTTGCACAGCAATCTTTACAGCCACTTTCAAGCTTCCTGTGTGTATTAGCATTTTACCTGCAGGGCTGTGTTTTTTGTGTTTTTGTTCAACTCTGCCTCATTGACTTTAATATGGGCTTCCTGAATAGGTTATCTTCAGACTTGTTCTCATAGGAGCTGATGACTCAAATGATTTTAAAGATGCATGATGAGAATACAGATCTTTGTGGTCTGAAACAACACAACTTGTGACTTGTGATTTTTACAGACTCTAGGGATGGTGAAATGTAGCAAAACGCAGAGCAGAGGGGCCAACAGAAATGATAAGGACAGCTGTGTTTCTCTGTGCAGTCTGTAGCTTGTGCAGACTAGAAGCCTTGGGGTCCTGAGGCAAATGCACTCCTGAGTTCACACCCAGTCATATTCCCTCCCCATCAAGATAGGTTATGCAAACAACATAAGCCTCTGAATACATCGGGGGAAGTATGGAAATTAAAACAGAGTGACACCACCGAGGAAAATGGCAAATCAGCAACTTTGTAACATGGACACAAACCATTATGCACATGTTTTTCATAGACATAAACATGGCAGCTGTGATCATTTCATAAAGATTGCATTAATTACTCTGAAGGAACCTTTTTGTGGGCAGAAGCTTTGGAGGAGTGGCTTCATACCTGACATCTCCTCCGCCGGTGCAGGGCATTCCACACAAACTGCTCTGCTCTCATAGCCAACCGGCTATGGAATGCATACTGTCTACTCTAAGTGGATATGAGTGAGGGTAATAAATTTTCTGTGGGTGAGCAATGGGCAAAGTTGTATAATGATGAAGAGTTGAGGCTTGCCTTGGAAGAAACAATGTCACCCAAGTAATGAGCTGGCTTCAAGTGTTTGTTATTTCAAAAGGCATTTTTCCTCTTCAAGGTGCAATCGTCATCCAGTTGTGGACTGTGCTGTGGCATGTTGGTCTGAAAGAAAACGTGGAGAAGGATTTGTTATTGGTTCCTAAAAATACTGTCAGCCAGGGAAAGGGCAAGAATACAGAAATAGTATGACTGAGTATCTGTGTGTAAAGTCGAACAATGCTGGAAAATGTGCACGATTACATAAACTAAGAACTGAATTCAGCCATACCATCACAAGAGTATAGTACTATCTAAGGTCTAACCATCGCAGAGGATTACATTATAAACATACAACAGTCATTCCTATTTGTCCAAGCCTTTACCTGCTCTCTTTCTAGATACAAAGCTGATGCGCGTCATCATCATGGACCCTTTAAAATTAAAATATTCCACACAAGAACAGGCAAGAATAACCAAGAAGTTATGACACGCACATGACAACAGGTATGCTTAAACAAACTTGCTAACTCTGCTGCTTTTGGGAGTGTGAGGAGGACAAACAATGATAAATAAACCTAAGTGTTTACCACATTTTAATTAGCAGTGTTGAGTGTACAGAACAGCTGCCAAAATCTGACACTCACATCTTTTAGTCTCCCACATCATGCAGTGGAACTTATCTTTATTTTAAAATAGAGCACAACCTACCGCAACACCTGGGGCCATTTGAAGCACGCCGCTACATTTTGACACATTCCCTCCTCTATATGTCTGTTGACTGTTGCCACTTGATTAGCTGATTATAGCATGAGACACTCTTCATGACTGTTTGTATAATCAGACAGGTGTAAAACAACATGGGGTTTTCTTACCATAAGCCATTCTGTTTACCTAAGCCACAAGAGTCATCACAAAGTGTTGACTGTTTCTTTTGCATTTACCAGCAGCAAGCATCTGGAGATTTGATGTTAAATCATTGTGTTCTTGGGTGTTAATGTCACAGGATTAACCTGCCATCGTGGAAGCCCATTTATTGGTGTTCTCCTACATGTGAATTTCGGCTTCTATGTGCAAATACAGTTATGCAGGTTGGCACAGAACACTGCAGGAATGTGCTGCTCTTCTTTTTATTGAATGCATAAATTCAGGAAGCCCAAACATTGGCCGACAGTGCTAACTACCCGGGAGAATTCTCAGAAAGTGTGTTACCAAATGTAAATGTAAATGTGCACTCAGTCAATCGTGCTTATCCATTCTGTGATGATACCTTTGTCAGTGTGGCCCTCTCAGATGGAATTACTGTCATAGTTGGCAGGATGACTCTCTTCAGGTGATAAAAGAGGTGTTGATACAGAAGCATCTGGCAGCCCTCTGAGCTCCAGACAGATTCTGCTCTCACCTAAATCTATCAAATCTCAGACAACATCTGTTGGGGCTGTAGATTAGCCTCAGTTAGCTGATGCTGTGAGTTTGCTCAGCTTGTTTGGGCCTCAAAACAATGTCGATTTTGTTGATACTACTTAGATTAATCATAAATTTACTCTGGGGAGGAGGGCTCATGCTCACGATAGTCAGTTTCAACATCTCCTCTACGACTCTCAAACAGCAGGGTTTTTCCTGAATATGATGCCCAAGGCTTGTTTTCGAAAGGGTTTGATTGACTACCAGGACTTAGGGAGGAATCTCACACAATTTAACACAAATCATGAAAGACTTCAGGAATAAACCACAAGGATGCCTGATGCCAGTGGCATTTAGAGTTTTACACAGTTTGAAACAGTCTGTGAAAGTTCAACTGGTCTCATTCATGATGTTGACAGATGTGTTAATTGAGTTTTAACCGGTGTCAGTTTATAAACCTTATATTAAACAAAGGCCGACAGCCAATTTAATTCTTCTTTGCCAAAATAAACTTATTCTGGACTGTTTAGTGTTAAACATCCTGTGTAGTTTACAAAATAGGACCTGACCATTTACTTAATCACAACTATTAATCCAGGATGTCAGTGCTCGTATACATACACACATATGCAGTATATAAGCATTCAAAGACACTTCTTCTGTCTCTCAGATGTGGCCAAAACCCCGGAGGGACCAAAGCCATTTTTCATGTAATTACTGAAAACCTGCCTGACTGGCTCTCAGGCAGCTTGTGAAAGGAGGGACCGTGTCTTTCTTAGATTGTACAGTACATCCAACCTCTCACTATCTGAAGCCAAAAAGCAATTTCACTTGTTTTACTTTTAGCCAATGGTGGAATTATCGAATACATGTGGGTGATCCAGGCCTGTCGTAGTGAACAAGCCGATACAACAGCACATGAACAAGTCATAACTGTACTGATGACCTCAGTGTTCTCCTAAGCCTGTATGATTCCTTAGTTACATAGAACGGAGTTGATGCAAAGTGATTTCTTTTGAGTTTGGAACACACTTTGGTCAAATATCAATAAATTTAGGATTTCCCTGACTTCAACTACCTATCACACCTTGTATGGTCCCCACGTTCATCCTGCACTCATCCTTGGTTTGGTTTACAACCTTTGCTGCTCACACATGTATTCATGATCATGGAATTTTTCCATTATCGAAACACACAAATATATCATCATATGACCCAGCACTGACAACTACAGTCTGCTCAGCGAGGGACATTAGTAGAAAGGAATTGGCCCCGGGACAGATCAGTACTGACTTTGTGCACTGACACTGTCTTTAGGGTGTACGGCAAGTCTGCAGCAGCACTAGAGGAGGCAACTCTGAGGTAATGTTTGTCTCTGTCTCTCTTCAAGATAAACCTGTCATTAAAGCACTGACGAACCTGTCACATTCTGACTCTGTTTTCCTTTTTTATTTCTAAATCAGTCAGGCAGCCCATCATAGAAATTGCACCTAACTTGATGAAAACTGTTGCATGAACATTTTTACACTTTTGAGCAGTAGGCATCACTGTCTCTAGGGGGCGACTCTTACTTTGTGTTATGTCTAATAAAACATGAACATCCCTCTCTCCCTGTATGGAATTTATCAATAATCACAACAGCTGATTTTATAGAACCAGACAAAATATTGGCTTTGGTACAAGTCAGTAAATATCACTTCATTTTATGATACAATTACAATTTCATCTACCCTTAATATCTAATAATCATACAGGATCCACCCTTTCCAAAGCATAGGTTAACTTTATGTACGCATGTGCCCTCAGGTGTCTGCGCATGCCATTACAGAGTTATAATATGGTTCAACAGAGGAATTTACATTAAATAATAGCAACTTGCGCAAGGAAAGACAGTCTCAGTTTGTGCTTATCTGTGTCATCAGTAGGAAGTTTCCATATATAATGTATTTAATGTTCTTTGATGGTTTAAAGTGTCTTGCGGTTTGCCTTTGACGAATGCCATCTGCAGTGTATTGGTTTGCTTTTATACATTGCTCCAGCACTGAAGACTTGTTTTCAACAGCAGCATTTCAAATACTAATTTTTGTATGGGATTAGGAAGAGAATTGAAACATGAGGAAAAAGGAAAAGTATCATTATACTAAAAATTTGGTCAGAATTGAACCAGTTAATAGGTTTTTGCTTTAAACCACTGCATTCTTGGTTGTGAAAAAAGAAAAACAGACTTGTCTTCTGGGTACCTGTACCCACTTGACCATTTTACACTCGCATTTATAGATTCAAGTGTATGTAAAAACACATATCTTTGTCTTGTTTATCTTGTTGTTTTTTTGGTTGTGTTTTGGGTTTTTTCCCCCTCTTTTTTGGGGGTTTAATAGGTTTGTAGGTTTGTTGTATAATTTGTTTGCTATTTTCTTTGTATTGTGTCTGTCTGGTCCCTTATGTCTAAGTACATGTTTATGTAAATGTATAATTTAAAATAATAATAATAATTAAAAAAAAAAAAAAACTAATTAAAAAAAAAACAAAACACATTTTGCAGATTCATTCACAAAATTAAAATTAATATCAGAATCATGAATGAAAATGATGACTCCCATTCTTCAACATTTAGTACATTTCCTATTCATGCACATAATGATGTCAGTCTGCTTCAGGTCAAATAAAGCATGTGTGACACTTTTTTTTTAGAGGAGAAACTTGCTGGAATGCATCTTTATCCTCCCAGGCTGTTGTGCAGGCGTCCTGCCAGCAGAAACCATCAGCTCAGGCAATATGAAGAACCACTTCCACTTCATATGAGTTTCTGTCACAGCAGACACCGCTTTGTTCAGGCTACTCATCCTGTCACCAGATACCTCTTCTTTTGAACAGCAATGATTTATGATGGAAGTGATTGCTGCGGTATCGGTGCCAACTGACAATGCTCCAGCTCCTTTTGTTCCTTTTCTGAAGTCGCAGGTGACATCAGATCATACTTTCAGATCATATTTAATGTTCCTTCCCCTTGTGGCAGTTGCAGGAGATAGCATTTCTACTGTAGAGCCCATTTTATGATCCTCACAGACAGTTATCTCTAGACATGTCTTATTAATACTGCTGTCAGAGGATGGCAGGGTCATTTGCTTTTTGGCTGAAAGAGAGTAAAGAAGCTAAAGACTTCCAGCCAGAAAGCCTTTAGGGTGTTTGTCACTGTCTGGCACAGTATCAGGAGTATCTGCCCATCAGGCTTTTATTCTGGATTTAACTAGGCCAGGAGGAGACACTCACTAATGAATGGCCAGTCCCCAAGAAAAAAAGGCCATTTATATTGTCTGGTCTCAGTATTGTTAAGAAAACAACATCAGTATAGCATTACAATAACCATAAATCAATGTACTGTAGGTATAAAGCCTCTGTAAAATCATTAAAGACGAGTGAAAGTGAGATTGTCTCCCCTTCATCGCTCTCTTTATCCAGCTTCCCTTTTGTCCTATTCTTTATCTCATTACCATCACTGAGGCTGACCTTAGAGCAGTGCATCCAGCTGTGTTTCCCTGGCCCATAGACAAACCTTTAACCTTGCGCTGAACTGGAGTATCATCTAGCACTGTCACAGCCTCATCTAGCACTGTCACCAAATGACCTCCGTGAGGTCAGTCGGTGCATGTTACAGACACTTTTTAACTAGATTTTTTAAAGTTCATTTTAGAAACTTGGATCAAATATGCATGCATCATAAGGAGAATATTTAAAAAATGGAAAAAAAATGAAATAGAGGAATTTCATTTTGTGAGGGGAATGACCTAAGACAGCACCTGTCAGACACCGTGTTTACAGCCAACACTGGCTATTATTTACAGGGAGCCACAGACCTAAAACCTCATTCAGGTGGTTATTACAGTTCATGACATCAGCATTGTGTGAAATTAAAAACATGCACAAGCCAGTCTTTGACCTCTGTGCCCAAATTGTGCACACCAAGATTTGTTATAGCAAATCATTTTTCTTCAAAGGCTTTTGTCTGATATGGGTTTCAATCACACTGCAGGGAATGAAATGAAGATAACATGATTGAAAAGGTCTGTGGCACTGACTTCAAAACACTTTTGTCACCAGCATTGCGGGATAAATATCAAAAGAAGCACTTTCAGGGATCCTTTTACTTCTTCTGGGTGGAAGGTGAGGGTGTTTCCATATCTTGGCAAAGCATGAGTGGAGAAAAGGAGAAGATTAATGATATAATAGCTCTGACCACGCGGTTTAGCTATTTAAACTGGCAGCATCAGTTCAAATTGTTTCATGGCTTTCTGCAATGATACATTTAGGAGCGTGTCTGGACAGGTTACAAGATGCTAGAGGAGAGAATTCATTGCAACTCCCTCTGAACAGTTAAGCCAAAAGACAGGAGTTTGGAAGCTATGACACCATCGCTAAAGTACATGCAGATTGTTTACTTCCCAGAGGGTTTGTGCACCTCTGCTTTGTCAACAGTTATTGCTATTGAAAATGTAAGCATCACAAACACTAATTGTAAATAGATGCAAATAGAAATGGAATATATGCGACTGTTTCCAGTTTTATTTCAGTAGTTTCTGTATTCGTGTTACATTTAAGTTGCATTTTAAAGTGGGTTTATCAATAGAGTATCAACAAGTATTAAAAAAGTGAAGCCTCATTCTTAAGAATCTCTATTGTTGTATTAAATCCAAAAGAAACAATCAAATCAAGCACTAGACTCTAGTTTTGTTTTGTTTTGTTTTTTGGAAGGGCAGGGAAGGACTGTCAGGCTAAAACTTTAACTGACTGCTGATATTTCCTAAGCGTCTCTGAGTCTTACAGGGTTGTAGTGAGTTTGATGTTTTTGTTCAAAACATCCCGTGTCAGGACGCCAGAGACGTCGGAGGATTACTGTAAGCTTAGCTCAGGTGACGTCTTCTGGGGGGGGCAAGTATGAGGGCCCTCCATAACCCTGTTCTAAACCACTCCAAAAACAAGGAAAAGTATCATATGGGGTGCTTAGATCATTTAGAAGATACATCAGTATATGCACCATCAAAGACAGCTTTTAACATATGCACTCCAAGTTCTTATTACTCCATTTCTTAGACGCATTAGTCTTTTATGATTACATATCTGAAGAGCTTTTAAAGGCTGGTTAAGAGGGCCGGTATGTTCATTCAAATCAGTGTAAATGGCTCCTTCAAAATCCCCCCAAAGAGGTGATCCAGCTTGTTTTCTTTGTGATTCCCTTAATGCCGCTAACAATGCCAAGAAGCCATTTGACCACTGTGTTTACCTGTAAAATCAGATAGACCATGGGAAGTCAGATAGACCCTGTGAGGGCCAAACAGTTGTGGATCTCTCTTGTGGGGAGTGGATATTGTCAGCTATCTCTGGCTTCCATCGCCGAGTCCCAAATAGCACGCTGTTAAGAGAGTGCATGAATGAACTCTGCGCCCATACAGTATCTCTGGAATCACATAAAGACAACCTTGTGCTCTGCAATTTACTGTGCAGCGCTCAGGTGCTTGTGCATGTCTCAACCAGAGGAAAAACAAAAGTATGACTGACATAATCATGTGTCAGAAGATTTATGGTCAGAGAGAACGAAGGGGAGAGAAAAACTGGAGAGCACATTTTCTCACTCCTCCTCCACCTTCAAATTATTGTCTTTAGCGGTGTCCACTTGTTTGAGTGAAATGTTGGAAGCTGTTGAAACGCAAGGAGACCTGGGTTAATGAAAGCTCTGTAAAATGTATGATTTAACAACTCTTTTACTGTAAAAGAGTCCCATCATTATTCATCTGTGACATATTTTTGGTCACCATGAGCTTTTTCTTTGAAAGAGTAAACACAAGATGTTATCTTCTTGTTGCTATACAGTAATTCTCTGAGTTGTCATTCAGAAACAAAAGAACAGGATTGTATTAAGAAATCTGATTGATTGCCGTAGTTACGTTTATGTTCATGCTATGAAAAAGGAATCCAGTGATATAAAATCAATCCAAACTTCTGCTAGTGTAAATGTGTGTGTCATCGGTTAATGATAAAACAAAGAACAGGATGGGTCTTGCTTAAATATGTTTTAAAAGACTCATTGTTGGCGTTGACGCTAATTACTGGCTGGAGTGCACCGCTGGGCTGCCCTGACGTAACAGGTCATGGGAGCAGGTAGGGAAGCCATGGCAGGCCTCCAGCAATAACACAGGGAGTGAGCCAGACTACTAACCATAAATCTGCCGCTACCACCAATTTCCAACTACTGCAGGTGATGGGCGAGAGCGTGTATTTGTGCGTCTACGTGTGTGTGTCTCTGTGTGTCTGTTTTTATAAACAAAACACCAAAGGGTAACGTAACCCCACTTCAGAGCAACATGGATATTACACCCCTGAACATCTTGGCATGGGCCTGGTCCTGTTTATGGAGAAACACAGCTAAGAGTATAATTAGCATCTCAGTGATCCTGCAGGGTGTCTGACTTAGGCTGCGATATCAAAGAAGGTGGTATTTTGTGCTTGTGACTCAATGGGGATGAAGTGACTGTGGCCTCTGTGAGGTTGTGTTCTGCACCTGACTGGAAAACACTGCAGGTGGATTATCCAGAACAGAAGCTAACAGGCATTGTTTGTTTTAATAAGGCATATTATGCTGTAAATAAAGGCATCACAGGTTTGATGATGTAAATCTTCATGAGTAATTTGCATTGGCTGCACGTCTTGCAACCCTGCATCCCAGCACGTTCAAAGTACTAACACACTGCAAAAAGTGATTATCTGATGCAGACAAAACTGACTTGAATTTGGAATATTTGTCTTGAAAGATCATTTTTAAGATTCATTTACTTATTGAGACTTAATCTTGTTAAGATTATTTGACTTGTTCCAAGAATTGTCATCTTGAGCTACCCCACTTAGATGTTACAACCAATTTTAAGCAATATTTATAACAAAACCAGCCCCATTGTTGGGGGATGAGTATGGCAGACACAGTAACTGTTTGCACTCAAGAACTTTTTACTTGTTTTATGCAGTTTTTCCTATACGTATCTATTGAGTCATTACATCTTCATAAGGCCATATGCGGTATATATACCATAGATGGATTAAAAATAATAATAATTATAAAATCTTACTATGAAGACTTGAAACAAGTATATTCTGCTTAAAATAAAAATTTTAGCATTCTATAATCCTTAGATAATATTTTCTTGATAAGTGATAAGTGCAATTTTCTCACTTTACTGACAGATCATTTTACTCAAAATAAGACATTTTAACCCAATAATGAGTTCATTTTTCCTATTTTTGTACAGGCCTTTTTTGCAGTACTCAAACTTTAGATTTGATCCTTTTCGTGGTTGAATTTATGATTTTTCGATATCATTTATTTTTATCTGACAGTGTGATGATTAACTTAAAACTTAAAACCCTAGTCTGGGTTTAACTGTTGTTTTTTGAGTAGCTGCCCATTGTAATGCGTGTCTTTTGTATCAATATTATGAAAGCTGAAAACTTCTGTCAGACAAAGACAAGCCTGTTATTATCCCACTGTACTGACGCCCTTTTCTCTTTATTCCTGGCAGATTATCGCTGTCAATGACACATGATACCGCTAATCTACTGTAAATTAAACCTGAATTCTCATGTGTCACAGCTTCTGCAACAGGGCAGAAAAAAGTTTCTTTTTTTCCCTTTTTTTTGGACTGGGAGAATGTCCACGTGGACATGTTGCAAAATACAGCACAGGTGAAAAATTTACAGGCCACATTTGTCAATCCCAGGAGATTATTGGGAGCAGGTTTTCCGTCAGCACCTTGGGCCCGTTTCTTCACACCACTTCCAGGCCGATGAGAGTGGAATCTGTAACGACTGTGGGCTTTAGCATCGTTAACATTTCCCTGACACGTCGGCCTGCCTCTCTTGGAGACTGCCCTGCATTTTCTTCACTGCAGTGGAGTTGTTGTAGCAACTAGCGGCCCAGGAGTGAATGAAGCAGATGTGCGAGTCATCTATCACCTGACAGCTTCCACTCCCCCGACTGAGCAAGTCATCACCGTGACAGTCGGCCCAACCAGTCTCATCAATTACACTGGTACCCTACCATTAGAGCACAAACACTTTTCACCTCCGACACATTCAACTACTTCCCAGTCTGCAAGCTGGGCCCTCAATTAAGCCTGAATAACTTTCGCCTCTCAAGGAACGTCTCTCTTTCTGTGGCAGGATACTTGTACAATAACCTATTTAACAAATGATTTATGCATCCATATTTCAGAATATTCATCCTGATTTTATGATGTGACTAAGAATAAAGCAAAATGTATCAGAAACTGCAAATATTAAAAAATAACGACACTTTTCTGCTCTTTTAAGGTCAAAATAGTTTATCTCACAGTTAATGTGTTCATGTATAATCAAGTAATTGAAATGATGTGAGTTGTAAACGTTCAGCCCACACTAGATTAAAGCAAGAATATGTGAACCAGTGTTTCTGCAGGTTTCAACATGAAGAATTTAAGACATTGTAAGACCTTTTAAGATCATTATGAATGCAATTTAAGAGCTATTTCATGTGTGAAGAAAGAAAAATATTGAGTGAAGGCAGGTGTTTGCTGGTGGCTTTGTACAGTGGTTTTATTCTGACTTCTGATAGGACTTAAATATCCGCAAAACCAAAATTCCACATTGGAGTCTTTTCCTGCCTTTTGGGAGTATATTAAGCTTCAACCAAAAGCTAATTCTAATCCATTTTAAGACATTTTAAGCCTTAAAATTTTAAAAATTTATAAGGCCAAGCAGACACCCTTTCAACTTTTTCCAAATCATACCTCAGATTTGAAGTATAACATTTACAGAACACTTTAGCTGTTTCCAAAAGCAGCAATTTCCATGTAGGAGGTTTTTTTTTTAATGACGTTTTCTATTGTCATTTTATCATGATCAAAATGAAAATGACACGTCAGGAAGCAATAATGGAAATGATGTCTCATTAGTGTTATTCTGTTCCTGTATTCCATCAGTAGTAGTCATGAAATGCAGAAAACACAGATGTTTGAACACAGGCACATAGAAACAGTTCCTATCACTTACAATATACAACTATGGCAGTGACAGCAGGGGCCAACTTACACATATCAGCTTTTTTTTCACAAAGTTTTAAAACCAGGGGCAAGAACTTGACATTGAATATGCAAAACATATAAATAAGACATTCATATAAAAATAGGCTTTTACAAAATATACTCTATTAACCAATATTTACCAAAAGTGGGGAATGTGCCTGCGTTTTGATCAGTGAATAAGACCTGTTAAGTTAAATCAGCTTGAAGTGAGCAATGTCATTGAAGACAGTCAGTAGAGCGTGTAGCCTTCTACCTCAACAAGTGGGATTCTCTAGACTAGCAGCAAACAGAAGGAAGACAAACTCCTGAAAAGGTCAGAAGGTCAGTGTAAGTATTCTACACCATTTTCATCTGGAACGTTTTTCTACAGCATAAAATATTATTCCAGGCAGATTCTTATCCAGTGTGTTAACTGCAAACAAGTTTCGATCGCTTGAATAATAAACTAAAACCTCCAAACATTTAGTTGTTTTTGATCCATAATGGACAAAATCAGTAGTTCTTTTATAGAATAAATTAATATTAATTATTTTCATTCTCTAAATACAGTTTGTTAAATATTCCAAATGCCTGTGTCATTTCATCTGTGCACAGGAAGTGACAACAACAGCAGTGTACCCTGCACAGCAATCACATCCATCATTATTCATTTGCAATGGCATAGTAAAGAGTAAAAAAAAAAAAAAAAAAAAAAAAGTTCATGTCCATATAGCTTAATAAAGTCTTGACAGTTTGCTTCTGTGACTCACACTGTGTGCATGTGCCGGGGTACAGTTTTTCCCTTTATGGTGTTTTGTTCCAACACTACAGTCCAGCAAACACAAACGTCCACAAAGATGGGTGAAGAACTTTGTGTGCAAAAGAATCATGATGCCCCATCTTTAGGTTGCTGTATGTACAGTTCAGTAGTTCCTCATTACGTGTCAGCAGACTGCAGAAACCACCCTCCTCCTGTAACGTTTAACAGTTCCAGTTTGTCCTTAAAAACACAAAACTCAAATGCCCACACACACACACGCACACACACACACACACACACATCCTCATGCATACACCATCCAATAAATACTCTCATTTACACGTGTACACCTCTGTCCTCTCACTGCAGGTGTTGCATTTGACGTAGCAGCACCACAGGAACTTGCAGTTGCATTGCCAAACGCGGGAGTACTGGTGTGTGTTGTAGCCGCGGCCACAGCACATCAAGTCGCAGCCGCTGATGTGCTGCATCATAGTCTTGTTACACACCCTGCCCTGGGTCCCCAGGCTCCCCGTCACATGGTCTACCTCACAGTAGTTAGGAGACTTGTCTATGTACACCAGGTCTGTATCCATTGGCTTCCGGTAAGAGTAAGGCTTCTTGATCTTGAGGAATTTAGGGCGCTTGTTGCGGCTGGCTTTGACCGGTTCCACGTGCACTGCATGGGCATACTTCTCCTTGAGAATGTAACCGAGCTCGCGGAACTTGGGAAGTGTAGTCCAGCAGGTTTTTGTGGTGCAGGAGCCTGAAACACCATGACACTTGCATTCCAGTCGCATGTTCTTCTCCAGGACCTGAAAAGACAAAAAACAGCTTAGTCGCATAAAAACAACTGATGACTCTCTGAAAACAATGCACAATCACACACCAGCCACAGCCAAATACAGTTATGAGAACCTTTTATCATACTGTTTACTGTAATAATCCAGTTCAGTACATTATAGAAATGTGTGTTTTTAATGTATTTCACAGTGGTTGTAAAGTGAATTCAAACTCTTACAATGACCTCATAGTCTTTACATCTGTCTCACACTGTTTCAACTCACATTTCAACCTCTGCATTTCAAGGCAGACAATAATGTGCAACTTAATAACAATGTGACTGACAAATACACTACTGAATGGCTTTGGATTAAATGCAGCCCCACACATAGCTGTGTGATACCATATACACAGAAGCCAAAATAATGTATCAGATTTCAGGCTCTGTGTGTGTAGTCACCACACACAACACACAAATGTCAAGAGTAACTGTACAAGGCGCCGAGTGACTAGGATTACTGCTAAACCCTGAGCCGATGACAATGAGAAGTACCATTGACTTGAAATGGAATTTTTGGTAGCAACAAAGTCGAACATATGTCTTTTTTTTTTTTTTGTTCATGTAGTGTGATATAGTCCTCTCAAGCATGTTTATTTATACCTGGGTTCTTGGCAAGTAAATGTGGCTATAAAACTAAAGTGCAGACATACAAACTAAAAAAGAACCAAAAAAACAACATTTTCTAAGAAAGCCACTTCAAAAAGCCCTTGGCTTCAATTCCCTAATCCATCAGTTGTTCTGTGACCAACACTTGTGACAGCCTTTGTCTGGACGTCTTCGGCCAGGGAGCTGTGAGCTGCGCTCCTGCTCAGTGTCACTGCTTTTGATTAGCATAAATAAAGGAGAAGGGGGGCTATCAAAACAGAGAGTCCATTTATGAGTAGAAAGAACAGGAAAGAAGCAAAACTGCAAAGTTTGAAACCACAGCTACTGTCTTTTTTCTAGAAGGCAATTTAGCTGTTTAGGTAAGCCAATTAGAATTCAAGTTCCAGAAATGTAAGTAGAAAGTGATCTGTTCAGACAATGTGTTTGAGGAGGCCTTTTAGCCATTGTGAGCGTGGACGTGTTGGTTGTGTGAATCAGGCTGCTTTGGCACAGAGAGAAAGAGAGAGAGGATATGAGTTAACTTGAGCAAAGCAGCTTCTTTATTCTTCACAAACTCTGGCCTTACTTAAGCTGTTTGACACATTATTCTACTCAGTCTCTAACTTGTAGACTTACTGGAGTCTCTTGGTCAGTCAACAGGGGTCTGCAGCAGGACGGACATCAAATGACCACAGTAACATGAACTCTCACATTGTCTTTTGTTCTTCTTTGTATTTTATCTTGTTATTTTTGTTGTTTGCCAGCCATAACAGACTTTTTTACCTCCAGTTCTCTAGAAAAAAGTACATTTTTGTTACCTATTCATGTTGTAATATTTTATTATTGTTTGTCAGAATTCATGACAAATAATACATGATATAAAAACTAACTGGGTAAAGATACAGTTTCTTCCTTTTTACATGTTATGCAGGTGTATCATTGTACAACTGCACACAACAACAGACATATGCAGTATTACTCAAGTATTATAACTGATTGCTGATTTAACATAGTAACCAAAAAACACCACTGTGCTACATGTGCTAGCACATAACACCTGATGTGGGTTTATGATATTATAGAAAATGTGGAAGAGGAATGTTATAAAGGTAACTGTACACGTACCACACCAATGGTGCAAAACATGGGGGGACCGGGCTAATGCCTTTTTGTACAGTGTCAATCTGTTTTCAGCGCAGTGATCTGGGTTGTAATCAAACCCTGCCACTTAGACAGCTCTTTCCCTAAAAGCAGCCTTTTATTCCTCTGCTTGTTTAATCTTGGCCCCATTGCCCAGATCCTTGGCATGGTTCACCCACACTACAGCATGGCAGCGACTGTTAAGTCACAATTGACAGAGGTACAGAAACCAACCTCAGACCAACACTTTGCTTACATCCTCCTATCTCTATGAAGAATGTTTAGATTTTTTTTTAACATATTCTATGTTCTAAAAAGTTGTGAAATAATTGTGCAGTCTTTACCTTGCGTCCAACCTCATTATTATGGAGGTTCATGAGTGTCCTTGCATTCTGTTTGACCTCCCGAGCATCGATAAATACTTTGGAGAAGCCCAGGCCGTAGCTGATGTCTGCCGAGCATCCTCCCCACTTCCAGCCTTGGTCTTTACTGTAGAAACCCTGCTTCTCCTTGTCACAGCTACAGTCACTTAGGTTACCCTGTGTGCAGGCAGCAGTAATAGCATGGGCCACCCCTGCAGCAATGATGGCATAGGTAAATGCAGCCTCTTTACTACCTAGGAAAGAGGGGAGAAAGGGTTGGATATAGTTTAGTTTCATGGCATTTGATTAAATACAGTCAGATTTTTAGAAATGTCACAGTCTTTCCACAGTCTGAGAGGTACAACAGATAATATAAATTTTAAAAAAGAGATTAATTATTAACAGCATGTATGCTTGTATGATGGTCTTACTAAAATATAACTCAGGGACTGCAGTGTTTTGAAATCTGACCTGGAAACCGTCCTGCCCATGAACCAAAATGGCTGCTGCCGGTATAGTCAACAAAGCAGTGAATGAATAAGAGGGTTGTCGGGAAGGAAGAGCTATTGATCCACTCAGAGACTGTCACATTCTGTGTACACTCATAAGGGACTGACATCAGAATATTCATCCTGCCGTTATCTCTCCTAAGTCCAGCTAACAAATCATTTACACACACGGAAATATCGACCCAAAAAGTAAAGGTTAATCTGGCAAGACTCATAGATAGATTCTGAACCAATGTCCTTGAGTCAAATAATGAAAAGAAACTGCAAAGGGAAAGTAGAATATGTCTTATCTGGACCTTCATAAATTCAGTCTCTTTGGTTTTATTGTCAGAATGCAAAGGAAATGTTTTATTCTCATATAAAACAAATAAATTTACACACTTATCTCCAAACATGATTTGATAATCTACAACTCCTTTTAAATATGTGATTCATTATCATGCAAACAGGAAAATGCTGATTAGAATATCCATCATATCTAAGTGTAAATAAACTCCCCCTGTCTGTGTTTGTTCAAAACAAACATCATATCGTCTTTGTGCTTCCTCCTGCCACCCACTTCACTACCTAACACTGCCATGTTTTTGATAAACATCTTGGATGTGCACCCTTGCCATTGAAAAAAAAAAAAAAAAAAAAAAAAAAACTCATATTGAAGCATCAATTATGTGGACATTTTTATAGATGCAGTGGGCTCAGAGCCAAAAAAGAAGGTGTGTCGGTGCAGTCAGTCAGTTTTGACTGCACCGTTGTTAATTTTTCCCCTGCAGTTCTGAGTCCATGAGTTCACCACAAGAGATGGTATGAATTCTTCATAACCTTGTAATGAGAGGTGGAAGATGAAGAAAGAGTGTAAGCTAAAAAATGTAGGAAAAAAAAATCAAGATTCCAACTAGGAATGTCAGATAATTACTCTTCTACAACTTTTGCTTCTCTTCTTAATATAGACCTTATTTCTGTGAAGTGAAGTGTAGTGTAAATAAACAAATTAAGAGCAAACACAGTCAGGCCAAAAATAATAAACTAGAGTGATCCACCTTGAAGTTGGATAATATTAGTTCGTTGGTTATTCTGTTTTCATTTGAAGAACCATTGCTACACAGCTCCTCTAAGCCTGAGCATCAACAATAGCATTCATTTACAACCATTCGCCTTCTGCGCTAATCTGATCAGTGAAACCAATCTATTTGGTATGGCTGTCCAAGCTGTAGACTTAAAACTCTTCTCTTGGAAACACAGACCAAAACTCCTGATGGGCTAAAACCACTCATTCATAAAGGAACAGATTGTCAAACACCACTGTTTTCATTACAACGGCATGAAGAAATAATCCTTTCCCTCAAACAGCAGCAGCAGCAAGATGGCCTCAAACAGCTGGTCCAAGATTCTGACCATTGTGTAAAAACATATTTGGATTTTTCTGGGTTTTTTTTTCCCCCAACAGTCCTATCTAGGAGGATTTAAAAAGTTCTAAAATCTGTAACAGTGTCAATTGATGACTTTGAAACTGCTTTATAATGGCACTGCTGCCGTTTGCAATTAGGGTATAGTTAGAAAAATTATTATTAAATTCTTATATTTGATGAGGTCCCTGTGGTTTTAATATGTACCTGATCATTGCATACATATAAGCCATATAAGCCAATTCCCCTAAACTTTCAGCCATATTTCCAGCCTCTACAGAAGTTAATTGTGTCTTTGGATGAGTCTCAGAAGCTGGAACATAGATTTGAAGTCATTTGTTACTCTAATTAAGTTTCACCTCTTGCCTTCCTCTTGGCTTTTCCCCACTGTAACTTATACCCGTGGTAAGATCTACATCCTTACAGTGGGAGCCACAGCACCCATCACTAGACAGGATAAAGACCAGTGAAAATGTGTCTCCAGAGACTCTGCCGGGCTGAAAAGAAAAGCTGCCAACATTCACAAGAGCTTTGTTAGCGTGCTGGCTTCAGATGCCTTTTATACATGCTCAAAAAGCCCTAGTCAATGAAAACTCTGGAGCAAAACTAGGCCTGATGTAAATGACACTAGCTCTTTATGGGATTATCTTTATTTTAAAGATGCAGTGATTGACAGAGGATGGATATTCATTTGTGGAGTCAGAGTTTCTGTAAAATAAGTGCACAGAATATGTCTATGGAAATAATGGTCAAATAAAGTTTGTCAAGTAATTTTTAACAATAAGATCAATTTACCTGTATTAATTTCTAAATAAATAAATAAATAGTTTGCATTTTCTAAGGCAGGTTTTGGGAAAAAGGAGCAAAATGTGAAGACTGTGCGCACTTTACGCACAAAATACGCATCAAGTCGCCACACGATCAATTAATACATTTGAAAATAAAACTATCTCTGTACTAGAAACAAACATTAACAGACAGGCAACATACCCACTTTCAACTCTTTTCCGAAGACTGTCCTCTCTCCAAGCGCAGAGCAGTTCCAGCGCCCATTTTTGAACTGAAACTGACACTCGTTGATGCCCATTTGGGCTCCCTCTCCGATGACGATAATGGCATCGGGGCGACTTTGGCAGATAATCCGTTGTCTGGGGGCCAAACCGGGGATCTTGTTACAGATTATACTCGCACCTAGGGCCACCACCGATGAGAAGCCACTGTGAATGGAAGATGGATATGACTGAGGGAAAGGAGCCATCACCGCTTTATTTTTTTTCTGATGCCACGTTAGTTCATTTTTTAACGTTTTTGTGTGTGTGTGTGTTTTTTTTTTTTTTTTTTTTATACAATTTACTAGAGCAGAGTAGTACTATATTTGTATTTAATAGAATATTTGTTCTAAAATGTTATCTTATAATTATGAGTCAAATATTAAAGTAAAAAAGGTAACTTATAATCATAAATATAACAGAGAACGGTAACAGAATACATTGTTTCACTTTAAAGTGATTCTAAACAGTTGTGAATGGGACTTACTCACATCTGCATTATGCATTTTCTTATTATACCACTATGTCTCTTCCAAGCCTTAAAGGTAGACTTGATTAAAGGAAATGTCATCCAGTGATAAGCATGCAGTGAACACGCGTCAAAGGAACATAAAAATCTTTTATTTACCATTTAGGAAATTAACCACACAAAGTTTACGCATCGCAGCAGTTGTTTCAACAACCGACTGGTTGAAAATGTTTCGGCAAAAGTCGATTGTCTTTTAGAATAAGCCTCGACAATGAAATGTGAATTGAAATAAGAAGCGCAGCTCACCCAATTTTCAGATAAACAATCCCCAGACAAAGTAAAACTCTTAAAATCCAGCGTCTTGTTCTCCGACTCATTGCGGCCCCGCACTCAGTTTCATGCAACGATTTGTAGAGCTGATGAGTAACTCGGTTCGCTTATTCTCCGATCGATCCCAGCCCAGGTAACTCCACAGGAACAACTCCAAATCACGGAAAGCATAAAAAAAAGACGCACTCTGGACGTTTTATGAATGATCTGCTACTATACCATCCAAAGTCCCTTTACACGGCCCCCTTTCGCTGGGCCCTCTTGTCATCGCGAGGGTGTCACAGGTAACCCTCGGGGTGAGCAAGTGCGATTATCTCTTTCTCACAGTTCCTCTGCTACCCGCAGGTCTTGCCTATATATCTGGCTCATCTATCTGGGGCGTGTTCACAGGAGACATGGGGCCCTGCTGAAGAATCCCGCCAGGGCTGAATCTCAACACACGCACAGGACGCACGGACGGCCACACGCACGCACACGCTCCTCTTCTATAAAATCACCTTGATTGATTGGGACGCACTTCTATTTGATTAGAATAATATGGAGATGACTTTTACATCACCTGTAGCTAGAGTTTTTTCAGTTTAATGACTATGTTTTCCCACACGACTAGAAATATGCGTAAATATGTATTAACTCAAACCTAAAAAGTAAGTTGTGTAAACTTTTAAAACTTGTAATGAGGCGGATTCAGATTTAACTACAGTGTATGAAGTTCACTGTCCAACCACTGTTAGAGTTTATTATTAAAAATCCTCCTATCAATATAATTATTTAATTTATTTAAAACCATGACGCGCGCCTTTGCCAAAGTGCGTTTAAGCCTTTGTCCTAATTTCTACGAACTCTCTATCTTTTATTATGGCGACATCTAGTGGCAAACATAAGGCCTTACAGACTGAGCGTCGGATTCCTTCTTTCTTGTCCGTGTGTTCTTTCCGTAGTTTGCCCCAGTCTGGTACCAGTGTCGCTTTGACGCACAGGTAGTTTATGACAGTGTGTTTGGACCTGATCCTAATATGGACCCTCATCCGTATCTCATCAAGGACTGTCTGATCAATATATTTACATTCCTGTCAGAGGAAGACCTGATCAGAGCCTCCAGTGTGTGTAAGGTGAGGAGGGTTCAATTTGCGGAAGTAGTCAGAGGAATGTGATTTGAGCCAATACATAAAACTAAAAGTGCCATTAATTTGTGTTTTTGTGCGTAATTTTATACTTTTAGGATTGGAATGATGCTGCGGAGACTCCCTGGTTATGGAGGTGAGAAGTTTGTCTTTTTATTTTTTCTTTAACCCATGAACACCCAAACATCCACATACCTGTTCATCCACCAATGCTGTTTCCTAATACATGTAAATAATTGGTGTAAAATACAGTTTGTCATCTTTTCATGGTCATCAGATATGACCCATTTGGATGTTTAGAGACTCTGCAGTGAATGTGGAAACACCGTCATCTTCTACAACATTGATTCACCAGTAAAACCAGTTTGATAAATGAACATTTGGTTTATATTCAGTTAAAGATAAATTTGCTGAAAAAGTCACTTTTTCTTCAATTTTCTCTGTTTTTGATGCAAAAACCATCAACTTTATTCTTAGCTTTTATGAACACCAACATTAGTAAATTAAATGTAGGAAAATACCTGATTGTCACTGAAGAAACACAAAATACAGAAGATAATATTACAATAAATGGTGATAAGTTACTTAAGGAAAGTTAAATAAAGAGAAAAAATCATTTGGGAACTGTCACAAAAGTAAAACTGGATCCTTATGGGTTAATATGCTTAAGAAATTTAAGGTCGTTCAGGTTATTCACATGTTTTGTGAAAGGATAGTTTGTGAATTTAAACATTTTCATACTGTAATTTCACTTTTATCACACTAAAACAAGGAGAAAATGTTGGAGTTGTCATTATTTATAAGTTACCACACTATTCTTTTACTGGTCTGGCCTGCTTGAGATTAAATTGGGCTGTATGTAGCCCCTCAACTAAAATAAGTTTGACATCCATGGTCTAAAGCAGAGGTTCTCAATCTTTTTCTCTCAGGCCCCTCTATGGAGGACAAAAAACCTCCAGTCCTCCCTCAACCCCAACAACATTGTAACAGTGGTGCAATTATAACTTTTACTGAAAGGAACATCAATATTGTAACAATACTTTTTGCTTTTCCTTGAATAATTTTGCGTTCACATTAAATACAACTTAGATTTTTGCTTGGACAATACAAATAAACTCAACCAGACTGCTCCGAAACAATATTTTTCCAAATTAAAATACAAAATGCGCAATTATCTTGCAACGGAAAACAGAAACATTGCACATTTTTCCAGTCAAATCTCTGTCCATTCTCCAAATCTAAACTCTTTGTGTAGTCTACTGACAGATCACTCACTTTTTCCTCAGTTTTCTCTGTTTCTGATATAATAACCTTTGAATTTACCCTGACCTTTAATGAATATCTACCTGATCAGTGAATTAAATATAGGAAAAAACATGATTTAGACTGAAAAAAAGTACAAAATAAAGATGATAATATTACAATAAATGGTGATAAATCACTTAAGAAAAGTTAAAAATAGAAAAAAATTCATTACCATAACCCATGAAGACCCAAACATCCACATACCTGTTGATCCACTAATCCTATCAATACATGTAAATAATTGGTGTAAAATAGTTTGTCATCTTTTCATGGTCATCATATATGACTCATTTGGACATTCAGAGGCTCCGTAGTGAACATAGAAACACTGTCAACTTGTACAATATTTATTCATCAATAAAACACACTTATTTTGATAAATGACAGTGGATGGAGACACTTGGTTTATGTTTAGTTAATGATAGAGTTTACAGAAGAAGTCAGCTTTTCTTCAGTTTTGTTTCTGATATAATAACCCTCAACTTTCAGTCTGAGCTTTTATTAACATCTACATATTCAGTGAATTAAATATTGGAAAATACCTGATTTTCACTGAAAAATGCAAAATATAGAGCATAATATTAGAATAAATGGAGATAAATCACTTAAGAAAGGTTAAAAAGTAGAGGAAAATTCATTTGGGAACTGCCACAAAAGCAGCACTGGGTCTTTATGGGTTAAATAAAATTCATATGGATTCAACTTAAAATAATAATAACTTTATATATCAGAGAACAGAACAGTTGAAGTCTCTGTGCTCCCCTTTAGGAGGATGTGTCTGCAGCGTTGGAGTTTCTGTAATGTTCTGCTCGGGGGTGAGAAGACTCAGACATGGAAGACATACTTCCTACGACGGTCCCACCTAGAAAAGAAAATGACTGAAGGCAGGACTGGAGGTTACACCTGTAAAACCCTCAGGGGACACACAGGTAGTCTGTCTGTATCAGTCTGTGGACTCCTTTACTCTGTTGGCCATGGTTCTAATACTTTGTCTGATATGTTTATGTTTCATCAGGCAGGGTGGTGGGGTTGGTGTATGTGAGTGAGACTTCAACTAATAACCCAGACTTCTGTAAGAGCAGTGTCACAGTCTGCAGCGCCTCTTCAGATGGGACGGTCCGAGCATGGAATGTCCAAAATGTCAGTAACACCTTTATCACACACACTTTATACAGAGATGGAAATAACTAACAACTTAAAAGCATATTTGATTTAGGAGTATTTCCTTTTTCTTCATCTGTATATTCTACTTCTTCTACTTCTATTCTACTTCTTCCTCCACTAAATTAGTCCTGCACGTTTACTTATTTTGCACATTAAAATGTCTCATCCCTTCTCCAAATGCCTTAATTTAAATGCTTGTCATAAATGGAAGAATTAAGCCTCCTTTTACAAGCTTTTTGTGATAAAATTCTCCTCCTTCTTAAGACAAATAAACTCTTTAAAATCTCTTTTTGTATTAGATTAGATGGTAAAAGTATTTCCAAGCTGAAAACAGGCCTGTTTTTCTGATCTCATACATACTCAACATATGATGAACTTGTAGAATATAATTCATCACTGTAGATAAAAAAAAAAACAACAGTTTATGATTTTTTAAAGGAACTCAATCTCAACCATGTACAGGAGTTAAATGCAACATATACTTAAATACAGGGGGAATATGAATCCAAAAACATCATATTTGATAGGGACTATTTTACTGCACAATGACTACTTTAACTTTTCATAGAATAATTTGTTTTTCTGATAATACTTTCATGCTTTTACTTACGTATAGTTAATAATTATATTTATTACATGCCATGCTATTACATGATATTTTTATTATTATATATTTTTAAGGTTATTAGTACTATTTATCACTATTACTATTTATGAGTCCGCATCCTGATAGGGCACCTAAATTTCATTGTACATTTTGTATAATAATAATCCTACTATAATGCACGTTCTGTGTCCAGTGTCCCGTGTTTTACAATGCCGCTAGTGACAATAAATTATCTTATCTTATCTTATTTTATCTTATCTTACATCACATCTAGATCTTGTAGGACTTCCTATTGCTGTTGCTTAGAAGTATCATGATAAAAATGTTCATATCAGTTGTTGTTATCAGTAATTATCATGATAAATACCAAATCATTATTTCTCCTGAATGAGAGTTGAAGAAAGCAGACAGTTACTTGTGGGTTAAAATTATTTTTTATGGTCAGAATATGACAGATATTTCCCATTTTAATAAAATCAAGTAAAAATAAACTGAAGCATTTTGTAATCTAGATAACAATGTACAAAAAAAACACCTTAATACAGAATAAAAACATTTCTTGCCATGACATTTATTGTAATATAAAATTTTATTATAACTAGTGCTGTCAAACAACTAGAATTTTAAATCAGATTAATCACAGGGTTGCTGTGGATTAACTTTGATTAATCATGATTAAATATCATTCATTTTTAATCTATATTAATTGCATTTCATTTTGCATGAGCAAACAGACTCAAGAAAGAAGGGAATATATATGCACTTATCATGTTTATTAAACACCTTCAGTAGTTTCAACAAAACAACTTGAACCACCTGTTCCATCTTGGGTTTTTTTGTACTCGTATTTCCATCCAGAAGACCAATGTGCTGTTTCGTGTCTTCCATCTTTATGGGTTGGTTCTGCTGCCCATTTGTCCATGCATGGCGGTAACTGTACTTGGACAAACTGGCCCAAATGAGTTGCCAGAGACATTCAAAGTTATTCTGCACTGCAGATGGGTTAATTGCATTAACATTTTAATCAGATTAATCATGATGATGGATTAATCTGTGTTAATGCATTAATTTTGACAGCCCTAATTATAATATGTATCATTGCATGGACAATGATATTATAAAAATAATATTTTCATTGATATGTTGCACTTCATATTGTAAATAGGCTTTTTGTAATATATACTCAAATCAATACAACTTTCTTATCAGTGTTACCAATGCAAGAAAAAGGTCATTATCAGTTAAGATCAAAAATAAGATTACATTTTCATGAAGTGGGATGCCAAAAAAGTCCTATCTGCTTACATCAATAGATTTACATGTAGTGTTATTTCCACTCAGGGTGAGCTCCTGTGGTGCAGTCCTGTGCAGAATCCATTGATAGCTATTGTGGTTGATGAACAGCGTGGTGTTGTGATCACAGCAGACTCCACAGGCCTCATCAAAACCTGGCAGGCTCAGACCGGACAGGAGCTGGCCTCCTATTCCACCGGGGCCTCACACTGTACATTACTGCAGTACAGCGTCAACAACGAGTGGTTTCTGAGCGTAAGTAACATTCAAATGTGTGGATTTCAAATACAGACCGAATACAAGTGTTTTCAACTCTTAAACAGTTTTGGAAAAAATTATTAGACCGCCCTTGTTTTCTTTAATTTCTTATTCATTTTGATACCTGGTACAACTAAAGGTATATTTGTTAGGACAAATATAATGATAACAACAAAAATAGCTCATAAGAGTTTAATTTCAGAGCTGATATCTATCCATTTTCCATGGTTTTCTTGATAATAACCAAAGTCACTTAAGTTCTTACATCAGTGACTACGGCATTGTACAATGCTTTTAGGCATTCCGTGTTTTCTTTTCTGTCTGTTTTAGTCACATGATACACACAGGAGTTACTACTTGATTGCATAACAATAGTTTTTGATGACTTTTGATGATCTAATAACTTTTTCCACGACTGTACCTCTGTATATTTCCTTCTAGGTGGGAACTAGACAAGGATCTGTGTGCACACTAGCTGGTTCAGGTTTGACTAAAAAGTCTAATGTAATGGTGTGTGACACCTTTAAAGTCAACACACTCCTAGTTTCACCTGACAAGAAATGGATCACAGCTGGAACCAAGGACAATGATGATTTCAGTCCAAAGGTATTTCTTGTTATTTTTAACAGTATTACTTTATGTTTGTGTTTCCTGCTCTGGTCTGTTTTACTGCCTCTATACAAATGACGCTGTGGAAATAGGTGTTCAGACAAGAACTGTTGGACGAAGGAATACACATTTTTCTGTGTTTTTCCACTGTTTATTGATAGGTTATGTACACAGAAAGTTTGAACTCTCCGTCTGAGGATGAGGAAACTTTGTCCCAGTCTTTACCAGTCACTGGGTGCCGGGCGGCTGTATTCATTCCAACCCAGCCCGCCAGACTGGCCATCGTTCACCACAGTGAACTGACCCAAAACAACAAAGTCCTCACTGTCCTCGATGTCAGTCTGAAAAAATCCAAGTACAAGACTGAGATACAAGGTGAGAATTGAGATTCATAGATAATAATTGACAAGTACTAACCTCTTTATTTGAGTCCAGTTCCCTTATTAGCTAATAGGAAATAGTTGGAGAAGATAAGGGTGAATTTGGTCCTTTTGTCATCAGTGTGTAGGTCAAGACAGTTTCAGCATAGGCAACATGGAAAATAGAAGAAATATGTCCTAAATAAACAAGGGACAACAAATATATGGTTTAGGGGATTTGAAAAAAAATGGGCATGGATTCCAGTTTCTCTGCATTGTAAGTACATCAGAATGTAGATGTATGTCAAAAGTGAAAAATGTGTCACATGCATTCACAGAAATGAATGTTTTATTTCTTTAGACCAGTGTTTCTCAAACTGTGGGGCGGACCATTTAGGGGTGGTGCGAAGGTTTGCCAGGAGGGAGGCATGGGATCACTCCTGGGTGTTTTTTTTTCCCCTTCAGGTTAGAACAGCAGGTGGAACTTATGTTTTAGCATTGGAGCACCCTGGACTCATTTTAAGGACGTACAACAAACAAATCTACTGCCATGGTGATCTGTCACTAGACTAGACAAAGAGTTTAGGTTTGGAGAATGGACAAGGATTTGACTGAAAAAAATGTGCAATGTTTCTGTTTTCTGTTGTAAGATAATTGCGCATTTTGTATTTTTATTTGGAAAAATATTGTCTTGGAGCAGTCTTGTTGAGTTTATTTGTATTGTTCAAGCAAAAATCTAAGTTCTATTTAATTTGGACACAAAATTATTCAAGGAAAAGCAAAAAGTTTTGTTACAATATTGATGTTTCTTTCAATAAAAGTTATAATTGCACCATTGTTATAGTATTGTTGGGGTTGAGGGGGGCCTGGAGGTTTTTCGTCCTCCAAAGGGGGGCCTGAGAGAAAAAGATTGAGAACCCCTGCTTTAGACCATGGATGTCAAATTTATTTTAGTTTAGGGGCTACATACAGCCCAATTCAATCTCAAGCAGGCCAGACCAGTAAAAGAATAGTGTAGTAACTTATACATAATGACAACTCCAACATTTTCTCTTTGTTTTAGTGTGATAAAAGTAAAATTACAAAATGAAAATGCTTATATTCACAAACTGTATTTTCACAAAACATGTGAATAACCTGAACGATCTGAAATTTCTCAAGAATATTAACCCATAAGGATCCAGTTTTACTTTAGTAGCAGTTCTCAAATGATTTTTTCTCTATATTTAACTTTCCTTAAGTGACTTATCACCATTTATTGTAATGTTATCTTCTGTATTTTGTGTTTCTTCAGTGACAATCAGGTATTTTCCTACATTTAATTTACTAATGTTGGTGTTCATAAAAGCTAAGAATTAAGTTGATGGTTTTTACATCAAAACAGAGAAAATTGAAGAAAAAGTGACTTTTTCACAAATATATCATTAACTGAATATAAACCAAGTGTCCCCATCCACTGTCATTTATCAAACTCCATGGGTTTTACTGGTGAATCAATGTTGTAGAAGATGACGGTGTTTCCACGATAACTACGTAGCCTCTGAACGTCGAAATGGGTCATATGTGATGACTATGTAAAGATGACAAACTGCATTTTACACCAATTATTCACATATATTGATAGGATTAGTGGATCAACAGGTATTACGCAGTTTCACATCAGTTGATGGTTTTGGTTAACGGTGAATGTTTGGGTCTTTATGGGTTAAGTGTAATTTTAATAATATTATGCCACAGCTTGTCCTTTACACATGTAAAGACATCTGGAACTGAAAAATACAGCATTTAACTTAATGATCCAAATAACTGGTGAAGGCTCTGAGACATCCTTGAATGTCAAAGTCTATGTAATTGTTGGACTTAGCAAAATCATCCCATGGACCAGATTGAACCCTTTGTATGTTTGTATGTTTGAGACCTCTGCTTTAGACCATAGTTGAATGTTACATGTTCTCTGTTTGCAACCAAACATATCTGAGGAATTTTAAAGTGTGGGCAAGAAGAAAAGTCTAAGATTATGAGACATTAAATTCTGCAGTGCCTGTATTTTCTTTGTCATTTCAGTCCAGCAGGTGGCGTCTTTTCCCTTGACACTCAGCAGTAGGGACTCACACGTTCATCTAGCGGCCAAGGACAGCAACTGCATAGTCTTGGCAACAAACCACTGTTTACAGGTGTACTCTCTGAAAGGAGCTCTGCTTGGTAGCTACACAGACCATACCATGCCTATCTCTGGAATTTGTGTGGTAGGTTTTTTTGGTGTGTGAATTCCAATAATAAACCCAGTCTTTTACCCTCTTGCAGATGTTTCTGGACACTAAAGGCCAGCACAAACCATCTAAAAAAACAGTTTTATCCCAGGGTCATAACTGGGCTGAACACTGCTGGACATTAATACAAGTGTGGAAATGCTGAATGTTGTCTAGGGGTATATGACGATATTTTATGTGTCTTTTATAGTTCCAGTGACACTTTTCTATGCTGCTTTTTCAGCTGTTTATACCACCAGGGTTTTTCTTTTATATTTTCAGTTTTTATACTGTTTTATATACATTATTTATACTTTTATGGCACCTAAAGACGATTGCGCTTCAAATTTTGTTATACCTGTACAATGACAATAAAGACATTCTATTCTATTCTATTCTATTCTATTCTATTCTGTGAAAATCCATGATTGAATGAAACAAGTAATTATGCTGTCTTGATATTTTCAGGATAGCTTTCGTGTCGTGACAGCATCTCAAGACCTCTCCTTACGTGTACTGACGTGGACCAATGACAGAGACCGTGGGGTGGCACTAGAGGGTCGGTATCACCTGCTGGGAGGGTCTCACACAATGTCCAGGTAAGCACTCATTCACCTCTTCGTTGTTTTGTATAGAATCAGACAATATTTGCTATAACATACTGACAATAACTGAAATTCACACTATCTCTACTTGTCCTGTTTGTTGTAGTGGGTTCACTCACGTTGCTTGTGACTACTCCAGCATTGTGGCCTCAGTAGAGAGCAAAGACGGGAAAGACGTGTTGAAGGCTTATTCTTTTACCTCCTGAGGATCACTGCCCACCCAAAAAACAGAATCCAGGAAGCAGGTTTAACATATAATTTGCTTTTATGCTCAACTGATAACCAAATATGCTTATCACATATCATATATTATGCATATACGTTGTCAGTTTTCGTGGTCGGTCTATGTTTACAAAACAGATAACATCCTTTACAATTAAAAAAACACTATATTCTAGCAAAGGCATTAACACTGTGTGATAAAACATGTCAGTAAATATTGTCTGGAGGTCACAAAAAAAGAGGAATGTTCATCATGTAATCCTCTTCCCAGCATTTTGATGTGCAAAATTTGACCTCACAATGGAATGTTGTCTCTCTTTAAGGTTTAATATGTAACATACAGAAAGAAATGTACATGTATGAATCACCTGGACAGATGTATGGTGTTTCTGTTACCAAAAACCACAAGATATCTTCCATGATCCATTATCTGAGAATGTTCTAACTAAAATAATCAAATTACCTACAGTCGACATCTGTTATTTGTGACTTTTAGTCATATTTTCTGTCTTAAAATTAGATATTTTCACTTACATGTGCACACATTTGGTTCTTCTAATAAATGTTATCTGAAGATGTGTAAGGATTATGTTCTATACAGTCATAAAGAACATTTAGAACTGAGGTATGTTAACATTTAATCTGACTGCTGTTAAGGCTTAATGCATTGCAGTTTTTCTCTTCACATGTTCTTCAATGTATTTTCTCACTAGCGAGGTAAGATGATACTGTGGTACATTCTGTGTTGGTAATAAAACTAATCAGCTTCACATTAAACCGTAATGTCACAAGGCACACAAATATATATTTAACTTCAAGCCTCCACATGGAGATACAGGCAGTTCACCACCTACATGTGACTGGTATGTCTTATTGAATATAATACAAAGTAGGAGAAATTGGTGTTTTGTCTTCAGGGTCGGGGAT
Source organism: Sphaeramia orbicularis (assembly GCF_902148855.1). Taxonomy (NCBI): domain Eukaryota; kingdom Metazoa; phylum Chordata; class Actinopteri; order Kurtiformes; family Apogonidae; genus Sphaeramia; species Sphaeramia orbicularis. The sequence goes on from NC_043963.1 coordinate 29,297,873, forward strand.
ATCTCTCATGTCCTCTAAGACTCTCCTCAGGACTGTAGTCATGGACTTGTACACTTCACTTCCATCCTCAGTATTATTTTGCTTCTGTTAAAAGGCAGACAAGGATATATTAGTGACTGAAACGAAAGTAACCATTAAGTAATAATGGAAATAAAATCTCACCCAAGTAAAAGCTTTAATGGTACGATTCAGGAATGCATTTTCAACCTCCTCGGGTATACTCTCCATATTGGCCATACAGTGTAGGATGCTTGTTAATGTTTCTCTAGGCGCCTGGGAAGAGATGATAAGGCTGTCAAGAAACCTAAAGCACACTATTTCTTTACAATAAAATGTAGCGTATTGTACCCACAGACCTGGTCAAGTGAGGAGAGAACCGTTTGAGCATCGGTGTCTTCAGGGTTCAGTTTTTTGGCATCCTGGATGGAGATCACTGGCTCTTTGAGCTGCTCTAACCATGCCCACATCAGCCCACTTAGGATGAAAGGATCCCTCTCCATGCACAGCCTTTCCCATGCTCCACCTTGGTTCAGCTCGGCCTGCATACATGCAGATAGTCATTTGTCTTGGCTCATACAAATACCAAGCACTGGGGGGGTTATCTATCAGCTGTAGGAAGCAAGGTGATGTACTCTGAAGACTGAAAACATCCACATGTGGAGAAATTAACCACAGGACTGTCATGTTAGATACTGAGGTTTGGTCCTAAGGGGAATTATGATCTTTAGACTTAGATAAAAGGCCGGAAAAATCATGATTTTCTGCCAGTAAGCCCTGACGGAAAATGTACCAAACACTGTTGAGTAGATTTTTTGGCCATTTCATGATGGTGGTTACCTGTCCAACAAAACCCACACCTGCTTTTGACCTTTTGCAAACATCTTTGTTATAGCTGCCAGCCAAATTAAAGCACTTCTAGGAACATTTCCCCCCAGACGGCAGTGGTAGGGATCATTTACCTGCCAGGTCAGTGCTTTACTCTTATGAGCTTCTTCTCCATCCAGAAAAAGGTCAACAGCCAAGGCCTGCGCTACGAGCAACCTCCTGGCCTCCGGGGACAACTCTGACTGTAGGGTGATGAAGGGCACCTCTGACTGTTCTTCTTTAACTTCAGATTTCATCCCATTTAATGCTACTTCCCTCTGTTCAGCCTTCCATCTGGACAATATGTTACCTTGTTTGGTATTTTCATTGGGTCCTACAGACTCACTACGTTGGATAATTTTCCGCCTCAGCAGAATGGAACCGTCTTTTTGGTTTTCCACATTCTTCACCTCCCAGAGTGAGCCTTTAGAACAGTTTGAGTTCAAAGATGCATTGCTATTCCAGTCTTGTATTACAGGGACCTTGGGTTCAGATGCGGATATTTCTGCATTACTTTGTGACAGGGTGCCGAGGCGCGTGAGGAGGTTGAGCTCTGATCCCAGTCGTCTCAAGTCGGACTCACTGTAGCTGAGACTTTTGCGATGGTAAAAGATAGGTGGCTCATTGAAATGCCTAGGTAAGGTGGGGGTACCTGGCAAACGGGGCTCCTTTGAAAAAAACTCAGGGCCGAGTTTCTCAATGACACTGAGATGCATCTCGATGTCTTGGATGTCAGGGGCCTCCAGTATGTCTTCTTCAATCACCTGTCGATTCTCTGCTATGTCCAGTAACAGCCTACACACCAGTTGGACAATCTTTGGGAGGTTTCTCAGCTTTCTTCTCTCATAACCGTGTAACATGTGTCTTTGGCGATTTAAGTACTGGCACAGCGTGACAGGGTTTGATTTGGGTGCAGCACAGGAAAACACACTCCTCAGAGGGGTAAGAAACTGGACGAACTGTCGAACACACCGCAGCTGACCCCTGGTCTGGATGGAATTAGGCCGTTTTGCTCGTACATATAAAATAGCCTGGTTGGCGGTCATCCTTGTGGCATAGGCTATGAAACATGCCAACAGCACACCTGGAAGGAAAAGTAAAGACTTAAATTGAATCAGAATAAAGGCTCCGAACAGTTAAAATTCTTCATATAACATGCAAATGAATGTACCTGTTCTGCCAAGACCAGCATGACAATGGACTGCTATCTTCCCCTCCTGCAGTGCAAAGGCCATGACCTTCACCATGTCCAACACAGTGGTGAGGGTGGCTACTCCATAGTCACTCCAGCCAAAATTATAGAAATAAACTGAAATGGTAAAATAAATGCAGTCACACTTCTTCATACATACAAAAGTATTTACTTGATAAAACACATAACTCACATACTGTTGTTTTCCATGAAGACCTCTGGACGGTATGAGAAGCCACTTTCAGGTTCTAGGGGGTTTCCACAGCTGGCATGTTCACCAGGAGTCTGCAGGTTGATCACTGTTTTAATACCATTCCTTGACACACACACAAACAGAGAAGTGTTCTTTTTATTAGTCTTCCTGCCCCAGGAACTCCTGAAAATCAGCTATAGTTGATACAACCATGTACTTTTTTTTCTCAAGGACTGTACCAAGTGGCTTGAGTTCTCATTTTATACAAGTTCACATTTGCAATCTACCACATCTCTGACTGAAATTATCTCATTTCTACCCAACTACATATAACTAACTACTTTAATTGCTTTCTGGATCATAATTCTTTGTTGCATGCATCTCTCTATGTGTCAGTGTCTGTGATGACTTGCAGAGTAAAGTGTCCCTGGATGAAAAAATTCAACGATAAATGTTTTTAAACTTTAACTTTACATTGTTGCTTGTCTTTCTGCATGTATGATCACAGGACAGTGACACTACAAATATACAATGATCTTTTATGATGCACTGCTGTAAACTATTAAAAGTATAAAAAGTCATTAAAACAAGCTCAGACTTAAACAGCTAGAGAAGTAAAATGTGATGTACTCATTAACACAGTAGTAAGTACTATACTTTAAGTGCATTTTCCTGAAAATAATTTGATACTGTACTTTTACTTAATTAAAGGATATGTTGTTTCATTCTTGAAAATAAAAATACAGTATAAGATGTCAAATCAATATAATTTGTACCTTCTGAATTGATCAATAATATTATATTTCTCAATAATTTCTGTTGAGGGTCTGGAAGTAGCAAGAAGGTTATCAGTAACCCTGAAAAAAAAAATAGAAAAAATATATTAGGGCAGGTACAGAAAACAATAAAGCTACACTATACATGTATATATATATATATATATATATATATATATATATATATATATATATATATATATATATATATATATATATATAAACAAGTAGAATAGTTGGGACAACTATGTTTACCAGGATGAGTAGAGTCCTTTTATGGCCTGGTCCTGATCACTCCAGTGATTTGGGTCATCATACTTGCAGGCTTGGCCTCCACATCCAATAGAGCATTGTAGATGCGCTGGGACGACAAAACGAATGGCTTCCCCGACTATTGTGTACCTCGCCCTGGGGGCTCTGACTGAAGTTATGGTCAAAGGGACAGAAAAGAGGAATAAACTTATGTGACACAAGTAGTCTTTTGTGTTTAGTTGCAATGTTTTTTAATCAGCTGTTATTACCCCCCCCCCCCCCCCCGAAGTGGAGCCAAGGGGTATTGTTTTTGTTTCAGTTTGTTTGTTTGTTTGTTTTTCTTTCTTTCTTTCTTTCTTTCTTTCTTTCTTTCTTTCTTTCTTTCTTTCTTTCTTTCTTTCTTTCTGTCTTTCTTAAAACTCTAGCAGGAAAACTATTGGTTGAATTCAAACCAAATGTGGTTTATAGATTGCCAGTGACCCAGAATAGATCTGATAACATTTTGGGAAAAGCTGGTCAAAGTTCAAATTTTTTATGAATTTATGAATCTTTTTTTTACTCCCATTTACTTATAATGGGTACAGCTTCAAATGTCTATAAAAACATCAATTTATTTTCCATTTACCTCAAACTTAGCACATATATAGAGGCAATTGATATGCTGACATCAGCACATGCATTTTGGTTTGATGCCAATATAAGCTACAGTGCAAGGGGCAGGGTTTGTTGTGCCTGGCACCACTTGTTATATTAATGCTTTGTCAAGCTTTCACTTCATTCTCAGCAGCATAAATAGACCAAATGCGCTCAGATGTACTGTCCACTGCTCTGAAACACTCATCAGTGTTGATCAGCCCACTTAGAGGTGTTTAATCCTTGTCTGGTATGGGTGTTACAGTAATACAATAGCCACCTTTATGTTACAGTTACAGTTTATTTAGTATTATGATAAAAAAAAAAGTAGCCAGTATCAGAAGAGTTTGAGCCTTAGAATGCACTACTGTAATATTTTATCACTGCTTATGATTATTACTTACTGTATTCCATCAGAGCTCCACCTGTTGTCTTTGCATTGAGTGCCATATGGACAGTCACCCAGGCTCACATCCACAGTCATAGCAGAATCTGGAGACGTGTATCCAATAAGTCAGAACAAAATAATTTACTCTGTCCTAAGCATCCCCTGAACTGCTTCATTTCAGATGTTTGCATTTTAGGAGCAAGTAAAGCATGTAAGACGGAGCTACAAACGCTTGGTCAAAGATTAGCATTATAAATCATATCCAGTCAATTATAATACAGACATAATCCATTTAAAGGATTGGTTAGCTACTTTTGTTGGCTGGTAGTTTGTACCTCATCACAGAACAAGAACAATTCACAGAATAATCAAGCTTAAATGTAATAGCAAAGCATAAAAAAATTAAAAAGTTAAAGAAAATTCATTTAGAATAATGAATAAAAGTGCTTTACCTGTTGTAGGAGAGATGAGAATCTTGTAACCACCATCTCAGAACACAAATGTGACACTGTTCTCGCTGCCAACATTTCTGACATCAGCCTCCACAGCTCTGACGTTGCCGTTACCTCTCAGGTTCTGTGGAGAGTCAATCCTGTGCTTCACTTGATTTGATTCGTCTCAGATTATCTCTGGCCATCTGGGTGGAGTAGCACAAGTATCCGCAGGATCATGTGTACCAATGTGGAAAGCCATCGATCTCACCGGTATAGCAGATCTACAGTAGTATGGGGATAAGTGGACCTGAAGAATGTGTTGAAAACTAAGTGGAGATTGTGTCCAAGTGTTCATACTTTCTCTCGGTGGCTCCTGGGGGGGAGTATAAGGTTATTTCTGACTCCTCCTAGATTAGACTAGTAATCTTATTAGTGTTCAAGAAAAAAACAGTGCTACGACCCTAAAAAAAAAAAAAAAACTCTGAATTTTCTCACATCATAGTGTGTTTTGCTGGATTCTTATGGTATCTAGTGATTCACACTTTCCTCTATTTACACCAGGCCTTTTTTTTTTTAATTTTCTGTCACTGTGATCACCATCTGTTCATTAATCACCTGCTAACAGATTGTTCCCAGATGGTATTATGTTACTACTATGTTTCAAAGTACTTTCAGGTAGTTTTGTGTATCTATAAGGAGGTGGTACAAAAGGGTTTCAGAAAATAACGCTCTTAAGCTTTCCTACCCTGTTGCTACAAATAGTCAGACCTTAGTGACATAGCAATCTGATAAAATCTGATTGGCTTACCTTGCACCTCGCTAAAGCTGGTTAGGTTTAGGTTACAGAGACAAGATGAGGGAGAGAGAGAGAGTAAAGATTTATGAGCATTTGGACTGCTTAAAACACAGTGTTTTCTAAGCAATAGATGATATAACTCACATTGCAAATATAAAAAGTGATTAAAAAGCCTTTATATGTTTACTGTATGTTTAAAATTCAGAATATGATCATTTTCTAAACAGGACATTTTATTCATTCATTTGGTCTTTCATTTATTGTTAGATCATTATTAGAATATATGTTTAATATTTGAATATAATTGATTTTCTGGTATTAATGCTGGCTATATTTGTATGTCCTGGGTACTGTTTATTTTGTGTATGCAACTGCTTTCCAATACCCTACTTTACATGTTGCATGCTACACTGCAAAAATTTAAATCTTACCAAGCATATTTTTCTCATTTCTAGTCAAAATATCTCATCACGCTTAAAATAAGACATCATTACCTAAAGAGTAACTTGTAAGTGAGATATAAATTCAAGCAAAAAAAAAGTCTGCCAGTGGAACAAGTGAAAATTATCTTGGTAAGATTTCTTGAAATAAGATTTTTAAGATAAATTAATAAATTAATAAATTCTTATATCTCACTGAAAAGTTACCCTTTAGGTGATTATGTCTTTTTTAAGTGTGATGAGATATTTTGATTAGAAATGAGAAGAATACACTTGGTAAGATTTTAATTTTTGGAGTGTATTTGTTTTTAATACATTATGTCCTATAATAATGACTTCATGATGTAACGTAAAACATGTGACTATACAAAGGTTTCTTGTTAACTTGAGGGAAAAGAACCAACAACAGGTTAGTGGCAGAGAGGAAAATTAAAAGAATATGACGTCTATAAAAAAATTTGATGAGATAAATGCATGACTCTGTAGAGCTAGGCACAAAGTCATTCAGCTTTGTTGTCTTCATGAGGGTTGAAGTCTTGGCATGACAAATATTATAATTCTGAGATGCAAATTGTTGTTTGTCTGGCAAGAAACTCAAAGAAATGAACACACAGATATATACAGCAAATACATATTAACTAATTTATTTTTGATGTGTTTTTAAAAGTAATGGTAGAGATAAATTTCTGTTTTTTTTTAAAATATATTTTATTTTTATTTGTTTTATCAACAGACAATATCACATAGAAACTAGGGGTCACTGGTTGAACACAAAGTATTTAAATGACAGACAGTAGTAATTATGCATTGTTTTGAGATAAATTTCAGCTTTAAATACTTTTCCTCAAAATTAACACATTTTTTTCATATTTATTCTCATTGTCTTTGTGTGACATGAATCACATAATCACGCAGCTGACTGAAGTTTTTTTGGCCTCCTTCTATCAACCCAATTTATTTATTTGGCCCACAAAGTGTCTACTGGATTAAGGTCAGAGCTTTGTGATGGCTCCGAAACATTTATGTCGTCAGCGTACTTAAGCTGTACTGTTGGCATTTTAAAGATATGCTTGTCCTCCTCAAAGATCCATGTATACACTTTCTAAATATACAGATCAATTTTCACAATATTCAAAATATCTGTGGGTATGAGATGCATTGGTGCCTCTTCATGGTTTCGATGGTATTCTTAGGGTCACAAACCTCACATTTCTTCCTCTTCCTCTAATATTATTTGAATAATAGACGAATTACTGTCTCATCTGACTGGAAAATATTCCTCTAAAAATATATCATTTTTACTATCTCACTTCAGAACATGAATGAATGAATGAATGAATCAGCCTGTTAGGTGACAGTCATTATGGATATGATGATAGGGCACTTTTTAAAATGTAGATGGAGGTATATTTTTGTGTTCAGTTACAGCTGGTATGTTGTTTCTTCTGTCCTGCTTGTGAAACCTGTCACACCTAAATATGTTCTTTACACTTTCCTCCCTTCAGTGATGTGATGGCTGTGTGGTCTCATGGGGTTTACATTTGTGTGATACTGTTTGTTCAGTTGATATATGCCTTCATATGCCTGAAAAATATCTCCTTATGTAGTATTTATTATTTATTACTAATTTGTTTTGAGTGTCCCATTTTCTTTGACTGTCAAAGCACTTGGCAAACTGTTGTTTTTAAAAATGACATAAATACAGTCATATTATTATTATTATTATTATTATTATTATTATTATTATTATAATAATAATAATAATAATAATAATAATAATAATAATAATAATAATAATAATAATAATCTTTTTTTTTAGATATACTAATTATGACAAGCAATTAAGGATCCTGAAATACAGCTGGCAAGTAGCAAATCTCATGCTTCTAAACTTCCCAAAGCTTATGGAAATTAAAAACATCTACTAGTCTAAACTGTTTAATAACTTTAGGACCACTAATCCTATGAATACCTTTAAATAATAATAAAATACAGTTTCTTTGCTTTTCGTTATTATCAGATATGGCACATTTGGACATTCAGAGGCTCCGCAGGGAACATGGAAACAGCATCATATTGTGTAACACTGACTCATCAGTAAAACCCATGTAGTTTGACAAACTGCCTTTTGTCATGTTCAATTAATTATATATTTTGGTCTTCTGATATAATAACCTGTGAATTTACTCTCTTTTATCAACATCTACCTGGTCAGTAAATTAAATATGGGAAAGGAACATAATTTTTACAGAAAAATGCAAAACGTAGAAGATAATAATATATGATTTTTATTACATCTGCTGTTGATTGTCTTCTACACTTCATCATGAATTGCTCCATTCCCATATCTGCTGCTGTTTTGTTCCATTATACACCTCTTCACCTTTCATCACTATTACTTTATTGCACCACTGCCGTTATTGCAAATAGATTTGATTTTCATCTTTTATAATCTATTATTGTTTATCTTTTATACCACTACATTTATTCTTTTTCTATTTTTACCTCTTTTTTTTAATTATATGGCATTTGAATAGCAAGGTGAGAGAGAAACAATATCTCTGTATGTCCTGTGCATCTAGTGAATTGACAATATAAAAAAATCTTTTACTCTTGAACTGTTGACAAGTATTATAATAAATGGTGATAAAACATCCAAGAAAGGTTGAATGTAGGATGTAAAAAAAATTGTCATGTAAGTTCAATAAAAAACAGTTGTAGGTCTTTAAGGGTTAACTCTTTAAAACCTGACGTGTCACTGCTGACACACCCTGCACATATACAGTTGGCATGGCTGTAACTCTTTCACTGTTTGTGCAATTGGAAAAAAAAAAAAAAATCCAATGGCCTCTGAAACCTGAGACATTGCTCTTTATAGGCTTTATTGGGTCATTACAGTAATTTCACTCACACATGTACTAGAAGCTGAAGAAAAAGCTATTTTGTCAGTATTATAACATGCAGTAAATTGTAAATGATTGCTAGATTTTCAAAGAAGTGCACTGGAAAAATGGGCAAACAGACTCACTCACAGCATATTTTCTAACCTTTTTGTTTGTCAAAATAAGAAAAACTAATTCCATTATGGGCTTAGAGTTTAAAGGGTTAAAGTCACAGTAAACGTGTTGTATGCAAACTTCTGACTCTTTGAATGTGATTAAAAAATAAAAAATTAAAAAAAAAAAAAAAAGTAAAAGCTGAAATTAAAAATATTTGCTACTATTATTCTGAAATTTATGAGAAAACTGTTGCTAGTTTTTAACATATGTGATGACTTTTCTGTTTTTCCTTAGCTGTAGGCCTGTAGGGTATTCCTGTTCTTATTTCCTATAGTATTAACGTTAATCTTTTTTCCGACAGATGGCAGCAGATACAGACTTCCAGCGGCCATGTCTACTCAACAGCCGTTAGCCCGGCTGTTCTATCTCTATGACAACAAACGGCACGAGCCGAGATTTCCGCGCTCCACATCGGCATGTTCACAAAGCATGATGGGAAATGAGTTTAGTTTACAGCAGAGCTACACTTCCTGCGTAGGTCTAAGGTACTACACTTCCCGACAAGCTCTTCGGCCCAGTTGGCGCTACCCCAGGTGGTTGCGTATGTACGTCTTATTTCTGCAAACAGACCGTCAGCTGTTGTCAGTAAGCCGGTGCTGAGAGAAGAGGGGAAATGCCGGAAAAGCAACGTAAACTTCAAAATATAACCTACTTGTAATAATTAACCACAGTACTACGAAATGTAATGATTTAGTATGTAATAAAATAATGTAAATAATGTTCAGGGCAAAGTCAAAATGACTTCCACGCTGTGTACTTTTGTAGGTCCATGAAAAGTTTATTGTAAACCTATAAAAACTTAAAGGAAGGACATATAATTTCTGCCGATTAAAACATTGACCAATATAGCCTTGAAAGTTTGTTGCAGGCTTACAAAAATTAACAGGGTATTAAAAGGAAATTAGTTTTCTACTGCAGGGTTTACATTTTGAACAATATAGGTTTAAAATGAGTCTGTCTATTTGTATGTTTATTCAAGGCCAACAAGAAAGAGTAGGTGTGTTTCTAAATTTATTGTTGGACTACACAATCAATCAATCAGTTGGGATTAAAATGAAATGCATGCTCTTTTCTGGATTAAAGAATTGACCAACACATGTTTAACTCTTTCATGCATGAATTATGAGAACCTTAATCACGCCCCCATTTGGAGGACAACTTCATTTTTAACTATACAGGGGTTATTTTCTTTTGTTGAGAGCAAAAGAAAAATAACCCCTGTATCATTAAGATAAGAAGACAAAATGAAAATTCTTGAACTATTTATTTTTAATTACAGCTTGTGTTTAAGTAACTTTATATGTGCATGTTCATCCATTCCTTGCTCATATACATATACATAGAGGGAGGGCTCATATAGATGAAAGTGTACAGGGACAGGATGAGACAAGACCGTGGTTCCACTTTAGGCATGGAAAAAAAAACAAAAAAAAAAACAATGCGACTGACATTTTTTTTTTTTTTTTTTTTTTATGAACCTGTTTTTCATGGAGTTGCAAAAATGCCCACTCAGATGGATACCATGCATTTAATATTTGAAGCCAAGAAATGTGTATTTACTGACATACTGTGTAAAAACTATGAAATAAAACAGTTTTTAACACTGCTAATCTGATGTTTTCTCATATTTAAACATACTCTAATATTAGTTATTACTCACTTCATGTAGGTAATATACAAAAAAAAACTATGTTGTTAAGAAAAATGAGAATTACAATCTAATAACAATCAGCATTTGGTTTACACTCAAACATGTTAGTGCAGATCAGGTTTATCAAAAACAGCAAAGTTACAGTAATGGTATGAATTTCAGTGTATTACGGGATGGCGCAAAAGTGTCCACTGTGTTGGCTGATATGGAACTAAAACAACAACATCCATGAATATACTAGAGAACAGATGGAGAATAACTGTTCACTGGAGTGACCACCATGCATGAAAGGGTTAAAATATGTGTCCAAGTGTTAAGTTTATTGTAGAGCAACAAAATTAAAAGGGAATGAAAGTAAATATATGACGTATTGCTTAAATAAAATATACAACGGCATGGATTTAATAATAAGAGAATGTATTTGTTTATTTTAGGGCTACAAAAAAGTCAAAGGAAGATTAACAACAATCTGCTTTTTAATGTGGGGTCAAAATATGGCAAAACATAGAAAAACAGGTAAGTACTTTGCTTTTAGTTGTCAATAGAAAACTGGTCAGAACAATCTATTTTGTTTTTTGTTCTTTTTTTTATTCTAGTTTTCCAAGCATAGACATAGAATATTGCATATTGTTGATTTTGTTTTACGTCACCTATGCTCTTTATAATGTACTTCAGGCATGTCAAAGTAACATGCAGTCCAACTTTTTTTTTAACTCAAACTTATTTTTAGCTATTTACATTCAGTGTTTATTTTTTGCTGTAATGTGACTATTTCTGTAGAGCAATGATCATATTTTGAATTTCCCCTTGGGGATTAATAAAGTAAATCTATCTATCTATCTATCTATCTATCTATCTATCTATCTATCTATCTATCTATCTATCTATCTATCTATCTATCTATCTATCTATCTATCTATCTATCTGATCTCAAGTGGGCAGGACCAATAAAACAGTGTCATAATCACATATAAACAATGACAACTCCATTTTTTCCTCTTTGTTTTAGTATAAAAAGGTAAAATGAAATTATGAAAATATTTACATTTATAAACTATTCTTTCACAAAAAAATTTAATAACCTGAAATAAGTGAAATTACTTGAGCCAAATAGGAAGAGTTTAACATTATTATGCATCAACTTATGATTTATACATGTGCATTACAGATCGGATCTACAAAGTACACAAAACATTTAGTAACAGGCCTAATATTGTTAAAATTTTGACACCTTTGACAGTTAATATCTGGAATACAATTTTTGTACTTCACAAGTTCATCTCGAAGGCCAAATGGGCTTTATGCACAGCCCCACTACTTCCTAAAGTTCAGGGGGCTTCTTTATTTTCTGTTTTTCATTATTGGACACACTGATTAATCCAGGTGTGCCTAATTAATATAGTCACAATAAGAAGTAGCAGATACACCTGGATTAATCAGTGTGTCCAATAATGAAAGACAGGAAATAAAGAAGCTACCTCCCAGATATTTTGGCAGTATTATGGCATACATTTGGCATTTTTGGCTTTCTTTTGGCATTATGAAAACCTTTAGGCTTAACTGTGGTATGATTAAGGTTATCCATAATAGATATGGAGGCACCAGCAATATATGGCTGAGTTATGGCATATGTCTGGTTAACCAAAAGACTGGGCAAAGAGCGGGATCAAATATATGGATGCTATGGCATGTTTATGGCAGAAGATTGACTAAAGAGCGGAAACATCTCATTCCATATATGGATGTGTTTTGGTTGTTTTGGCATATTTCTGTAAAGCCAAAACACTGCACAAAGAGCGGGAATTTCTACCCAGAAGAAAACCCCACTTCATTTTAAAAGCATGATCAACACAAATTTTGGGTGAATTTTGGCCTCCTTTTGGCCTTGCTTTGGGTCAGTTTTGGCTACTTTTTGGCTGGATTATGGGGATTTGGGGCTTTTCTGGGACAAGTATGGCTATATTTTGGAATTAGTTTTGGGTGAATTTTGGCTTCCTTCTGGTTTGATTTTGGCTTGCCTATTTTGGGCCATTTAGGGCCCATACTTTGCCAAAATGGCACGCCAGTTTTGGGCCAGATTTAAGCCATAATGATTTTACTATCTGGGCTGAAGTTCAGGAAGTAGTCGGGTTGTGCACAAAGTCCACTGGAACCTAATTATTTATTTATTTTTTGACACCGCTGATGTAGTCATTGTGTTGTCTAAAAACAAAACCTTTAAAATTTCCTTTTATTTTATACCTGACAGAATATTGCTGGTGCGTCCATATCTATTATGGATAACCTTAATCATACCACAGTTAAGCCAAAAGGTTTTCATAATGCCAAAAGAAAGCCAAACATGCTAAATGTATGCCATAATACTGCCAAAATGTTTGCGATCTGGGAACATGAGTCAGTCCATGTTCGACGCCTGTACTTTTATTTTGAAACTCCTAACCGGAAGTCGCTTCCTCCTCTCGTGCCGTTGCCGTTGGTCTCTCCGCTGCGGCTCCACAGCTCCAACAAGCCGGGGGAGAGGCGAAGGAAGCGGAGGAACCTCAACGATGGAGCATTTCTAGAGGATAACGACGAACTCCCCCGTCGATGAAAAACCTTAAGAGTCATCTACATGACCAAAGACGGAAGACCAGCAACAAGAAACGCAAGCGTAACAATCATGCAATTTAAATACAGACGAATCTGAGCAGCCGTTTCTTCAAGGTTACGCCGCTTGAAGACACCCCGCATCCCTTGTCGCAGATCAGCTGGTAGGTTGATCGTCATCCTCCCCCAGCCGGTCCTGACCATGTCTGTAGTGGAGGAGCAGGGATACCCCGACGCCATGCCGGAGTGGATGAGGGCCGAGCTCGAGCGTCTGTCCCGGGAGCTGAGCGAGACCACAAACGAGAAGATCCAGGCGGCGGAGTACGGGCTGGCGGTGCTGGAGGAGAAGCAGCAGCTCAAACAGCAGTACGATGACCTGGAGATGGAGTATGAGGCCGTCAGACAGGAGCTGGACCAGCTGAAAGAGGTGCGACATCAACACTAAAATACCTAATTAGACTTAAAAAATAACCCATCCATCCGTGATCGCTGTGATGAATAAGGAGGAGACGTTTGGATGATGTGAAATAGCATATGTCTGATTTTTATTTGTGGTGTTTTTACTGTTAATATGCATTTATATGGCCTTTATATGCTCCTAACATTAATATTTCTTGTATATAAGGCGGTTAAATACTCATTATACATCAACCTCTTGTCTTACAAGGTCAAAACTACCAGATGATGAGGTGTGGGTTTCTCAGATGGCTGCTCCACACCCACCCCCCTTTACTCAGGGTGTCCCCCACTGCACTGCTACCTATGTTTATGCATGCAGCCCCTAACCCTCCTCCACAAGCTAGTCTTGGTCTTTCCTGTGTGTGTTTCCACCCCTTATTACTAATTCATTACTTGATATCTCTTGTGCACAGATCTGTATGGTCGGCCTGATAGAGATGGCAACGTTACTGCTGTGATTTCATCATAATGCTTTAAAAATCTGTTTTAACGTTCAGGATTATTTGATATTTTCTTTTTTTTTATTGTGTTTTAAGGTGTATGATCTTAACATTTCAGTGATCCCTCTCAAAGGCATGACTGCTGTATATGAACACAATCTTTTTCATAGATTTCGTGTAGATTCATTTCTGCAAACGAGGCTAACAAGTTAACTTTAAAGGGGCGGGAACTGGTTTGAATTTTGAACCTTCCCGCTCAGCAGAGAAAGAAATGAAGAGTTGCAGAGGAAACCAAACGAGTTACAACCCTTTGGGAATGGAAAGAATGTTGAGAGTGACGGATCAGGCCGAGCTCCAGAGCCAGATAAAGGAAGTGTCTGTTTGTGTGAACAGTGGCTTATTCCCTGCTGCTCACCCTTAACTGTGTCTAATGTATTGAGACACGCTTCATCTCTATCTTGTGATTTAGATTGAAATAAGTGTGGTTAAAGAGGAACATCAGCTTCATCTTTTGTGTCAAGAAACTTGGCATTGGAAAAGTGGTTTCAGTCTTTGACATGTGGTTGTTCAGTCATGGTTGCTCACATCCTCATCTTATATTGGAAGTTCTTCCTGCCCCCTCCCACGAGGCTGCATGGCTAATAGACTGACTTCATGGCAAACCCCTTTTTACAGTGCCAGAAAATGTATTCCTCTCTGCTCAGGGTTATTGTGTTTTTCAGCTAAGAGGCAAATACTGATGAGTATTCAGCTGTCTGTTTGCCCCTCTTCTCCCTGTATTCCTGTGCCCCCCCCCCCCCCCCCCCCTTTCATTCCTCCCTGCTGGTTGTTTATGTAGAGAAGAGGAGGTCTTAGGGCAGTCTCAGCATCAATTTTCCCATGCATTTCTTTGCCAAAAAGGCCTTGTGGTTCTGACACAGGGGAATGACAGCAAAACGCTGAAAAGAAGAAACTGTCTTAGAAGTAACCATAGCAGCAAACAAAAAATCAGCTGAAAATAGAGATGGGATATTTGTGAGATTTCACTTCACCGGTGGAAGTCTTCTTAAGAAACTCCCTTTGTGAGTCACTTAGACCCTCTGATTGCTTTTTCTGTCTCATAAAAAGAAACAAACATCCATCTGTGTGGGTAATAAACTCAATTGTTTGGTCAAAGCTGCAGTGTAGGTTCTTTCTTTTGCCTCAGGGTCAGGTTATGCTGGTTGTAGATCATGGATCAGATGTTAACCTTTGAAAGACCATAGCTGTGTTCCTTTATCAGGTTACCCAACCCCCAACATCAGCCTCTGTATGAAGGAGAGAAGTGATGCTATCACAAACACATTCTTCTCACATCCCTGTTGACTTCCTCTTTATTTTCTGGAGGAAAACAGTAGGCTGTGGGAGGAAACACAAGATAAGCCGTGCTAAAATTAAAAGGGTAGTTTCTTTTTAATTTGAGGCATTTATAACAATGTCATTAATCAGTCTCCCAGTTCTTTCTCAGATTTCAGATTTATGTGATGGTTCAAGTCGACATGTTAAACTGGTCAGATTGTGTTTGGTACACAGTTCATGTTTACCCTCATGACAGCAATGCTTGGATGTCTGTTGTGTTTCGAGGACTTAGACGGACTGGAATAGAATGTCTGGGAGATTTACATAGTAGCTCAACCCTGGAGCCTCTCCAGTGACCCTAAAACCTTTCCACTCACTTGCTGGCATGCACAAACACAAAACAAAAGGAAATAAGTCAGATATATTAGTTTTCATAGTGATTTAAACACCCACATGTCACTCTTTTGTCTCAGTCGGGGTGGAAACGGTCCATCAGAAATCATCATGACAGTGAGCAAACTGCCATTTACCAATCCTTGCCTTCTCATTCCCTGGTGGACAGGGCACTGATATTCACACATATAAGCCTACACACTGCTAGGAAGATGGAGGAATTCTGTTCTCGGCTGTTGCTTAGTAACGGCACAGCTCTGTGCATTAATTTGAGCTGCCGTGCTGCTTCCAGGGCAGGTGCTGCTTTCTGCATGTTAGCCTGTGACTGCAGACAGTTCCCTTCACAGATAGCTGCAGTTTACCCACAAATATGTTAAACAGTTGAAGGTGCCCTTGCTTTAGTTGCTAGATTTCATTGTTATCTGAAATGGTAATGCACTGTTTGCAACATTTTATCAGAGCTGGACATGTGCTTGTGCAGACTGATTAGAAGATGGAGATTAAACATTGAGATGAATAAGAAAAATGATTTTATTAACACATGCATGTATTCACACTGGACACACGGGACATGCATTCACACCTTTTGATCAGACAGATGAAGTCCCAGCTAGCATCAGCTATCCTTTGCAATAATTGGTGTGAACTTGGTGGCTACTGCAGAGTTGATTTATTTAGTTATTGCAGTTTACACAAGAATTTTCACACTTTCCCTCTAGCGTGTGATTTGTATCTTAATTAACTTTGTCTTGCAATCAGAGCCGTTATTAAAATAAACATAAAATTCCCCTTCTTTGGTAGACTTTTTCAGCATTATGTATGTGTGTCTGTTGGTACATTTTAATGAATATTAGCTGCTTGGCTAAATTTCTCTGTGCTAACACACCATAACACCGGTAAGATTTTTATGCAAGGTATGGCTGTGGGATTACACACCGTGTGAATTTTTAAAAGGGTTTTATTGCATAAACAGACACTCCTCAAACAGCAATTTAACAAAGGTGCCAGTAAGGAAATGACTAAGCTGTGTGGACTTTTACCCAGGTAACATAGATAACAGAGTACAGGCTCGGTCACAAAGTAAATCAGCTTATGACATTAGGTATACCACAGTGCAGCAGTGTAGCAGCGTATGGTGGTGTTCTCTCAGCTGCTGTTGATATTCTTAAGTTAAGCCACTCACAAGTGACATCACGCGCCACACCTCTACAACTGTTGGTGTGTTTCTGAGAGAGACGCCATGTTGTACATATGGTCCGTGGCTATATGGAGAACCGGAGAGGTTGGTGTTTGTGGTAGCTTTGGTGTTTGAAGCTTATTGGTTTGTCTTAGGTCTGTGTGAAAGCAATGAGATGGAACAAAAAGACCACAAAGACGCCATCGCACAGTCCTTGCTTCTTAGTTATTTCTTCGAATACTGGTCCTTTCATTTTCAGATCACAAAAACAGTGAAAGATCACCAAAGCCCTAGAGCTCCTTGGATTCTAGCTGATCATCAGGAGTGTTAGGAACCACACAGAAGTCATTCACAATCGCATAGATCCTCCTGGTACTCCCCCACACCTCATCTGTCAGTGTCACAGCAGCTGGACTCTGAGTTGTGGAATTCTACCAGACAATCAAAACCCTAAATATTGTTAAGCTCAGTAAAACCTGGGTTCTCTGTGCTCCACTCGGTTGTCCTTTGTGTGCCCGAGCCCAGTGGGGTTAACAGGTCTTGGGTGTCAATGACGTAGAGAGGGTTAAAAGCGAGCAGTACACAGTGTTTGACAATGGAGAGATTGAGAGAGGCGTCCCATTGTAGTAACATTTGAAAGGATTGGTCACTTTTGTCCTTTTTGAAATGGCAGATCACTAAAGGATATATCCCAATGTTCTTAAACAAAGATATCTGGTGTGACTTTAAGCCCTTTCTGTTGTGTTAAATGGGTTGGATGCTGATTGGACGTCAGTAGAAAATACGAGGAGGACACAAAAAGCATCTGGTCCCTTTTATGGCAAGTTAGAAATGAATTCAGCCTCAAAATATTGGATAACCACAGCTGCCTGTGCTTCATTGTTGGCTGTTCATCATACTTTTAACATCTTTTAGCAAATGCATAGTCCCTTCAACTAATTTGTTCAGCACACATTATTCAGGCTTTCACTTTTGCATCCATCTGTGACAAAACATACACACTAAACTGCAATTATTTTACGTATTCTGCATCAGGCCTTTCATCCACAATATCTTTTGCCGGACAGCACGTATGCAGTTAAGGGGTAATCTTTTCTAAATGGCACTAAATAAAGTCCCAAATCCCCTACCCTCTGGGCCTAAGAGGATGAATCCCAGCCGCTATGCACAAGGCTTACGAAAGTCTGGGTGTCTGCCAGGCCCAGCCACATTCAGCTGCCTCCGTAGACAGGGAGAGGTAGGTGCGTTGCTCATGGGAACCTGCCCACTTCTTCTTGTGCTGGCCCAAAACCCCACTCCACTGACTGCCAAGTGTAGCAGTCTGTTCTTCAAGTGCTGTCAGGCCTGGCAATCTGGAGTATGAAAATCAGCCTTATTAATGGTGTACCTAATATTGTTAGGATGAGACACTCTTAATGAACAGAAATTGTACAGTTTGTTTAGAGCCCTGACAGTCGGCCACCCTCTTATGTGGACTAATGTTACCGTCTGTGGCAAGGGTTGGTGACCATATGGTAGTGCTAAGTGAAGAAAGACTGATTCCATCCAGTTTTGGGTAAAATGGCCTTCTACTAATCCGTAATGATTTTAAGAGATTTTGTCTTTAACTCTAATAAATAAAAAGCCATCAGCACTGATTCTGAGTTCAAGTCAAGGCCACATTTACTCTGGAGCATTAGCAGATATGTGGGTGAGTAGTGCAGGACTCAGTGAGCAAAGTATTTCAGTTACTTTAGTTCTCATGTCTAAAGAGTATTTGTGCAGTTTGTTTAATTGAAAACAATCACACATTTGTGAAGTCATGCATCAGCAGCGCATGGTGTGGAAGTCGAAGAAGCATCTATTCAGGACTCTGAAGGTTGGAATGTTGGCATGTTGGCTGTTTACATCACTGAGAGTTTTTAGTGAAACTTACATCAAGTTTCTCCTTGAGCTACTCAGAGGTTTTTAGCTACAGATAAAAGACCCTTGTGAGTCTTCATGGAAATATTGTATAATCTTTATTTGTGTGCGTCATCAGGATACACTCTTATCAGATGGAGATATAGATGGAGTGTGCATGAAATGCAATGTAACCAACAAGATTATCTTAAGTTAAATTGTTAAATGGGTTTTTAAAATATATGATCTCCAGAGTATTATAAATCCTACCTTTTCATTATAATTACAAGAACTTTATTCTACATTTAAAATTCAAACTAATTATAATCATCACAGATAATTTAGGATTTTCAGGAGTCAAAAGTGCATCTAGACCAGTGGTATGGCAGCCTAGCAGGGTCATGATTCGACTGGCGTAATCCAATTACTGAACACTGGGGCCAGATCAGGCTGTGGTCCAGGCTAAAAGCAGAGGATGAGGTCATAGTAGTGGCCGTATGCTTTCACCAACGCTGCTGAGGCAGTTGGAAAGTCAATAATTTCTGTTCTCCTACATTATACTTTTACAATTATAAACCGTTAGAAATCAACCCAGAATTTCTGTTCCTATTTATATATGTTCTGTCACTTGTATTGTCTCATTTGCCTTATTGTGTGTCTCGCATTCCTTTTTGTTGGTGTTTTGTGGTTCCATTTAGAGTGAAATGAGCTATGTGACTTGCCCTATAGCTAAAGATTTTTTATTGTATTTGTACTGTTGTGCCCTATTTTTATCAATGTGATTATGCACAGCCTCACCTAAAAACAGACCCACACTATAATATTGTATGGCATCATTTCAATAATCTTATGCATTGTCACATTTATTTCTATTATTGTGTGAACGTATGATGTTGCTGAACCTGGATGTGACCAACCAAAGTAATCCCAGATGATAACACTGCCCCCACAGGCTTGTGCTGTAGACACTAGGCATGATGGGTAATCACTTCATCTGCTTCTGTTCTCACCCTGATACACCTATCACACTGGAATAGGGTCAGTCTGGACTCATCAGACCTGAAATCAGATATGAACGTTTTTTCCATTGAAACACAGTCCAATCTTTATGCTCCCTCGTTAAATTTATTGTTGTTTAAGAAATTCAATTCAAGTCAAATATCTTGTTGCAGCTGAAACATATTAATCACTGTAGTTATTATCCAATGGAAGGCTCTCACATACAGTATTTGCTCAGTTAAATTTGGGGGGGGGCACAGTGATGGACTGTTTTTTTGGCCAGGCTTTGTATTTATCAGCTCCTTCATTGCCATAGTCTACACTGTTGTGACTGTTTGGAAGATAAGCATAGCCTCTAGTGCATTAGGTAACTTTGCCACACAGAAACGCTACCTTGTTGTAAGTAATTCGAGACACCAAGTTGCATAATGTTGGAGATAGATTTTCCTGTTGAAAGCACATGGTCTAGATAGCTTTAGGCTTTATTTTATTTAGTCAACTTCATTTGGTGACTGCAAGGTCATATTTATTTCTACCGAGAAACTGGTGTCTTATATAAACCAATGAATCAGCACCAACATGTGGGTAGGTTTGGGACTGTGCTTATTTTGAACCTTGCCTGCATAATTTCTTTTAACAGAGCCAGTCTGTGGGTTCTATCACATTGCTCAAAAACCTTCCTTATGTTGTGTGACTGCTGCATGCTCATTATAATACCATCATCACAGAATGGCCAAATATAAGAAATGCCCTACGCCTCTTCAGATTACTTGTTTGTAGCTTTATGGTTCAGTAATTAATCTTGTAAATGTGTACAGTAACTATAAGGTTACTCAATCTGAAAAGAGAACTCTTTAACTTGATCAACTTCCGTCTATTCAAATGTAGTCAGACCTCAGACCCCGTCCCCCCTGCTCTGCATCCTGTTTACTTGTGAAGAGTCTGGCTGTTTATAGCAAATGGGAAGGATGTGAAATATGGCTCTGCATCAGGCCGGAAAGCTTATAATGGATCACACGGAAAAAACTCACATGATGTGGCCATCATTCAAGCAGTCACCTCGGTTTCACAACAAATGAATCAATAAATACTATTTCGTAAAATTAAATGAACATACTCGCCCTCCTTGTTGTGTTAACATCAACAAACATTATTCTACTGTGTTTCCTCACAGTGTTCTGGCCACAAAGACAGGAAGCAGCAGGAGACTTATTCAGATTTGACCTGGCTTCAAATTACTTTTTCATTGAGGTTTTCTTACACTTTTGTGCCTTAGAAGCTGTCTTTTATTTACTCCTTCCTTTTCTGGGGGTGTTTGAATTAAACTGAATCTCATTTACAGGTTTAAAAATCTCAGATGTGTTGGGAAATCACATGCCTGTTAAAGACAGTTTGATTTACAAGTTGTGGCCAGTTGTCTTTTAGCATCTTATCCAGGAAACAGTCATACCATATAAATCAGGCATGCATTTATAATATATTGAGAGACTCTTGACTCTAGGCTTTGACACGCGTAGGTCAGATTAAATTTTGGCGTTAGGGATATTTTTTATCCCCTTAAGTTAAGAGCAGCATGCCATATTGGGATAGAACTGCCTGTGCTCATTAGCATATTTGTATGACAAAAAGAGACTGAGTTGCTTGTGACCACTATAAGTGGACAGATGGTGGGTGTACTGACCCTCCCACCCCCCAGACATATACACATTTATCCCAAGATTGCAAGCAGCTGCCACCCATATCCTCAGATTAAAGAAGAGTGTGTGTGCAGTTTCTTCTGTGCATGAAGAGATGAGGGATGAGATCTAGACCAACTGTTTTCTCTGTTTACATTCTTTGGCACACCCATCTCTGAAATTCTACATGGTGCACTCATGTTGGTCGTCTCCTGATGGGTAGAGAAGCACCTCCCATATCAGCTAAATGAATTAAACCACAGGGCAACTTCTGAAAAGCGTCTTCTCGTTTTAATAGGCCACCTATTCAGACGTGAACAAACCCAATTTCAAAGGGTTGTCCCTTCGCCCTGGGGCTCCTTTTAACTTTAACACCACAGTGCAATCAGAGAACAGCGGTATGTCTACCGTCGCCCCACACTCCATACCCACTCCTAGCCACCATCCCTTGCTCCTCCTCCTTTCTCTTCCCCAGGCTCCTATTGTAAATAGGCTAGTGGGTCTGGGGGCACACCAGAATCATGGAGCCAGTGCTTTGAAACCCTCAGGCAGGCACAGAGAGGGAGGAACTGGGAATAGAAATTGGTAAAAGGGAGGAGAGAAGACAGAGTTGTATAGTTGGGCAGGGGGCAGGCTATAGCCTACACCAAAAACATTAGACTCTGGGATTTGAAGAGGGGGGGGTTTAATTGGATACATGCCAGTCTCTCAGGGGTCCTTGAGAAATGGGGATAGCAGACAGAGCAAGAGAGAGAGGATTGATGGGAGGGGAAACTGGGCAAAACATGAGTTTCCTGTGGGAACCAACTCACTCTTTTAAATGGGAGAAGAATAGAGGTTCCTCCATCAGCTGGTTTAATGAGTTTAAAGTGCTGTGGACGTTAAATGGAGAATAACAAGCTGCTTTTTGCAAACACAGGTTATAATTATGTACTTATGAAAGAGTGGTAGGCTGTTTTCAGCATCTATGTCTCTTTCACTCTGTGACATTGTGTTTTGAGTTATCTTTCATCTTTTGTTCAAGACAGAATTTTAGGTAATGCATTGTAGAGCTGACCAACATGGATTAAACAAGAAAAGGCTTAGTGTATTCACTGGATTAAGCACTTTATTGTATGTAATCTCTACTTTATTTGCACACAGATATAGTCTTTACATGCAAACTGGTGCTTCTGAGCCCCTACCTCATTCTTTTCCATCTGACAAGGTCTCATGAGGAAAGGTTACTACACTGACCCACAATTTAACCCAACTGTTACAGAGAATGTGCACACGCAGTCACATGCAGGATTTAATTACTGCAACTGGCCAAGGGAGGTCATTAGTCTCTGTCTGGGTGGGAGGGAGGACAGGACCTGCCCAAGAGACCATCATTATGTTTCAGGAGGGTGAATGGAGAAGGGCACATAGGGACACAGCATGGAGGGGGTCAGAGGAAGACTATAACCTAGAAATGGTCAAAATGGAGGAAACCCAGACAGAGGTAGATCAGGGGTGATGAATAGCAACTTTTAAGCAAGGTAACAAGGTAACATATGAGCTCCATCAGAAAATGTCAGGAAACTAGCTAACGGGTGCATCCCATCCCCCATTCTGTCAGTGATAGAGCCTGATCGATCAGACACGTCTCCCAACCTGATGGATGAGTCTCAGATGATGCGGGGAAATGCTTTGGGGTCTTGTACACAACATTAATCTAATGAATGGTTATTGGTGTTGTAGTTGGTAAGGTCTTGCTAACATTCTAGACTAGCACAAATATACTTTACGTCTGCTTCACCCTCCCCCCTTTCCCTCCTGCAAACCTGACCTTGGACTTAAAAATATGTAATCACAAGTGTGCTGGTCTGGGTTCATGTGTGTATGCATATATAAATGTGTGTGTCTGTGTTTATGTGTGTGCCTGGCCCCAGCTGCAGCCCCAGCTGCTCCCCTCCTCTGCCATTTCTGTCAGAAACAACAAGAGGCTGTTCATCTGTTGAAGTCACATGTAAAGGTTCCACAGAGAGCAGTGTCTTTTGGGAAATACGCTGAAATATGTACCAAATAAGAGACTGAGTCTGGTCGATTGCTTGTTTACCATAAAGTAGGCTTGGCCCAATAGAGCAAAGCTGAAAAAATATATCAAAGCAACCTCAGACCAGCCTGCTCTTTCTGCAAACAAATCTGGAGTTGGAGTGGCATGGCACATGGATCCTGCTGCCAGAAAAAAGGGGAGGAGAGCAATCTGTGCTAGGCTGAGCTCTGAAATAGCCATCTGGGTTGGTGGCACCCCTCCTGCTCTACCTCTACCGACCGCCTCCCGCTCTGTCACTGTAATTGGCATTGTAACCATAACGACGGCTATTCCCTGGGGTACAGGCGCGTGGACCTGGGAGATCTCATCCAGACATGGAGCGGTTGGCAGAAAAGGGGAAACAGGCCAACTCCAGGCAGGCTCCGATAAGGCTTTCTTTGCATTGCAAATGACTGAGGTTGTGAATACCCAGAGCTGGAGCTGCTACAGAACATAGCTGTGATATGAACGGCGATAAAGGGTCCAGACTTTAGCCCAGACACTGATATGGTGGTGCAATATATCAGACCTATTGAGTGTATGCTCTCCCTGGAGATTCTGTCTTCTTTCTCAATCCTGCTGTAGATTTAGCAGCCAAACAATAGACTCACTAAACAACCAGGGGAAAACAGATGGTTCCCTCTGATTATTGACTACAGCAATTCAATACTGAAGACATAAGTATTTTCTCCCTTGCACAAGACTGAACAGGCAGTTTTTCATTTTGGCGAGAAGAAAGAAACAAAAACAATAATGCAAGTCAAGACAAACCTCCTTAGGAAACACTTTACTCCACCAAAATCTGCTTTTTCTGTAAATGTTATTTGTGGAACATAGTTTGTTTTTAGTCGTAGCTTGTATTTCAGCCATGAGTGGCATGAAAATTGCTTTTTCTCTTTATACTACTTACTCAGTATCATGTTATAGCTGCCCCCCATCTTATGTATCCCATACACTGAAGGCTAAATAAACTGCTCAGATTCTTTACCTGCCTGCCAGAGGCATAATGACTGTTTTTACCCTGTAATAACAAAGGAGGCTGGCTTCAAACACCCACAGCACAGAGCCTTCAGGCTGAGACAGATACAGTGGCAGTGGGGCACACGGCCCTTTGCAGGTGTCTGCAAACTCCTGCCTTTGCAGATGTGCGCTGAATATAGAACAGCAGCATGTTTGAACATGAGCTCTGATTTGACCAAAGACTTCACACAGAATCTTATTAGTGGCTTATGTATCGTGTGAATAAAATATGAAATGTAGTTTTCCCTAGCCACATGTGTTGAAAACTCCTAACAAGCTCTTAATCATTGAAGCCAGATTTTAGCAGGCACAGATTTTGTATCACTGAGCTACTGCAACCCAATTAGCCTATTCAGAATTTTTCTTTTTTGTTGTAGATGACTTTTTAACCAGGCGTGTAAAGGGCCTCGTGAGCCTGATTAGTGCATCTCTCATATCCAGAGATATGTGTGTGTGCACTTACATGTGTTTCTACCTTTTCCCAGTGGTTCCATCCCCTCAGGCCTTCTCTCTTTCACTGTCCTGCACTGCAACTCAGGACATCCCCAGTCTGGCACAGCTTTATACTTGTTTTTTGGAGGTTCACGCCCTTCCATGTCTCATGATAATAGTGTAACATTCAGCCAGCCTACTTCAGGCGAAATCTCTCGTGAACCCGGGTATGTTTCACCTCTTTGTGTACATACTCTTTGTAGTGTTTTTCTTTGCCTTCAGCAATCACTACTTTGCCTACATGTTTTGACAGCATTAGTTTTATGCTATGCTGGTATAAGAACCCTACAAGGCGCAGAACATTTGCCTCTTCCTCCGTAACCCTCAGATAAGAGAACAAGCCTCAGCATGGTGAGAGCACCTGGTGCTGCAGTATGACTGGCTGTAGGGCACAAGAGAGAAATAAATTGGAAATAATATGTATGTGTCTGTGTGTGTGGGGTGTGTGAAAGTGTCCAGGCTGGTGTTTCAATACAGCACAGCCCTGCAGTTTTGTGCTATGCAGTGAATCAATGTGGCTCCATGCCAAGCCACGGCTAATATCTCTGCCTCCCTTATTTGCATTTGTCTCACATATTTTGTTCTTTTCCTGTTGTCTCTTTTCATTTGGCACACATAACACCTAGTGTATATCAAACTGTCATATATAACAGTTTCTTCTTTGAGTTCTGTCACTTATAATGTACAACTGTTTTATTAAATGCCTCTCTGAGGAGCTCACATTCAGAGGTCGAAAGTACAAACCAATGTCGACTTAATCATAACCTCTACAAGGCTGAAAATGTATCAGCCTTTGCCTGTTCCAAACTATAGCATTAAAGAGTTAAAGCTGAACTAATCATTAGCTTCTGCTGTTACTCATTATTGAAAATGTCATTGGCCTTAGCATAACATGGACTAATCAGAAACAGCATTCCCTGTAAACTGGATGGACTAAAACAAGCAAACACTGCCATGTGACATGCTGTGCATTCCTCACAGAACAATGTTAAACAGTTTGCCGGTGCAGAAATAACAGGGTGAGATCTTGAGGTCTAATATGACGATGCTTAGTGTAAACTAGGCTTTAAGGTCAATGTATGTGGAGGAGGAAGCCCCTGGTTCTCAGATGCTTTTTAACCTCATTCCCCTGGAGAACTGTATAGTAATAATACTAAGGGGCAGCTAAATATAGCGATCTTTTGCTTAAAGTCACTGCTTGTCCAGTGGCCTGTGAATGGAGAAACAGAGGCAGACAGAAAGAGAATGAGCACATCACTCTGTTTATTATCGCTAACTGCGGCTCCACGTGAGTTGTGATTCACGAGGCAGAAGAAGCCATTCAGTGTGTGTTTTTTCTCTTCCTGCTCCACCTCTCCTCCTCTGCACTCGCCTACAGTGGCAACCCTCACACTGACCAGCCTTGTATGAGTAACTAACCAGACCCCAGTGATATTGTCAGCAGTCTTCAC
The DNA here is from genome assembly GCF_902148855.1 of Sphaeramia orbicularis. Lineage (NCBI taxonomy): Eukaryota > Metazoa > Chordata > Actinopteri > Kurtiformes > Apogonidae > Sphaeramia > Sphaeramia orbicularis. Next base: position 29,324,498 of record NC_043963.1, read on the forward strand.
AGGCTGTCTTTGTCATCGCACAAGAATGCTGTTGCAGAGACTGAAAATATCATCTCACCATCACCCCACTCTGGACGACGGATCTTGCCAGATGCTTTCTCATTTCACGTGCCTGTCTACAAAGTGTGTTATTTAGTTTTGCTCTCTAAGCATCTTTTTTTCTTTTCTACTGATGCGACTTATTTCATTCATACCATGACTGTGCCAAGCACTTTCTCCTGACATGATTTGTGTTTGTGTACAAAGAAAGTTTCAGACAGGGTTTGACATCATACTTGAAGAATTTGGATACTTTTACTCTTCTTTCTGTCATATCCTGTTTTCCATTTTATCATGTCAGCTGCTTTTCCTGAAAGCAAGCTTTATTTTGCCATTAAAACCCAGTCTGAGACCACAGGGGGATAAATGGAAACTTGGACAATGCAATGATTAAGGCTGAGCAAAAGATAGGAAAACCTGATCCAAATCCTTTTCTAAAAGGGTTTTGCTCTAAGGCAGGGGATTCAGAAAGGATCCATGTGTATTGATTGAAATACTCCAGGCTTCTTACTTGAAACCAGGCTCGTCTGCAGTATGTGTGTAGGCTATATCAACAGCAATGTGTCCATTAGTGGTATTGTCCACTGCAGTATTGTGTATCTCTGGAGCCTTCATTACCTCCTCCTTAAGATTTTCACTTCATAGCTCAGGAGCATTTTTCTCTGCAAGAAGTGGAAACAGCATTTTAGATTCACTTTCCTTGGGTTCCAGAGCACGTCAGAGACCAGCGCTATCGATCTGTTTGGTACCTGTCAGAGATCCATCTCCCATGTGCTCCTGACTCACAGGATTATTGAACAATGCGCAGGAGGATTTTGAGCTGGGAAACCAGGATGAACTCTGTGACCTATTTTCTCTCTGCTTTAACTTCCCACACAATGTAAAGGTTTGGACAGTAGCGGTGAGGCTGTTACTACTACAACCTCCTGTCAGGTATTTACCCAAGATCACAAAGCAGCCTTGTGTTATTGACCCATGAGTCCTTCTTTGTCTCACCTTCTAATCAGTGGACTTTGTCTTTGTAGTCTTGGTGGACAAAATAACCAACACACCATGTTCACGTTCACACATGCTGTGAAAACTAACACGCAAGCACTCTTGGTTAGATTACAGATTTCCCTGTCAGTGAATATGGTGTCATAGCAACATGCGTTTTGTTGAAAGATGAAAAATAAAACCCAAGGTGTAAAGTAAGACCTTATCACCAGAGGAACCTGTGGTTTGATGCCAACTAGAGTAGCAGGTATTTTAAGCTTCACAAACTTAGAATACACTGATTCACCAATAGCATTCATTTTTCCATACATTGCTTTTGCAACTTGGTAGTCACATCTTCTGCAGTCATGAGAGTAGCTAATATGTGGAAGTAATGAAATAATGGTGATTGACACGGCTGAGAGAAGAAAAGAACCCCAAGCGCTGTCAAAACTCCTCAGTTATGTGATGCTTTTGATCACAGTGATTATGCACTTTGATCTCCACATAGCAGACTTCAGTCTGAAGACCTGCCCAGCATGGGGTCTAACCCCAGCCCATAATGTATGCACCCATCTGCAATCAGAAATTACTGACTCTTCTTTATCTAGTAGCATTATGTCAGTGGCATTGTCTTCTTGAATGAAAATCTGGGTATAAATCCATCCTAGACAGGTTTATAAATCCTAAATACTCTTGATTAGCTTTACAAGAGATCAATAATCCATGCTCATGTACAATAAAAAAAAAAACTGCAACATATGGCAAGATGAAGATGAACTATAAATTGGGTGGGCAGCTCATAGTGAGATTATAGGCTTGGTCGCGTGTGTCCCCAATTTACCCTGCCCTAAAAGTAGCCTAAAACCACGCTTGGGGAGCTGAGATTAAAGGCTGTGGGTCAGTGGGTTTTGGCTGGGGACTGGTGTGTTAGAAGGACAGGCCTCTGAGATTGGATTGATTGGCGTCCCTTGAATATCCACCTTCCCCAAAGATTATAGTGATGAGATTCCCCTGTTTTCTGATTGGGTTAATCCTGTCTCTTGAAATTATTTTTTCATCAAATACTATCTCCTGCTGCGTATTTGATTAAGTGTGATGTCTTTATTTTTTGGAGGCCAGAGAGGCAATCTGGAAGGTGTAGCCTAATGATAATAATTATTATTCAACTTGAAGTCTTATCGCTAATGAATTAGTTGTTTATTGATAGACATGGCTGTCAATAAAGAACAGTGTGAACCTTACAGTGTTGTCTCTCCTTTCCTTCAAGATGACGTGACATTGCTAAATGGCTTGTGGTCACAGTAGTTCTACACTGAAATCTGTTTCAACCAGTGTATGCATGCTGTATTTTTAATGGGTGAAATAATTTATCTGCCAATGGGTTTTCAAGTGATTTATCTGCACAGTCAGGCCACTCTGTTCATGCTTTATCCTTGCCAACTCCATATTTAAACCATCATCTTTCCTGGAATGTGCAAAATATTTCAAGCTCCGTGCACGAGACATGATGTCACTTGCTCCTATAACCCATTAAACTGATTTTACACATTGACAAGTCCTGCAAGTAGGTCAGTCGGACTGTAAACGAATTTCTTCTACTAAAGGAATTACTGGGATTAATACAATATGCAGTCAAAGAGAGAAAATCCTGCAGCAGCCAGCAGTCACGTGCACATGTGAGGGGTTAACGGGTCAGAGGGAAGAGAGAGTGCCGTGCAGCTGCAAACAAGGTCAGATTCGACGCCTCAGGTGATTTCAGATTACTGCATGTACTCGCGCTGCAAGGGAGAGCTGAGATGAGAATCAGAATTTCCATCAGATCACTGGTGGTTAAGGATTGGAAATGAAATCTGTAATCGGAGGGGAATGATTATTTTGAGAAGAGAGAGAGGAGCCTAACCTCAATGCTGATGCTATGAAAGTTTCTTATCCTGTCTGTTTCCATCTGCTTTTGCCTCCAGTTACATTTAGATTTTAAATTAAGGAAGTTCAAAAATGGTGACAGCTTTATTCTTAATAATGCACAGCCAAATGGAATTTCCCAACCATTTAATACGGAAGGTAAAATCATTACTATACATACACTGTGACCTCCATAGGTATTTAATCCTAAACTTCCCTTTCTGTCAATCCTTAATAATCAAATAATATGCGGTGACCTTGTATTACTCTGCCATGATCTCCTAAGGTATTAAGAGCAATACAGGCTTCTCATGATCACTCAGACTCTAGTCCGTTTGCTCTACTTTTTCCTGTTTGGTTTTTCCATCTGTGGCAGAGCACGTGCAGAGAGGGCCAAACTCCTGCAGGAAGGGGAGGGGGAGCAGGGGGAGAAGTGGGGAAGACAGGATGATGCATCCCAGATGGAGCCTTACTGATTATCTCTACAGGGCCACTGCAATATTTTGGGAGGTTTTTGAGCCTCAGTCCTAAGCTGAACCGTACTAATGGAGTTCATTGTCACTGTAGAGCACAATCACAGTTTGTCAGTTGAAATCCTGGTATTGGACTTTTAAACAATAGCCAGTTCGGGTTTCATTGCGTGTTTATCATGTTATTAAGTTGTCTGAAAATAGCATGCTCGCTAAATACTGCATTAGCAACAAACATCCTAAACAACAGTGCTTTTTTGTTGATTCTCTGTATCTCCAGGCCTTTGGACAAGCCTACTCCAACCACAGGAAGGTGGCAGCGGATGGGGAGAGCCGTGAAGAGTCTCTTATCCAGGAATCAGCTTGTAAAGAGGCCTACTATGAGCAGAGGGTCCTCGAGCTGCAGAATGAGCTCCGCCAGACACGCAACATCCTTACCAACACCCAGTCTGAGAATGAACGCCTGAATACCATCACACAAGATATCAGAGAGGTGAGAGAGAGAGACAAGACCACAGGGTTTATTCGTCCCCCCCTTTTTTTTTTTTAGATTTATAAAACAAGTGTAACGCTTGTTTTTTAGCTGCACCTTCTATGCACACTACACATGAAGTATTAAGTAAAAACACACTGAAGGATCTCACTGTTCCTCAAAGTGACACTATCACAGTAATTAGTTTACTGCATTCGTTTTTAAAAAATGAACTCACTTTTGGGTTGAATCACAGTGTTGTGTGTTCATTTCTGCCTGTAGCCATTTTGAACAAAGGGTTTATTTAGCTGATTCTTTAGAGCCGATATATTTTATCTGTCCGGATCTGCGGAAGAAAAACAGATGTAACTGATCAATCTGAAGCCACATGAGAACAGTGGTGACTGCTGTTGGTGGTTTTAACACATTTAACACACTGCAAAGAAGAAAGTTTCCAATGTTGGGTCAATAATAAGAGATGTTGGCTGTGATTAATGCACAGTTAATTTCTTTGTTGTGTAAGTGGGTATTATTTAGGGTGTGATCACAGAGCATAGGACTGAGGTTGTCATACGGCAATTATAAAAATCAAGTGACCATTCTTCTTTGAGGAACACCTTACCTCCAAGCCTAATCAGATGTCCTCCACCATTACTGTAAGTCTAGGGTGGGGTTATAATTGCGGATTTTGTGAAAACACTAAGGCCATGGGAACTATGCTCTTTTGCAAAAACAGCATGATTCAACATGTACAGTTTACAGTCAGTTGATATCTTAAATCGGTGAGAACCACAAACCACATGACGGTGTGTATAACCTGTCGACCCAGCCACAGCATTATTACATGCTTTGTCAAAAAACTGCACCTTAGAGGAGGCCCTTAACTGCTTAATAAATTCTATCAACGGAATTTTTTTATTAGCTGATGCTTGACTACGCTGTGAAAATGGAGCACACACATTCTAGCAAACATATTAATATTCCTCTTCATTAAATGTCCCCAGCTATGATAATACAAACCTTTATTGTCTGCGCCCTATTTTGGACAATTGTCTGACCTCACTGTTTCCATTTACATACACTCATAGCTAATTGACCTCATTAGAAGAGACAAGTGAGCTATGCGGGAGTAGGAAGTGGAGAGCGCATTGCCTCATAGTTCCACGGAGCTTTGAGCCAACCTGTTTGACGCAAAGACAGGGAGACATGAAGGGGTGAAGACGATGAGTAGAGACTGACAGGAGGGCGGAGGCAGCCCTTAACCTTTAGATGGGCTGTTTGATGTAAAGGTCCATGCTTCCTTGGCACCAAAGTGTAGACTAGAATAATAATACTGAAAAAAAGTGGTTTGAAGTAGTGACTTGTTAAAGAGCTGGGATTAGTTGTATGAGGAAGAAAGGAGCAGAATACTTATTTGAAGCCAATTTTAATCTAACACTAGGTTTGTAGTTGCGGTATGTTACATTTTGTGAAGCAGAAGAAGTTCAAATTTATTTTTTTTTCATCAGTTGCATTATGGATTATTCTTTGCTTTCTTTTGTGACTTTATCCCATTTTGTCATCAAATTTTGCTCCGTTTAAATGCAGAATATACTGACTTTTTTTTTTTTTTGCAACATAAGGCATTATTTTTCGCTCTTTGCTCTGTTGAATGCTCTTGCTCCGTGGTGGTTAAACCCAGTGGTGTTCTTAATCTTCCCATGTTTGTGCACAGAAGATTTTAGCTGAGTCCACTGTTTTGCAAGTCAAGATGGTAATTCCAGTGTTATTGAGGGGGAGGGGGCAGAAGAAAATAGCCTTTCGTCCAACAGAAACAGATGTCTACAGGAATCACAGCTTCTTTTGAGTCAGGCAGATGTTGGCAGTGTGACATTTCTTACTGAGATTAGAGAAAGGAGTCACAGCGACTTATGTTCCGGAAAGAGCTAAATTCCAACTTAATTAGGTCAGTTGCTGCTCAGCCTTGTATCTTAGTTGGTATATGTCGGGCACTATGGAAGCCAGATGTACCTCAACATGTCTATGATCCAGGTTGTGTTGTTTTGACAGAACATGAGTTAACATGAGTAAAACTTTATTGCCTGCAGCCATTCACAAAGCAACCTGAACATGATTACTTTTTACAAAAACATGATGATGCCTGTTAAATCTTCCACCCGCAGTTATGCAGTTATTGCATGTTTATTATTAACTTAATGAGAAAAAGGAATGCTCTAGTGGTGAGGCATCTGTCTCAACAAGGTCGACTGTGTGCCTCATCTGAGCTACAGCTTAATTCCAACTGGTGGTGCACTGGTGGCCTGCACGCTAGCCTTTCTGCAGGTGCCATTGCCATTGTAAACACCCTGGTGCAATGCCATGGGCCTCAACTTGCTCTAATTGGCTATATAAAAGAGGCTTGAGTGTAAATCGCCCCATGTATGAAAGATAATGACACCCTTCTAATGGTACTTCTGTGGGTGCTGGGTGGAGTGTGTGTGGCAGGCAAATGAAGGAAGCCAGGGCACTGAGGCTGGCATTGTGACCGGACTGACAGTGCTGAAAGAGGCCTTTGTCTCCTGGGTTTCAAATTAGCCCAAAAGCAAAGGCTGGGGGAGGAGGAGGGGTGGCGTTAGGAGATGATGAGAATGGTACGAATGAAAGACAAGGCCTGAAATCCGTTAGAGAAGAGAGAAAGGCTTAATGAGAGTAAATTCAGCAGCAGTGGTAGCAGTGCTGCTTGGACTCCATGGCTAATCATGTTAAGTCAGGAGGATGATTGAATGACTCAATTTCTGAATGGAATGTAACTGTCAGTTGGGCTGTAACTGTTTGGTATTGTGATGGGTAAAAAAAAGTGTTTTTTTCTTTACCCATTTAAGTGCTTTTGGATAGTGATTTATTAAGCAATTCATTGGCAACAAGCTAAAAACCTTCTAAAGCTAAAAGAAATTTGATTTGACCATGTTTTCTCATGTTCATCTTTTGATTATTTTCCATTTCAAGGGTAAAGACAGATTTTAAAGTACCTTGTGGCAAACTGGTGATTTCTGATTCTGGACTGTGTAAATAAAAATCTAATTATTCCACTTGTTTGCAGTACTAACTCTAGAAAATGTTGCTTTCTACCAATACACAATACTGGAGGTTTCACACAGCATAAAATGGCAGTTGTCTGTGCTGAAGCCATTTCACAACAACATAATGGCTGCATTTCAGCTGTTACATGCGTCTCATTTAAACCTCCCAGCTACTGCTGTTTTTAGTGCCAAAGACTCATTGTTAACCTCCGGCAATGATAAGACATATTTCACTGCTACGGTGCAGTCTACAGGATTAAACCCTCACAAAGAGCCAGTAACATTGTAAGGGAGTACGCACTAATAACCGTGACTCCATTAAATTTAATCTCATGCCATGAGAGGACACTGCCAATAGCTGTGGTTGTCATCACTGAATGGGGATTCCCATTGCCTACCTCTGAAGACATTATCAAGACAAAACTAAAGATAAAAATGCTACGAAATTATATTCACATTCATATAGTACGGCTTTTACCTCGGCATGTGTAAGTGCTTTTCAGTCAAGATGCATTTACACAGCAAGCCCTTATCCACTTAATAACAACTTTGCTGACAGAGACACATAAATTACGGTATTTTGCTCTGTCAATCACCATAATGAGGAAGGCATTGCAATGTTAAATGTGATTGTTTTTTTTCTACTTCATTACTACCTTGGATAGAGCTATTATTAAAGGGTGGCCCATTAAATCCATTGCCCTTTTTTTTAAAAAATATATACATAAATCGTTGACTGGTGGGATTAAACACCTGCCAGAGAGAGGTGTAGGATCTGCACTGATGAGATGAGTTTTAAAGGTTACCAGGGGGTTTAAGATCATTGTAAAGTACTGGCTTATACTCAGGAGGTTAGAACACACTGGTTCAGGGTCTTTTTTCTTGTACAGTTCGAACAGATGGACATGAGACATGTGTTTAACCACCTTGGTTATTGAAAGGTCAGAGTTGAGTATCAGAGAGATCAAAAGGTGGATGCTCTTTGATCCCTGCTATCAGCAGCATCTGACATGAAGCTAATGTAATAAGATTCCTGGAAGGCTCAGGGCTGCGAATGCTGAGCACCTTATTATTACTTGTGACATTATTGCCAAGACAGATCATCTTCTGCTTTGTGGTAGTTGGGTAGTTGTGGGGAGGGTATGGAAGCAAAGACAATGGAGATGTTGAGTGAAGGCTAAAAAGTCGTCCACGCCAAGAACAATAAACATCCACACTCATTTATGTAGAAGTTCACACTCCAGCTGTCAGAGCTCCAAAATATAATAATCCAAACACTGATGAAAAGTTGATTGAAGGTAAGGCAATTTTAGATGATCCACTAGTTAGCATTAGCCAGTTGAAATCATCTCCATACCTCTATTAATGGTAATAACACCTACAATTGAGGCTGATGGTGAGCTAGATTGTAGCCTGTACCCTTTTTGGATACTGTCTAGAATAATACAGTTTCAACTTCAGTGATGGACCTCTTTGCAAAGTGCTATGAAATTGATCAAAACACTGCTGTTAGAGTTGCGATATGGATTCCACCATTGACTTCTGTCAGAATGACATCTTTCTTGTTGTCCCTGGTGTGGAGATCACTTAGGCTAAATGGCTGACTTGAATGGCGGACAAATGTAATTGGGCAGGGAGAAAAAAGCATGTTCTATTGCTCTAAATGCTGTCAGAAGTGACCCATAACCCTCTGTAAACCCTCCAGATGTTATTTTGGTAATGCAGCCATAACATCCATCATAATATAACATAATCTTGCCTCTACATCAGCTGTTTGAATATTGACCCATGCGTTTCACAGATTGACAACTACTCTTTAGACTTTAAGAGGGTCCTTTTTTTTTTAATGATTCGAGATTTAGAATATTCTCAGTTGATCCCTCGTAACCTTTGTCTTTCGGTATCAAGCCTCTGAGTGACTAACACTGCCAAAGAGGTTTTCCATGCTGGATCAATGGAAGCTAATAAAACACACACTGGGCTTCACATTCACTTTGACTAATGGGTATAAACACACATTTCTCCACTCTGAAATCACTAATTCACTGTTAAGTGCATGCAGGCACGCTTTCACCCTATAGGCTTTTTCACAAAACAGTCACACTCTGGCACTGTACCATCACCCACACACTCACAGGGTCCTTTGACTTTGTATTTTTTTTAATTGTTTGATTGAAAAGTGTGACCTTGAGTGTGTTTTCTCCCCCTAATGGAGTATGGGTAGGCTGAATAGAATGACAATTGCTTGCAGCTAAGAGGAGGATAAAAGGAGAACTGCTTTCCCCTACATTCGCAACTCTGACAGTAACGAGAGGCCCCTGAGCTTCATTATTCCTTTTTTTCTGTCTAAAGCTATAAAGGGGGTTGAGCTGCAATGCATCTGCAAGTTACGTCTCCCCTCTCCTCAAGGTAATCCCGGGATAGGCTACGCAGTTTTAGATTTAACATGGGCTGACATGACCTTGACGTGAAGCCTACAGGACGTTTCGAGTTTTTCTCATCAGCTCACTGAAGTCCAAAATTATTTCTGGAGGACAGTATCACGAGACATCTGAGAGCAGAAGCGAACAAGGCCTTCCTTGTCGTTTTCTTTTTAGATGATGGATTGATACGCTCAGGATGAGGATGGAATTCAACTGGGAGTAATACATGGCCTCTAAAAGCCTACTGAGAAACTGTGAGCGGGGAGGTGGAGGTGGGGGTTGGAAAACGAGAGCAGCGGTGTTGGTGAAATGGTAAAATGGAGGTCAGTTGTAATTGAGAGAAGGGAGATGGGTGCAAAGAAAGCCAGAAAGGTAGTTTTGAGCTGATCTGCTATCTGCATCTTACCATCTGGGGGCACTTTGTAGGGATGGTAATTCCAAAAAAAAAAAAAAAAAAAATTCTGGTTCAGGGCCATTTTGCTGAAGTGCCAAGTGAGCAGAATAGAGTGAAATAGAGGTCAGTGGAGTAAATGTGCACGTGAGAGGCAGAGAGGATAAAAGCTACAGTATATTTGTTCATTGAGCTTTTTTTAAATAAATAATACAGTCATGTGCCATCTGGGAGTCTGGGCCAGCACTTTCTAGGGAACCACACCAGGACACAAAAGGCTAGTAAAAATGGATTTTGTTCAAATGTAAGCCAGCTTTCTCTTGAGTCATTAAGAGCAGAGCCAATCCTGGAACAAAGTACTAAAACATTTCTAATCTATACTTGTGCTAAGCTGAAAACTTTGCCTCAGTGGTTTACTTAGTAATGGTGCCATTTCCTGTCAAAGTAGATATTGCAGCAGCTCTAACACATTGGGAAATTACCCAGAGCTTTATGAGATTTAAGCAGGCTCAACTCCACTGTGCTGTCAAAAGCTGTTTGAAAAGAAAGCTGCAGTGTTCGTACGGTCTTAGTGGCCATTCATTCAGTTACTCAAAAGTGTTGCCATGACATTTTACAGCACTGCGTGGTTTAGAGAGGGTTAATTACAGGAAAAACTAAAAGCTTTTAGCTCTGACAGATATGGAGGAAAAAGTCCAAATCACACCTATGGCAAAGTAGAGCTGAAAAAGTAATGAAAATATTGCTGGAATAGCAGTGTGGCTAAGTGCAACATGAAAATTGCAGCTGCCATTTTTTGATGGAAGCAAAATGTGTCGCAACCTCCCATTATAAATGGAACATTTTGGTGCCAGAGAGATGCCCTGACCTAGAAATTCTACCTCTAGACATAACATTTTCACTAAAAAAACCCCAAATGAAAACCACGAAAATTGTGGCTCATATCAGAATTGCAGCGAGTATCAAAATAATAGCAATATGATATTTTTGGCATGTAATATAGCCCTATTGCAGAGATTTATGATGGTGTAGCAGTGCACCCTCCTGGGTTTTTGCCACCCACTTTGCCTGGAAGTGACAGATTTGCCTCAGTGTGTGGTGTGGTTGTGTTCTTACAGCTGTCCAGATGTCACCTGTAGTGACAAAAGGGCGGGCGAGGGTGGGGGGCAATGACCACCCTAAAGTCTAGGCTCATGAAAGCTTTACTGACAGGCTGTCAGATGGCCTTTACATCACACCCCACTATCTAACCCGCCACACACTCACCTCCATTATTAGAACCTATCATAGACATTCCCCGGAGAGGTCTGTGTCCTTCGGCTGAGTAAATGCTATTCACACTTTATGGCAGGAAGCCTCTGATGAATTTACCCAAATCAACTTCTGTCAAACAGCAGGGAACTATAACCCCCACCCCCTGGTCTCACAGGGGCTCAGTGATGTAGAGGATGCGGATGCAAGTTGAAAGGTCAAAGTCCTTGTATGCATTGTAATCAGATTGGAGGAGGACCTTAATCAGTTTCAGCGGTGGTTTACATTCAGCGGGTCTAACAGAACTGACCCTCCAGCTGAGACACATAACCCTGACCAGGAAGAAACCTCAACCGCCAGCTGGCACAGATTTTATGGTTAAAAACAATAGGCACCTCTAAGTCTTTGAATTTGTTGAATATATGTATGCATGCGGTTTGATATCATCCAAACAATACAATATAAGCATCTGAATGAAGTCGTACATTGATGGATTTTTGCCTTTTATTCATTTTGGCTTTGATTCGGTTCTTTCTATATAGAGGCTTAACGTTAGGACTGATCTGTATAGTAAGCTTATGCATTATTCAGTAATGCACCAGCATCAGGGCTTTCACACAGCAAACACCCACGCTCATTAGGCATGCGCAGGGCTATGATGAATATTAATGCTCTTCCAAACGTCAGCCTCAACGCAGCTCCACACATACTGATTAATTATTAGACAGAGCAAATGAGGAGCGTGTACTCTACATCAGAGGGGATTCTGCAGCATAGTATTTGCCAGCGCTTTACTTTCTAATAACAGGCACAAACACATTTCTCTCCATTGCAGTAATATCTCATGAGAGGAATTAACCAGCATTTCGAAACATGACTTGCTGCATGAGTAGTGTTTTAATTGAACACACAAATAATTATTTAAACAATACAGTGACCTTTTGGTTATTGAAAGGTGTTTCCAACCATGAGGATAACCCCTCCCCATCATCATTAGTGCATGTATTTCACTGAACAATTATACTGATTTGTATTCAGTGTAGCTCATACAAGAAAGTCTGTGCAGTGGAAAGCTCCCAGGATTGACTTCCTGTGCATGCTGAATTCATCCTGAAGCCAGGATTGTGATGTAGCAGCTTGGTGACAGCATGAGAGGAAGGGGCCACCTGGCATGGGATTGGAAGGCTAATTGGCCCTCTGGTATTAGGCCAATTCTCCAGAGGGAACGACACACATCACACACATGTGCAGACACAAACACACATGCAAATCTAGTCAGAACGTAGGCGTACACACAGGGGCTGTTATTTTGCCCGTACCTTTTCACACCAAAACACAGGAGCTTGTTCAGGAGGCGATAATACTCCCTGTGTATTAGTGCCGTCACATGCAACACACACATCTGTGCACACTGCATGTCCACTTGCAGTCAAGGTCAGTTCAGACACTCTTTCATGTCCCCCTTACTCACATTACATCCAGCCACATGTGCACGTTCATTTATCAACCGAACAGGGTGCAGTCCACCATAGGTATCCCCTTACTTCTGAGCTTTTATCTACTTCTTCTATGACAGGCGCCAGCTAGTGTGTCCCCCCACCCAAAGGTCCTATGGGGGCTCTCATGTTTTGGGATGAGCTAACAGAGGCGAATTAAGGCACAGACGAACCCCAAGAGGAGAGAGAATAGAGGGTTAAACAAGACCATAGAGGAGGATGTGAGGATATGGGTGGCTAAGGAGGGCTGATCGGATCCTCGTGGCTTTTAGTCTGTGTAGGAGGGGGATGGGCATGTGTCTTTTCATGCTCACCTTTATATAATTAATGATGCTTTTTGTGAGCTGCAAGAAGAGGAAAGAGGGAGACAAGTGTACTAATATGACCAACCCTGGCCTTATCTTATAATAACTACTAAAAGCTTAGTTATGAATTTATACAGTTTTGAATTTTCTTTAGTTTTTACTATTTAGCTTATTTGTTTGGTTTATGGTAACACTTTACCTGTAGTTAGTTTTAGTGTGCATTCGTTAGGATTCTATTTAGCATTAATTTTTGTCATATTTTTTAAGTATTTTGAGAAAAGCTTTGATTTATAGCAGCTGAAAAATGGAAGTTTAAAGAACGCATGGCTCAGATATGATTTACAAAACCATTATCAGACTCAGACTCATGCTCAGCTTTGTAGACATGATAAAATTAAATATAGTTACCCCAGTCTCTGTGTATGCAGCATGAAAATAGGATAAAATATGAAATAAAATATATAAACGTTTAATAGAATAGAACAAAAACTACCATAAAATCTGATAAAATATAATAAAATAAACCTCACAATATATTATGTATTAAAGGTTGCGTATTGTGAAAAAACCCAGGCAACATTTTATTCTTGTATTCTCTATTTTAGTTTTGGCTTGTGTACATTCAGTATTTTTTTTTATACTTTTTTTATATACTTTATTTTTATTTGTTTTGTCAACAGACAATACAACAGAGAAACTAGGGGTCCCTGGATAAACACAAAATATTTAAATGACATACAGTAGTAATTATGCATTTTTTTGTCTATAGTCCAGCCATTTTCTCCAGGGCTTTATGAAGATATGTTCCTTGAGCTGTAGGAAATAAGTTAATCTTTCCATGGAGTAGATTTCCTCTATTATAGCTAGCCACTGATCCTCACCTACATTCAGTATTTTAATGGCGCTCATTAAAAATATTAACTGTTTCTGGTTCCTTTAATGCTTAATTCCTTCATTGTCCCTTAGCTGTGCTAATTAGACGTCTTTATTCAGAGAATCACACCTAAAGTTAACCTCTTGAGAAAATTAGACCACTACAGTGCTTCCCAGCCTTTCAGCGCCTGTCACCATGACATAGATAAGTAGGCTTCAGCCTCTTCGGTGCCACCAATGCTGCCAGAGCTGGCAGTCGAGCACACTTGTGGCCCAGTGCCCGGAGTGGCACCTGGCACCTCTCTCAAGCACTCACACACACAAAAAAATGCACGCGACAGAGATGGCCAGATGGAGCCCGTTCTTATCTAGCACGATTTAGTGGGCTAAAGAGCCAACCTGACACAAACGGTTACACCAAAGACACCGGTATCCAATCATTCACGGTCTTTTCCTCACGTAATCAAACAAGATTGAAATAGTGGACTCTGACAGCTCTGACTCTCCTCTCTGTCAACCTTGTTTGGCCTTACAGAACAGCCAGATGGTGGAGCTCCAGAGGAATCAGCTGCGCGATGACATCAAGGAGTACAAGTTCAGGGAGGCTCGACTGCTGCAGGACTACACCGAGCTGGAGGAAGAGAATATTTCTCTCCAGAAGCAGGTCTCCGTGCTCAAACAAAGCCAGGTGAGGATGTGCCAGTGTTCTTCAAATGGAGAATAAAAACAGAGCTACCCATTTTTGGTAAAATTGCAAGAGCTGCTGGTGATCATTATACAGCCTATTTTCAGATAATTGAAGTTGTATCTTAAGGCTAAATAATCCATGTATGTTCAGCAGTCCACACTTGTACTGTATGATATCTTACAGCATCTCAGTACAACCCCCTAAACCCCACCTCAAAGTCTGTCTCCTCCATGTACTGATTAGACCGCTGAAAGCAGCACTTAATCATTTAGATTTAATTATGACAATGCAAACATCCTGTGATAAAGAAAGTAAAGAGATAAGCAGCTGCCTTTGTGTGTGTGTGTGTGTGTGTGTGTGTGTGTGTGTTTGTGTTTTTGATTCCTGGAAACAGCAGTCCCGTCTGGGTATGAAAATCTAAGAAAGACTCTTCAACAGACCAAAGAATGTTATCCTAAAATGGTACAAAATGCACTCCCTAGGGTTATTCAAATGAGTGGATATGGAGAAAATCAGCTTGCACATCTGCAAACATAAAAAAGAGCCGAATTTGCAAGTACGATATTTCTGTTTGATGTAGGTTTTTTGTGGTTGAGCTGTTAATTCTCTCCATATGCCCTTGTCAACTGGGATTATGTTTTATATATTCATCACAGAGGGCATGAAACAAACAAAGCGGCTTTTACTTTTTACTCATCCAATATAAAAAGGATTCTCAAATCCAATTAACTAAAAACTAATTAGAAATGGAAATTAAATGGGTATTTTCTGGATTTTCATTATCATGAATAATGTCATTTTTGTAGTCAGACTCTACTGAGCCAGACTGACACCAAATTTCCATTTTGTTCTTATCTTTACAAATCCAAAACATATTAAAGTGGGTCCCACTCGGTTTTTCTCCAGGTGGAGTTTGAGGGTTTGAAGCACGAGATCCGTCGTCTGGAGGAAGACACTCAGTTCCTTAACAGCCAACTGGAGGATGCCATCCGTCTGAAAGAGATTGCTGAGCGTCAGCTGGGGGAGGCCCTGGAGACCATCAAGACAGAGCGTGAGCTGAAGGCTTCCCTGAGGAAAGAGCTTTCCCACTACATGAGCATTGGAGACACCTTGTACCACAGGTACTGCTCTTCAAGCACAAACAAGTTCACTGTTCCTTGCAAGCAACAATAAATGACATCCTTATTTCTTTTTGTCCTCAGCCCTCTCAGCATCTCTCTGGACGGTCTGAAGTTCAGCGACGATGCCGCCACTGAACCTAACAATGATGAGGCTCTCCATGGTTACGAGAACGGCTTCATCAAACTCGCCAGTGTCATCGCAGACGATAACCGTGTGTCCTCACCTAAAAAGGAGGAGCTGTTCCGTCCTGCACCCAGCCTCGTAGACGACCTGCTGAGTGAATTGAACATCTCTGAGATCCAGAAGCTCAAACAACAGCTGATGCAGGTTAGTTTATAACAACAAAAATCAAAATAAGAACTGGAAATGAAGCACGTCTCTTAACAACGAAAGGTATCACTGATGTGCTTTTTCATTTAATAACATCTGATCATTTAATGCACAAATAATAACTGACAAGTCTAATAAATAAAGCATCTCCATCAGTGAGGTATTGCTAGTTCTACAAAATAACCGAATACAATGTGATTATCTAAGAAAGTCTGAAGGTGTGTTTGTAGGAGTGAGTGACTCAGTGCAGTGTTTTGGTTAGATCCTGACCCAGGCTGCTGCATGCATCTAAATCCCCTTATAGCAAAGTTAATCCTGGTGAGAGACGCAAAACCCTTGCAGGCCCTGATGGGCTGCGAGGCAACGGGTGGTGGCACCGGTGGACCAGCCATCTGTTTGATCATCACCCCATGAGCCCAAGGCCACGCCTGAATGGGCACCATGGTTACCAGAAAGGACTAGGGACCTGTGGATGATTATTATCAAGGCCAAGGGATTAAGGATTTAGCTTTTTCTCGTCATTAAACATGAACAGAGTTGTTGGATCAATGTGTGAAGTTGAAGTTACCTTAGTCCTGCTAAGATTCTGACCACTGTGCAGTTGACAGACTGTGACAAAGCCAAATATTTGATATGATGCACGAAGTCAGAGCCTAGTGAAACCACCTGCCGGGTCATGCCATAGATTCCAACCAACAATCAGAGCAGAGAGAACAAAGGTTTCCTTATTCATAGCTGTTCTCTCTTACTCTTCCTTTGCATTTCATTATATTGATCAGCTACTCATATGTTAGTGCCAGATATGTGCTTCAAGAGACTCAACCTGCTATTTTTGGTTCTTAATACATTTAATATTTTGGTAGAAAATGATAGATAGTAGTTTCTTGTGTTATCACTGCCGTACAATTCATGCTCTAAATTCAGTCTTTTTCAGGTGCATTGGAATGACTACTTAACCCTTGAAGACCTCAAACTATTTTTTGTGACTTCCATATTAAAAGTGATTTACCTCCATTTATTATTCAGTGACCTTATAAATGTTCTTAAAAACTGAGAGTAACTTCAGTGGTTATGATATTAGAATAGGGAAAACTAAAGCAAAAGTGGTAACTGTTAACTGAATGAAAACAAGTGTCTACAAGCACTGCCATTTGTCAAGCTACATAGGTTTTACTGGTGACTTTAAATTTTTTACTATTAGATTTTACTATTTAAATAGGATTCGTGGACTTAACGTTACTTGTAATGGTAATCCAGTTACAGTTACCGGGGGGGGGGGGTATGTATTTAAATTAGAGTTACAAATAAAGATGAATGGTTATTGGTACAAAGTACACTTTGTATCTCAACTAGCAATCTGTAACCATTACATTTCACCTTTCCATTGCTGCTTATTTCTATTAATGTGCAATAAAAATAATTCTCTCTTGTAAGTATCACAGTTAATGACTTGAATGCAGTGATCTTGTCCAACTTCTGAAATAGCTTAAAGCTCATATGTCACAACTGGGTGCATGTAAGATGACCCGTCCAGGATCTCTGCCAGAACTGAGCTGAACGTTGTCCAGTAAATTGTCAAGGGCATGATAACTGTGATGCTGGACTAGGGTGTTGTGATCCCTGCATACTTTGGCAACATAAGACTGATATTAGGTAGAGCTACCACATGGCAGATAATCCACTGTTTTATCCCACGTGACAATATACATATTATAAGGTAACCTCGAAATGTAGATCTTAGCATGAGTGAAGTGTCAGACATTCAAATCTGTGTCTTTGCACTCTTCTCAGATGGAACGTGAGAAGGTCAACCTGCTGTCCACCCTGCAGGACGCCCAGAAACAACTAGAGCAGGCGAACGGTGCTCTGTCTGAGCACCAGGAGAAGGTCAACCGCCTCACTGAGAATCTCAATGCCATCCGCAAGCTTCAGGCCAGCAAGGAGCGCCAGTCTGCCCTGGACAACGAGAAAGAGCGTGACAGCCATGAAGACGGAGATTATTATGAGGTGGACATCAATGGACCTGAGATCCTGGAGTGCAAGTACAAGGTATGATCCTTCTGCTTTAAGATGATCTAGGATCTTAAGGTTCCCTCATTTTTGTATTACATGACTAGAGAGGTGTGTATTTATGCATTCTTAAATATTTTTGCTTCACTAGGTTGCAGTGTCTGAGGCAGGGGAACTGAAGGAGGAACTGAAGACTCTGAAAGCAGAATACCAGACCTGTCAGTCACGCTACGAAGATGAGCGAAACCGTCTCGAGAATGATGTGACAACACTGGGTGAGAAGCTGGCAACTCTGGAGAAAACAAGTCAGGCAGAGAGAGAAGAGAAGACTAAGCTGGAGAAGGAGCTGCGCAAGGTAAAGTTTTACTGTCAATGCTGACATGTTTATGCATTAACAAAAACTTATAACAGCTCTGCACTTTTTGTTTCAGTTGGTTATTTTTTTAAAGCCTGTGTTTTATTTCTATTTCAGTTGCTTAAAATGATTTTCACACCTGATTTTCATTATTTTATGGAGGCTAATGGATGCATTCCTTCCTTTGTTTGTCCAGCTGAGTGACGTAGCAGGTGAGTCCCAGGGTAGTCTGAGTGTGGCCCAGGACGAGTTGGTCACCTTCAGTGAAGAACTGGCCACCCTCTACAACCATGTCTGCATGTGCAACAACGAGACCCCCAACCGCGTCATGCTCGACTTCTACAAAGAGGGTAAAGGTGGTCGAAGCAGCCCAGAGGGACGTGGACGCCGCTCTCCCATCCTTCTCACCAAGGGCCTCTTCCCTGATCCCAGTAAGACCGACCTGAGCGACGGAGTACCTTCACCCGTCTCCTCCCTGCCTTCTCCTGTGTCTGACCATCGCCGCGAGCCCATGAATATCTACAACCTGGTGGCTATCATCAGAGACCAGATCAAGCACCTGCAGCTGGCTGTGGACCGCACCACAGAGCTGTCACGCCAGAGAGTGGCCTCTCTGGAGCTTGGCACCGTCGCCGACAAAGACAAGGAAGCCTGCATGGAGGAGATCCTCAAACTGAAATCCCTGCTCAGCACCAAGAGGGAACAGATTGCTACTCTAAGAACCGTCCTTAAGGCCAACAAGCAGGTAAGTGGATCTGTTTTGACTTGTCGACTTTGACAGGTAGGACGTCTGTTTTACGACATCATATCAGTCCCAAGCATTCGCTACTTTTCCTTGAAAGAGTGAAACAAAAGAAGAGGATGTCAGCTATTTCAGGTCTATTCAGCTGTTGTAGCAAATGTGTGGCAGACGATCTCTGTAATAAGACAGCGGTCTTGTGTCAGCTGCCCAGTGTCTGTGTGGTTTGGATGGCAGAATAACACCGTAACCAAGACAGTGTGTGTATCTAGTTACTCTGCCAGCCGTTTAAAGTATGCTTGTGGTTACTTAGTTTCATGACACATGAAAGCCCCTCATAAACCACACACACCTAGCTTTTAATCCTGAAACAACAGCTGCCATGAAGTGTTGTGAGATGCTTTCCCTTCTGCTCGCTGGCCCACCTTAGTGATATACATGTGACCAAATAAAGGAGCTCCATATTACCACAAGTTAACTCCTTGTAACAGGAAATAGACCCCCGGACACCTTTCAGCTGCTCTGACCCATATGTTCTTATTGTTCACTGACAGACAGCTGAAGTGGCTCTGGCCAACCTGAAGAGCAAATATGAGAACGAAAAGGCCATGGTGACAGAGACCATGATGAAACTGAGGAACGAGCTCAAAGCCCTCAAAGAAGACGCCGCCACCTTTTCCTCACTCCGAGCCATGTTCGCCACACGGTAAGGAATATACACCAAAAAAAAGGTTTAACCACTTTATCGTAAATTTCCCCATAATTACACTGATGTTTATCCACATGACATAGATATTTGACATGTTAAATATCATCCCAGTGTAATATGTTACTGTCCTTAAGAGGCTGCATTGGCATACAGAATCCATATATTCAGCATATAAAGACAAAACACACCCATTAGGTAAAGTTAAGATTAAACAGTAATCCCTATGAATCCATATGTATCATACACTGGCTCTTCCTCTGTAGTATTTTACTGTAATCTCTGAGCCTTCTCAAGCAGCAGTGATACTGACTACAGATCACAGACGCCACTGGGTCTCATTTAAATATGTTGTTTAAGTGATGTTTTTGACAGCGACTTGATGTGTGTGTGTGGATTAGATGGGCTGACACACTTGCTAATCTTTCTGATTTCAAGGCAGAGAAGCCGGTCAAAGGTTCTGTGCATAATCCCACCTCAGCTTGGTCTGGATTATAGATTCAGCCCACCACTCATAGTAGACAAATGCTCACGTGCTGTTTGAGTATTTATGTACATGTATTTAAATGAGTGAGTGGGTATTTTTTTCTGCTTTTACATGTAATTTTAAAACATGACAAGGTGAACGTTTATCTTTTACACCTTCTCTCAGCTTCTTTTGTCACTGTATATTCTTCAAAATGTGATACCCACATCAATATCAGATCCACACCAGCCAGATGGCTACCATGAGATGCTGAGGCACTCTTTTCTTCTTAAAACGCCTCCGCAATTTACAGCAAAACTCAGGATGCACTGAGAGTGGAGAAGAGGAAGAATGGGAAGAATAGGGTGGGGAGAGACGGTCTTATTAATGTAGGTTTCAGAGGCTACAGGGAATGTGTGGGCAGCTCAGTGCCCCTCATCTTACCCATATAGTAATTCAATACCCATCCCTGAAGTGCACTTGCTGAAGTAACTCCATATACCGGCAGTGGCTAATCAATTAGTAACAGTAGGAAAACTCCTCAGTCTGCAGATATAAGAGTTTGTGTTGTCATGAGCTTTGGCGCACTGCAGAACCAGATGGTTAGAGTGTGTAGGTGTAATACTAAACTATTTGAACCAGATACAACCAGGGCTAATAGAAAACCAGAATTTACTCCCACTAATGACAGAAGACTGTAGTATTAAGTCATTATACCCTCCGGGATCTTATGGGTTGTATCACTTATCATTGTGTAGCAGTGCCAGGAGGGTGTGAGAATACTGTACAATGACACCAGAAGAGGCTTTGTTAACTGTGTTTCTTTAAGCCTCTTATGCAGGGGATGCTTATGATATTGATAAGACATCACAGGTCATTGTTACTTCCGCATCAACACATGTTTTACTTGTTCCACTGATGATGATGTTGCTAAGGTTTACACCCCACTAAGCTGTCACAGCTTATGTATAAATTACTTTGAGTCTGTTTATGAGTTTCATGTATTGGTATGTAAATTCAGTCCTATATGGTGCATCACTGGGTCAGAGGAGCCTTTGAGAGGCTGAGGGACTCAGCCGGCCGAGGTTTCCCACACTCTCCCCCCTTTGTATCCTCAGTCCCCCCCCATCCTCCTTCACTGCTAAACACCCAGTTCTCTAGTCATCTGGAAAAGAAAGAGAGGAAGAGGGCAGGCTTTCATTTAAAGCCCACTACAGGATCCTAATTTGACAGTCTTTTTAATGGTAATCACTACTCTGGCAAAGATTGTAAAGGTGGATTTCTGAGACTCTTGGATACAAATGTTTGGTCTTTGACAAAAAGGGGAGAGAGATGGAGTGGAATGAAAAGAATATGCAGGTTTCATGTGCTTTTGTGTGTTCACATGCTACAGTCTGTGCCTCTCATCAATCAGTGTTGCTTGAGATTTTTGATGCACTTTTCCATGAGAACCTGGTGGGAGAAGTACAACGCTCAACAGTTTGTAAGCGTCCTTTTGGGTTTCTCTCAGTGCGACTCCCCAGCTGCAGTCTCTGGTGTCCTGTTAACAGTTAAGCCCCAGCCTCTAACATTCCTGAGACATGCCTCAACATGCTCAGGCTCACACTGATTAACAATCAGACCATTAAGTGAAGTCACGTTCTCCACCAAAACATATACGTTCAAGCGTTGTGCTCTTCTGTTGTTTTCCCATTCACTTTGCTTTGTTCCTTCTTTATGTTTGTTGCCTCCTCTGTGCTATAATATCCATCCCACCGTGACCAATCAGACCGCAGACAAGAGAAGGGTCTGAAACAGCTGCTGAATGCGTCATATGTAGACATTCATTCTGAATCATGTCTACATCAGCGGGAGCAGCTCAGCATCATAGTTTTCTTGTGCACCCATGTATATAATACTGTAGATCATCACAGCACGATTCAGGGTCTTGTTTGTGAATTATGTGAATATGATGGAAGTTCATCCTCAAAAGGCCAACAGCCGCCTTCAAGCCCCCCTCAGTCATTGTGCCACCACACACAGTCGTCCAAAAAAAGGCTCCCATTGTATCCTGTCAGTCCCTGGAATAGACCCCCCTGTATTTTTCCCGGGAAAAATGCACACCCTTCTCAACCCCCTTTGCAGGAGGGAGGTTGAACCATCTGAAGGGCCACAATCCCCCCACCAGGTCCGCCCCCATCTCATACTGGGTTTAATGAAGCAGCACTGATCTCCATTGTCCGGGTGTGTGTCCCACTGGGAATCAAACTGCATACAGAGGAGGGAGGGTATGGTTTATGTTTGTATGGTGGTCTGTCGAGGCCAGAGTTCACATGGCTACAACCACGTGGAGTCCCAAATATCACAGTCAAAATATCAGTAATATATCGAATTAAAAATCCACATTATTCCCCCTGAGAGGTTTCATGCTTAAAACTAAAAATGCATCATATAAAAATCTGTCAATAATATATCAATAGTGAATATGTTTTTCCAGTCTTATATTATGTATATTTTTATTCAAGAAATAGTATTTTTGTATCCAGCTTCATGAAGCCAGAAAACAATAAATTATAATCCTAAATCGTCATAACATTGAAAAAAAATGAAGATAAAATTTTGTCCTGATATAGCACAGCTCTAATTCTGTCCCATTTGGCCTTTGTAAATGCATTTCTATATTTCATTATAACTTTATTCAGTTTAACATGTTATAAGATGCAAAAATGATTTGATTAACCCATAAAGACCCAGTGCTTCTTTTATGGCAGTTCCAAAATGAATTTTTGACTCTATTTAACCTTTCTTAAGTAATTCACCACCATTTATTATAATATTATCCTCTGTATTTTGCATTTTTTCAGTGAAAATCTGGTATTTTCCTATATTTAATTTACCGATCATGTAAACATTCATAAAAGCTCAGATTCAAGTTGAGGGTTATTATATCAGAAACGGAGAAAATTGAAGAAAAAGTGACTCTTGCAGCAAAGATATCAATAATTAACATAAAAACAAGTGTCTCCATCCACTATCATTTGTCAAACTCAATGGGTTTTACTGATGAATCAATGTTCTAGAAGATGACCGTGTTTCCATGTTCACTATGGAGTCATATCTGATGACCATGAAAAGATGACAAACTGTATTTTACCAGAATTATTTTAACATATTGATAGGATTAGTGAATCAGAAGTTATTAAACATTTTAGATCTGTAGATGATTTTAGTTGCCAATAGTTGTTTGGGTCCTTAAGGGTTAAAAAAAAGAAGGAAAAAAAAGCTTCAAGGGACCTGGTAGTAGTAAAATGATATCCAAGTATGTACTTGGATGTCACAGTGCCTCAACAATAACTTCTATGTAATATTTTTCACATGCCAGTCAGGAAACTAACTGTTATAGGTTGCAGTCATTAGATGAATGGCTTGATATTAAAGAGATTTTTGTGGCTTTACTTATGCTTAACATGTTTGTGAGTTTCCTACACTGATGAGGGCGTTACCAAAAACAATCAATACTTTAATAGCGGATAAAGACTGAGTGTACTGTAGAGGGAGGCTACCTGCTGTTAAATGATGCCTAAGCGTTTTTTTTTCATGCAGTGCCGTTGGAGGATAAGGCGATACAGACTAATGTAACCAGCCCCGCCCTAAACAGAGGTGTGTCAGTCATTACTGAAG
Organism: Sphaeramia orbicularis; assembly: GCF_902148855.1. Lineage (NCBI taxonomy): Eukaryota > Metazoa > Chordata > Actinopteri > Kurtiformes > Apogonidae > Sphaeramia > Sphaeramia orbicularis. The sequence continues at coordinate 29,348,233 of NC_043963.1, forward strand.
AATGCCATTCAGATCGCTTCGTCAGCGCAACATAAAATAGGGATGAGCAAGAGCGGGATGGAGAAAGTGACTGATGCAGACAGACAGACGACGACAGAAGCAACAACGCTATTGAGGAAAAACAGGCTGAGACTTGAGATAAGAGCCGGGAGAGAGGGTGTGATTGAAGTAGACGTGAATGAGAGAGTGAGGCAAGGAAAATGGAAGAAAAAGGAAGGGTGGGAAGAAGAGACGAGTAGCAGATGGAGAACGGATATGAACCCCCGCCACCTCGAAATCCCTGAGGATGACCCAGTTTTTTTTTTTATACCTGTCCAGCCGCAGACTCATACTTTAGAAGGGCACTAGCAGACAGGTGATAATGCCGCAGTGCAGCAGCCAGTGTGAAGCGTTACAATTTATATCTTGTGCCGTTTCACTCAGATATTGTAACTGGAAGGGACAGATAAAAATGATAATGTCTGGAAAAGTGAAGATGAGGTATGAACAGCTACAGCGAATATCCTCATAATCGATTTCCATCTGTCTGAGCCCCCTCCCAAGCCCTCTCCCCAGGTGACGCAGAGAGGATCTTCTCAGTAACCCCTAGGTTAATGCTTTCATCCTTTGTGTGTGGGTTCTATTCTTAACCTGCACTGCACATAAACTCTTTATATTAGTCTGAGAAAGTGTACGCTCACCTGTTCTGGATGTTATGGACAGCCTGTAGCAATGGCAAAAAAAACACCCAAAAATTGTGTATTTTCAAATTGTCTATGATTCCTGAAGACATTTTGAACATACAAAGTGAATTAAGTATTTTGAATTGATATAATATCATAATATATCACCGTATTCATGTTAGACACTACAAAGAGAAAGTAACTGAGGTGTATTTTTACATTTTTAAAGTATTTTATCCAGGATTTTCCCTTTCAGAGAGGTTATGTTCATTCCAGTATTTTTATTGTTCATGATTATTTTTGGCCATTACTATTACCATATATTTGTGCAAACAGTATGAAAAGCTAGATCAGATATTAAGCAACATCCCAAACCTTTAACTCAAAACCTACTGTAGATGTCTAAGGGTAACAAACTGACATTAGATCTGGTTGAACTTATGTAGTTAGCTTAATTTGTCTTAGGTGCTGCATCTACTCCTTGAAGTGACAGCAAAAATACTGCTTTATCTGCTAAGCTGACATAAATATAGCTGAGAGTATCTTGAGTTTGTGGTTGAAGATGACCAATGGATAGATGTTTCATTGTCCTTTTGACAAGGACTTCAATTGTCAGTTATCACACAATATACAATGTGCTGACTGTGCCAATTAAAAAATGAATAAATAAATAAATAAAATAAAACAAAAAATAGTAGTAATAATGATAATGATTATAATGTATCTAATGCAACTTTATTTGTAAAGCACTTTAAAAACAACCACAGTAGACTAAAGTGCTGTACAGAAGAATAAATAAAAACCAAAAACATGAATAAAATGCAGGAATAGATTAAAAAGACATAAAAAAAAGCTGTACAATAAGATCAATAAACCAATACCAAATCAAACAATAGAATAAGAAAAAATAATACATTCAAACATATCCCATGGTGTCAAAAGTCAAGGAGAAAAGATGGATTTTAAGAAGGGATTTAAAATATATAAATACACTGCATATAGTAATCTCATCATTGATATCCATCTGTGATTTTTCAGGGAACACAAAAAACTTAACCAGAAATTGAGTATGATGATTAAGACAAAAAAGTAATTTAAAGAGTGAATTAGGCAATTATTTTAGGTCGGTGACGAAATGCAAGTATCAGTTCTGTGCTGTGTAAATCAATGGCGCCACCTGCTGGTGTCTGATAAACCTGTATAAGTAGGCAAAAGGTCATGATTGGAGAAAATAATTTTTTGCTGTTTAAGTCTGTGAGTTTTGGTATTTTTTCAGATATGCAAAAAAATTGTTATATTATAATATTTTGTGTGGGGGCTCTAATAAATTCATTGCTCATACAACAGAAAGCCAAAGAAATTGTATTTGCTGAAGCTCCCCACATACAGTTTTTTGCTGTAATATGAACTGCTAGTGCCCTCTGGTGGAAGGACAGGAAATAGCTATTACTAAATACTACTACTACTACTACTACTACTAATAATAATAATAATAAAAATAATAATAATAATAATAATAATAATAATAATAATAATATATTTTATGTGTAGGCGCCTTTCTTGGCACTCAAAGACACCATACAGTAAAACAGGAGAGTATAAAACAAGCAATAAAACAGAGTAAAAAATAAAAGGCAGGTTAAAAAATTGGACAATGCAATTGTGTTCACAAAGAGAAAGTGGTTCTAAACAGATGGGTTTTGAGTTTGGATTTGAAAAGACTTCCCCTGCTGTTATACTCCAGTTCCAGTTCAAAGTGAATCATCTTGCACCTGACACCACATGTCTCTGTGTCCTTCTTGCAGTTGTGATGAGTATGTGACCCAGCTGGATGAGATGCAGAGGCAGCTGGCTGCAGCAGAGGATGAGAAGAAGACCCTCAACTCCCTGCTGCGCATGGCCATCCAGCAGAAACTGGCCCTGACGCAGCGTCTCGAGGACCTGGAGTTCGACCACGAGCAGACGCGCCGTGGAGGCAACACAGGCAGAGCTAAGACCCGCAGCAAGGCCGCCAACGCTGCCACCAGCAACCCCCACGTAAGTCAGAGTCTCACCTGCTCTGGCTCCGGCCGACCTGAGCACAACAACGCTATGCCCAATGGCATTATGGGAGGCCCGGTGGTCTTTTGCAGCGAGAAGTACAAGATCTACTGCGACTGAGGCGGCTGGGATGTCCGCAAAGGACTGCTGTGTACAGAGGGGAGGGGTCCCACGGGCCACACCCTCCCTGCCTTAGTGTTCAAAGAGCCCCACTCGCTCGCTTAGCTCCCTGGCCAGCCTGCGCTTCTCTAGGGACTGCTGTGACTAACCAGCTGCTTGTGTCTGCTAGTGTAAACGCTTAGGGGAATGCAGATGTATGTACAGTGTGCACTAGACGTTTGGACTGTAGTAGACATATATGGCATGTGGATCGTAGGACCCCGGTTATATTTGGGGTTTTGTGGATATTATGGAGTGTCTATTCTTTCCGCTGTCATGGTGCTGTACGTATGACGTAAAAGGTGGCAGCTTTCGTGCTTGTTTGTTCTGATCCCCTGAGTGTGTTGCCTGGTAACAATAACACATTGTTGGGATGGGGACTCGTATAGAGGATGTCCAACTGAGGGTTTTGTGACTAAATAAGACATCCTCTGTTCTTCAGCTCGTCTGTTGGCATTGGTGCTCCTTTAAGAAAAAGCCCCCGTCTCCCCCCTGTACCCCAGGACTGACCTGTGTCCAGCAGCCCACTGAATAATCAGGTCACTCGTAAATGTTTACAAGAAAATAAAGGAACAAAAATATGCAATCTCCTCCAGCATTCTTGCTCGGGGAGCAGAAAATGATTTTATACAGAAATTCAAAAACTCATAAGTGGGTTTGCTGATGGTTTTGTGATGGAATTGGTTGGGCAGAAAAGGAGCACCTGTGACCACAGGTGTTTATTTCAGGATCATTTGGAAGCTGTGATGCTAGTACACCAATACAATAGGGTCTGTAGAATCGCATGGCTTTGCAGCTGAAATGCTTATGAGCTTTTTAACTGTTTTTCTGTTGTCAGGAGTGTAGTACAAGATAAACACATGTACTACAGGGCTCTACATTGTAAAAAAAGGGGTTATTTGGTGTCTGGTGAAATACAGGAGGGCTATTCCATGTGACCCATTATGTTGCGATGGATTTCTTTCAGAGCCATATAATGAGAGAAAGTAAGTCTGACAAATCGAATTTCACATCCAAATTAAGTGCACTTCAGCATAGGTGCCTCAGGTTCCTACTTCCGTTAAAATGGATCTAACGATTACTGTGAACAGAGATACAATATAGTTTTGATCTAAAGATGATTTTTTTTTTTAAAAAGTGAAGCAAATCTTAGAAGAGCACAAATCAAAAAGGCACCCACATCTGGATGAATAAATCTACAAACAAAACCAACTGACATCACTCGGCAAAGTGCCTGTCACCCCCAAACACTTGATATATTTACCCGCGTGTCGATGTAAAGCCCTGTCCTTGTGTCTCCACTCAAGCTAACACATTTCTCTTCTTTCTTTCTTTCCTCCCTATTTCTCCTGTCCTCTATTTTTGGAAGATTACTCTGAGCTCTCGCAGAATTTCTGTGCAGTTATATGGCTAAAAACCTTTTCCTCATGTCTCTAATTCATGTCTTGTTCCTCGGTCGCTGTACAACGACTTTCTCTCTTTTAGATTGTCAGCAGCTTGCTCCCCCAGCATCACCACTCACCCTTTAACTAGAATGAGGAAATGTGGGGAAAATTGCCCTCTGAATATATTTGTCAGGTAATGTCCTCACATACGATGTGTTCTCCGATACTTGCCTGTGTGTACATCAGCATTTGAAGTGAATGGCCCTCATGTGTGTATTCTGTTTTGAACCTTTGCAAATGGAGGGTCATTCATTTCTTTTTATTTGTGTGTGGTGTGTGAGGACAAAGCGATGTACTGTTTTAGTATCCACAAAAGCTTTAACCCCTTGCAAGCTAGCATTACGCAAATAGAAAAAAAAATGTGGGGCTTGTGTTTAATAAATCCATGTACTGCTTGTGGATCATAGACACATTAGCTTTATGATGCTAAAAGCAGGGTTGAAATGAGGATTTCCTGCAAGATTGATCAAATTATGCTTTTTTCTACTACTACTAATAAGAACCTATATATTATACTATATATTCTTAATATCATCATGTTCAGGTTATAATCTTGCAGGATCCTATCACAGTATTCCTTCCTCTCAGATATAAAGAGAGAGAATTATTACAGTCAACCCTGCTTGAGTGTGCATCCATAAGTCACAGCACACAGCATGGAGACCAGGCTATCGTACACATAAGGGAAAAAGAAAAAAAACAGCCTCCGTTTAGGTACATCACTACATTTGAGATTCACCTAACTTGCGAGTACGATATATTCTGTTTCTATCAGTTTGCGCTGAAGGAGAAGAGGTTTGGGGAGTAGAGGAGGGAGAACTACTCATGTTATAAACCAGCTCCTGAGAGAGGAGATATGAGAACGCTAGACATACTGGTGGAGGAAGCCAGATGTCTGGCTCAGAGCTGAACTCTGATACTGTGGAGAAATGAGACCAGGGGTTTCCAGAGGGAGAAACTCCTGGTAATTTTTGGAGGAAAACAAAAAGACTGGCGGTTCAATCGACCAGAGGACATTGATTCAAATTAGTCGAGCCCCTTCCCCTTGTACAGGCTCTGTGGAATCACCGAGCAGTAGATAGACCCCAGGATGTGATTGTTAGTAGGATTCCCGCTTCCTAAACAGTTTCCACTCCAGCTCCATCTAATTTGGAATCAATGTCTGGCTTATACTGGTGTCATAACTGCATGCCACCTGAAAAGCTCCTCCTACCTCTGCCTGCAGGCTCCTCCCACTTCACCTTTATGTTCCTCAACATGTATTCTGCATTCAAGTTTCTGATTTCTCGTAAGCCTGCATGACATGACCCATTTTTTTCATTAACTTGCATGACATTTGAGAAAAACCCATCTCCCATGGCGTAGGTTGTGGGATGTGGCTTCAACAGTTTGTGGTACTTGTGAGTTATTGGCTTCCTAACTGCACCTGCTGGTTTTCTAATATATAAAGGAGACTTTGTGGAGAATGTGCTTTCACTTTACGTCCAGTTCCTCAAAAACCTATCTCTGGTCTGACAGAATTGCTCCCAGCCTAACATCTGCAGCCTCAGGGCTCCTAACTCGGCCTCCGTTGCTTTGACTAACTACAGCCGCCGTTTCCTGTTGTCTGTGTGGGCTGATGATGACCAGCTGCTCGCTGTGTTAACAGCCGCTGCGACATGACAAAGAATGCCAATGCTGATCATTTGTTTGTTTCTCCATTTTGCAGTAATTACAGTAGCTCTGCACGGATGACGAAGTACCAACACAAGGTCCGTTCTCACTGATGATTGAGTTCGCCGAAAAAGAGTTAGCACTGTAGGCCATTTGGACCCGAAGATAAGAAAAAATAAAAAAAGCAAAACACTGAATTCAAGCCAAATCAACTGATCCTCCTTCATTTAACACCTTGTGGAATTGTGTCGTATGTTCTCGTGCTGCTACTGGAAGCCAATTTCTCACAAGTCCATTCGACTCAATCTTCCGATGTAACCTTCCAATGGAAAGCCAGGGGTCATGGGGTCATTTCTCAATGTAAGCAACAAGCTGTTTGTCTGATTTTATTTTTATTTTTTAGTTTATTATTTTCTTAATCTGTGCACTTTCATTATATAGGATTATAACAGACTATTATTAACCTATAGGAAAACGTGGTAGTACTATGGTTTGTGAGTTATTCAGTATAGGCTGTAAGATTATAGGAAAATGCGTCCTCTCGAATTGTCTGAATTTAAGACGTTGGGCTCCACAAACCACAGACCTACTATTCTGATTTTATCCTCAAGAGTTTATCCATCAAGTAATCATTCTTAAATTGTTTTGTTACATCATATTTTATGCTGTTTGTTTTCCTTTATGTTCGTTCTACTGCCATATTCTATACAAAAAATCCAGGGTGATCAAATTCTGGGGTTTTTTCATGTATTTATTATTCCTAGGAATAGTTCAAAATAACACAATGAAACTTGACAACGCTCTAATTCAAATAGGTAAGTTGTGTTTTGGGAAAAATTGAGTGATGTGATATACTTTTCCTAGCTTCTTACCGAGGGCGTTCCACTGAAACGGGATCACTGACTTTCAGAATTCTCTGCAAATGCGACAATTAAATTCCAAATTGGAATTGTTTCATTCTCTCTTCGTTTATCGTGCCAAATCTTGGTACACCGTTTAGGTTGAAAAGAATTAAGACTCCGAAAGAAAGAAAACAAGCCGAGAAAAAGTGTCGTTCAGGCCATGGTTCTCCAATGCGAGCGCTGGGGTTTTGTTTTTGGTTTGTTTAGTTCTTTGTTTCTGACCAGTAGTGCCTTTCATTGTTTCAAGGGAGAATTTTAGAATAGTGTTATGTTTTCTTGATTTTTTTTTTTTTCATAGGTGAGGACTTTGGGTTCAAAATGACTGTGAGCAGCAATAAGTGCAAAGGGAATTCAACCCTTTCTGCATGAGTGAGATGATAGTTTTGAAATTAGCTCAATAAAACTGACATTGTATTGAATTCTGCAGGTCAGTGATCCACTCAATTAATTCAGGGGTATTAAGAAATGGTTGTTTTTTATCAAACTTTGGGAACCAAAAGAAATCCCTTTGGCCTCCTGTTATTGAACAAAATGCTCCAAGCATCTGTAATGTGTTGGGGTAGATCAGTGTGTACTATTGGAAACATCTACATATCTCTAGCTTTGTTTGGTGAAGGTAATGTGATATCAATAGTATTGTTGAAAAATGTGCAGAGCGCGCATTTTATATTTCTTTTTTGTCCAATTTGAGTTTTGTTTGTTGTTTTCTTTTTTTTTTTATTCTTGAATCTTTTTTTTTTTTTTTTTTTACATCATTTTTAAGCATTATGTTTTCAGTAAACAGAAAACAAAGTAAGCATCAACAAGCTTGAATAGTGCCATTATAGCCAATGCTTGTTTGTTGAGGCGTCAAACTTACCAATAAGGACAAGAAGCTAAAAATTAAAAGTGCAATTTAGATACTGTTTTACATTTAAAAAAAGAAAAGGTTTTCTGTTTGCTGGAAGCGATAGCATTGTGATAATAAATTAGCTGTGCAAACTTTATATTGTCATATTGTGTTTCAGTATTGATCCATAATGAAAGTTTGATATCTTTATATGAAATAACGACTTCACCTGTATGTTGGTATTTATTTGAATTGTCATGCAGTACTGTATTCTTATCAATAATGTGCATTATGATTAGTGGCATATTGATCCAAGCTAAATGTCATATGCATGTTTCCCAGTCATGGGACCTTTACACAGAGTTGAAAACAAACATGTAAACTTTTGGCAGGGTGTTTAAAAAAAAAAGAAAAAAAAAAGAAAATGAGTCGAGTTTTGGTCTGATGTATTACTGCTGAACTAATCCTGTAAAAGTGTTTGTTTGTTTTCCATTAGAGAGGTGGTCTGTCTGTGTAAAGGTAGTCATACTGGCTAAAATCAATAAATGTGACTTAAGTTCCAAGTATATGTCAGTGTTATTATTTATAGCTTCCCACCACCAGGAGCAGAAGATAAAGGGTTAAGCGAGGAAGCATGCGGCCCTGGTGTCTCCTCAGAGCGTTCCCAGCTGGAAGTGAGGGGCAGGGGAACTTCCCAGCTGTCTGAGCGGCTCCAGGACATGATCACATTTCACACAATGCACAAAAACACTTCCACCTCCTACTAAACCCCCACAACTCCACACCAGTGTTTCTCCCTCTCTCTCTCCTCCTGTCTTTTCTCTGCTGTCTCACTTAAAGCCTCGCTCCTCCTCCTCCTCGCCTTTCCCATTTCTCTTCCTTTCCTCCCCTCTCCCTGCCTTCCCAAGATACGCCTACGCACTGATCGGAGCCAGTTTGTTTTGACCTTTGGTACACCCGGCACTTCCTGTCCAGCCTCTGGAGACTAGGCGCTCTGCCCAATTAGTGCTGCGGTTCTCTCTGCACTGATTTATAATAAAAACAAAAAAATACTCTAGGCCTCTTTCAAAATCAACACAAAACTGTAATTAACAGAAACCCATAAGGGATTCTGAGGCACATTAATAAAGTATTTGATCTGGAAAGATGGGCGTGTGAAGAATTATGTTATATCGTTTCTCTTAACCCATAAAGACCCAGTGCTACTTTGGTGTCACTTCCCAAATTAATTTTTCTCTCTATTCAACCTTTTTTAAGTGATTTAACACTATTTATTATAATATAATCCTTTGTATTTATTGTTTTTCAGTGTAAATTAGATATTTTCCTATATTTAATCCGTTGATCATGTAAATGTTCATTAAAGCTCAGCGTAAATTCAATGGTTATTATATCAAAAACTGAAGAAAAAGTGACATTTCAATAACGTGTATCAATAACTGAACTTAAAACACAGTGTGTCCATACACTGTCATTGATCCAACTCCATGGATTTTACTGGTGAATCAATGCTGTAGAAGATGATAGTGTCCACAGTAACTACAAAGCCTCTGAAGATCCAAATAGGTCATATCTGAGGACCATGAAAAGATGATAAACTGCATTTTACACCAATTATTTACATGTATTGACAGGATTAGTGGATCAATAGGTATTAAACATTTTAGATCAGTCGATGGTTTTGGTCATCAGTGGCTGTTTGGGTCTTTATGGGTTAAAGTGTTTTGTTTTTTTTTGTTTTGTTTTTGTTTTTGTGTTTAAACAGTTAAAGAACAAGAACAAGTGCAAAGATACCCTTGAGTTTAGATGACTTAATATAGTTCTTGGAATAAGTGTTGTTTTAAGAGATTTCTCAATTTTGTTACATATTTCTCTATTCTTTCTTATTGCAAGAAGTAAAGTGTAATTGTCTTCTATTCAGATATCTTATTTTTTACAATATAAGCTGCTCAAAAGCAACAAGTGAAACTAGTTTAGACCAATGTGTATCAATGATTTTTACCCATCGATCCCCTCAACTAAAACAAATTGCACTTGCGGCCAGTCATCACAATTAATGACATGAGTGTGGACGTAATTTAGTACTTTTCCGTTTTACTCATTGTACTGTAAAAACCTTCAGAATTCAGGATTTCAACAGACAGTATGAATTCCCTCCTTGTTTTCACTTCCCCTTATTGGATCAAATCCCATAATGTCTAACAGTGAAACTTGGATGAGTGTATAAATCAAAATGCTGTTAGTGCTCTTAAACATTGTTTTTTAAAAAAAGGTTTTCTTTTGTTATGAGAGATGAGAGAGCAGGCTGTCACACTGACGAAACAACTACAATGCCAACAGCTGTTCCTCTTCTTGACCTTTAAAACCCCAAATCAATCACATTAATGATCGTGTCAAACTGTGATTTAGTACAGCGAAACCAGTGGCTACCATTTACCATAGACCGGCTGATTGAACGTGAATAACAGCCTATTAATGACAGCAGTTCACTGACAGCCCATGACATCACTGGAACAACAGTGCAGCCTTTGTTGGTGCCAGTCTCCTCTTACATCCTCCCCACCCATTGCTCAGCTGGCAGAGGATATATGGGTCAGTGGGATTCATTCCGTGGCATCAGGCCCGCTCTATTAATATGCAGGTGCTGTGATTATTCATTGGTTGGAGGGGAAGGAAAGAGGGGGGGGGGGTATTCTGTAGAGCAGCTGTTTCATATCTTAGCTGATGCACTATCAAGTTTCACCACTTGGGGTCTCTACACCACAGTTGTTGATGCACTTGCAGACAATTAATTTAAGGTCTGGTCTCCAAAGACAGGCCGAGTGTGTGTTTGCATTTACAAAGAGTCTTCTCATTGCTGACATGTGATAAATCCATGTGGAGCCTGAAGGAGCGGAGTGCATTGATCAGCTGCTCTCGATAAACAACAACCGCCCTCACATGGACAACTTTAAAAACCCATTTGTACACAGTTCAGCAGCAGCAAAAATTATGCCATGAAGGACGTTAGAAAATTTATGACCTGTGAAGTGTGAGCTCAGCCTCATGAGGCATTAAAACATTCCACAGTCCTGACACTGGATGTGGAGTATGAGTGTCCTCCCTACTGTGACTCATGGTTCTGACCATAGATCTCTGCTGGTGTGGTTTCAACATCGCCGGTTGGCAGCAAAGGAATGTTACCATGTGATTTTACTCAAGTGTGATTCTTAAAATTTGAGGTGCTTGTACTTTACATGAGGACTTATACTTTATTACCCTTATACTGTTACTCCATTACATCACAGAGGCAAACATTTTCCTTATATTACATTAGTCTGTCAGCTTCTTTTCAGACTACATTTCTTTCATCCTCTTCCTGTCCAGTGAAAACCACATATCTCCAGATGTGTTAGTTCTGAATGCTTGACATGAACTGAAGGATTATGCCTTCCTTCATGTGTGGAGAAAGTCCTCCTGAACTCATAAAGACCCAAATAACCACCATTGACCAAAACCATCTACTGATCTAAATTCTTTTATACCTGTTGATCCATTAATCCAGTCAATACATGGAAATAGTTGATGTAAAATGCAGTTTGTTATCTTTTCATGGTCATCAGATATGACCCATTTGGACATTCAGAGGCGCCATAGTGAACGTGGAAACACTGTCACCTTCTACAACATTGATTCACCAGTAAAACCAGCCTGATACATGAACATTTGTTTTGTTGCTGAAAAAGTCACTTTTTTCTTTAGTTTTCAATATTTTGATAAAATCACCTTTGAATTTTGTCTGAGCTTTTACGAACATCTACATGTTCAGTGAATTAAATATAAGAAAATACATGATTTTAACTGAAAAAATCATAAAATACAGAGGATATTAGTATAAAAATGGTGATAAATCACTTAGTAAAGGTTAAAATAGAATGAAAAAGTACAAAAGTAGTACTGTTTTTTTATGGGTTAAACCAATTAAACCCTTTGACCTCTTGCATTGGATGGAAAATTCATTGTCACTAAGCTGAAAACGGCTGTTTTCCATAACTTTGTGGAGACTCATGGTTCTCCAAGGACAGTGACTCTACAAACATATGACACTCAGTTCCCAAAGTCTGGACTGGATCCTCCAGATGGGTTGAAGTAGGTTCATAAGAGAAAAGCATGTTGTTTTTTTTCAATTTGCATTGAATGTTCATATCACACTGATAATTGAATCAAGACTCAGAATGAAAATACTAATGTTATATTCTTTTTGGTTTCCATACATTGGTCAAAAAATAGTCTCAGTAGTAAAGTATTTAAAATGTTAATGTATTTTATGGATGAGCAGAATTAAAACCAAACTTAAGACAGCACATCACCACAATGTAAGTACATCAAGATCACGTCTATAGAATATTTAACATATTTATGATTCATCAAAAGTCACAAATACCAACCAATATCTGATCTATATTTGTGAGACATCATTAAAAGATGATATGTACGTGACAGTAAAAATGGTCAGAAATGTTCATTTGTGCATCAATGTGCACTTTTTACACCTTTTAGTTGAGGCTTTGTGTGAACTGGATCACAATAGGGTGGTTTATAGTTTTCATAAAGTGGGTTCCTAGAGAGATTTTTGGGAACACAGTTAAATAATATGATGATTTGATGTAGATTAAACCATCCAACAGTATAAAAAGTGTTGAAAACAAGTAATAAATGAATTATCTTAACTACAGGCTCAGATTATTTCTTCCATCCCTTCAGCTGGTGTCTTTACCCTGGTATCATCTGGTTAAGGTTAGACTCAGAAAATAGTGTTAATTCAACCAGTAGGAAGCATTAATTTGCACCTAAAAACAGTGCTTGTGCTGTAATGAATAAAGACTGACACCCCATGCTAATGTGTGATTAGTGATATGATTGTGGCATTCAGACCTCGAAGGTTTCAGGTAAGTGTGAAAGCAGAAGGCAGCTCATCTCACACCTTCCTCAGCCGACTTTCACACTCATCCTTCAGCTTGACTGCTCATCTACCACTCCATTTTCTTTCCCTGTCAGTTCTAATTGTCTTTAACAAACAGCTCCTCCCCCTCAGTCTCCCATCTTCACCTCTCTTCCTCATTTCCTTCATTCTTCCTTCCTCTCTGTGAATGCTGTTGTTTGCCTCTGTACTGGGCTTATGAAACCCCAGGGAAGCGGAGGAGAGGATGTCTCCCAGGGGGCTGGTTGGTGTTCTGCTTTCTGTGGACCAGCATGCCCCAGACTGGCTGACAGGCAGCTCCATGCACTCGGAGGCACTAAGAGGGGCACCGGGCCCCTGGTCTATTTAAAACACAAGTTCAGTCATCCACAAAACACTTAGCCTTTCAGACTCTGCACTGACATGTTCAGAATTATTCTCCACAGCAAAGAGGGTGAAAGTTTAATCAAAAGAAGAATGTGTGTTCTGGCTTTGTATTTGCTTGAGTCTGCAAAATAAAAGTCACATCTAACAAATCAGTAACTGAAGTGCAGTCAGTGAGCTTGTATTATTGGGAGGTGTAGAGGTGATGTATGTATAGCTTATTAGAAATGAACACAGGTCAGTTAAGTGTTGTATTGCCTGACAAGCTGCCAGACAAGGAGGCATTATCATTAAAGGTCCAGCTGTTGTCTGTGATGGTCTGAAGCAGACAAAAAGCGTGCAGCAGCCAGCCACAAAAAAAGGGTTAATGACGCGTGACTGAGTTGACACGGGTGTCGAATAGGTGGAGGGTTGGCCGAATAAACAAAGGGCGGAGTGAGGAAGGGTGACAGTTCAGAATAATGTGCCCGAATGTTGATTTTCACTTGAAATTAGCATTGAAAGGAATAGTTAAATTTTGTTAACAGAGCAAGATTTGCCAGGACGTTTGCACATCAGTTTATAGGTCAGTTCCAATTATCAAGAAAATATGCTTTCTAATCTTAAATTTTCAGACTTTAAATATGAAAATTGTCTACTTTTCTCTTTGTAAGTATGATATCTGAGGTTTTTGCACTGCGAGAGTCAAATAGCAGAATTCAGGGATCACCTTTGACTGTAGAATATTGTCTTCTGGTGTTCATACATTTAAGTGATGTACAACAAGAAAAAGTTTAGGCGTTTCTGTAAAGCTGGAGCGTAGAGCTCATACATTATCCAAATATGAAGCAGTTCAAAGAGGAGTAATGAAATAACTGAAGGTGTTTGATCATCACTGGATGTGTGTTGCTTTCTTCTGTTTTCTTGAGTAGGTTTATATGTGTGTGTATGTATGTACAGGGGTTGGACAAAATAATGGAAACACCTTCACCTCAAGATGATAATGCCCCAATCCATACAGCTAGAATTGTTAAAGAATGGCATGAGGAACATTCTAATGAAGTTGAGCATCACATATGGCCGGCACAGTCCCCAGACCTCAACATTATTGAGCATTTATGGTCAGTTTTAGAGATTCAAGTAAGATGTCGATTTCCACCGCCATCGTCTCTAAAAGAGTTGGAGGGTATTCTAACTGAAGAATGGCTTAAAATTCCTTTGGAAATAATTCACAAGTTGTATGATTCAATACCTCGGAGAATTGAGGCTCTAATTGCCGCAAAAGGCGGACCTACACCATATTAAATTATATTTTGTTGATTTTTTAAGGTGTTTCCATTATTTTCTCCAACCCCTGTATGTGTATATGTATGTAAGTATGTATGTATGTATGTATGTATGTAATTAAGTATCTATGTTTGTATGTATATATGTAAGTATGTATATATGTAACTATGTATGTATGTCTGTACATATGTATGTAAGTATGTATGTACATATGAATGTGTATGCATGTATGTACGTATGTATGTATGTATGTATGTATGTATGTATGTATGTATGTATTTATGTAAATATGTATGTATGTATGTATGTATGTGTGTGTGTATGTATGTATATATGTATGCATGCATGCATGTGTGTGTGTATGTATGTATGTATGTATGCATGTATGTAAGTATGTATGTATGTACGCATGTGTGTGTGTGTATGTATGTATGTATGTATGTGTGTATGTATGTATGTGTGTGTATGCAAGTATGTATGTATGTATGTAAATATGTATGTATGTATGCATGTGTGTGTATGTGTGTATGTGTGTATGTATGTATGTATGTATGTATGTATGTATGTATGTATGTATGTATGCGTGTGTGTGTATGTATGTATGTATGTATGTATGTGTGTGTGTGTGTGTGTGTGTGTGTGTGTATGCAAGCATGTATCTATCTAATATGATGGCAATAAAGCTTCTATCTATCTATCTATCTATCTATCTATCTATCTATCTATCTATCTATCTATCTATCTATCTATCTATCTATCTATCTATCTATCTATCTATCTATCTATCTATCTATCTATCTATCTATCTATCTATCTATCTATCTATTCTTCATGGTAAATGACTGGATTACAAATGAAAAAGTCTTCAGTTTGTTCCTCATGACAAAACTACAGTTGCCCTAGTTTGAAGTCACATCACTGTGGCGTGTGAGTAAAGTCACATCGCTGAGGAAAGTCATCACTGAATTATATATCGAGCAGAAGGGTAGTGATGATGTAAGTGTCTGCAGGTATCATCCAACTGGACTTTGAAGGAGACAGACCACACAGAGTAATATTCCATCAGACTTTGAACTTGAATAAAAAAGAGCTTCATACACGAGCAGTAACAGAAACCACAATTTATGACTATAATGATCTGCAAATAAGACTGTATTATTTTCTCAACCCTTTCCTTATTGCTTATATAATGATCCACAGAGGCAGCTGACAGCATTCATTCAACAGACTGGAAACCCAACATGATCAATTAAAAGACGAAGAGAAAAAGCCTGAGCAGTGACATGGAAATACTGTGCCAGTTAGTATTCAACTTCCCTGGCTCTTTTTTTCCACACTAATAGGCAGCTGTGGAGTTTTCAAAGAGGGGCTATCTCTTGAAATAGGCCTCATCCTTTTCATGACTTCACGTGACGGCCCATGTCATGCCTCTGTGCCGATGGGCAAATCATGGCTGAGAGTACAATCCTCCACTGAGACGCAAACTTACTTAACCCTTTCATGCACAGTGTTCACTCCAGTGGACAGTTATTCTACAGCTGTTCTCTTGTATAGTCACAGGTTTTGTTGTTTTAGTTGCATAATCAGCCGACACAGTGGACGCTTACGCACCATCCAATACACTGACATTCAAACCATCACTGTAACTTTCCTGTTCTTGATAAATCTGGTCTGCAGTGATATTTTTGAGCTTAAATCAATTGTTAATTGTTAGATTGTAATTAACAGTTTTTTTTTTTTTTTTAATGTTTGTTTTTTGTTTTTGTTTTTTTTTTGCATATTATCTCCACGAACTAGGAAGATTATTATTGTTAATTTTTTAAGAAGAAGGGGTCAGAGTTTGTAAGTACTGCTTCTTCTCACTCATTTTTGAATATGTTTTATATGTCTTATGTTTAACCTCTTAATTAATGAATTAAGAGAACCTTAAAGATTGTTTTTTTCCCTAAGTGATTTTATTCCTCTTTAGGTGTGAAAACAAACAAACAATGTGATTGCATTTTTTTTAATGAACCGATTTTACATGGAGTTACAAAACCATGCATTTCATGTTAGAAGCAAAGAAACATGTATCTTTTGATATACTGTGTGAAAACTATGAGATACATTTTTAATGCTGCTAATTTGATGTTTTCTCATATTTTAACAATACCTGCATGGAGATAATATTCAAAAAACAAAACAAAACAAAACAAAACAAAACTTTTTGGTTGAGAAAAAAAAAACCCAGTTAATTACAGTTTAATAACAATTAGCCTTTTTTTTTTTTTTTTTTTTTTTTTTTTTTTTTTTTACAATCAAACATGTTACTGCAGATCAGCAAATTTAAAGTAATGGTATGAATTACAGTGTACATAAGCATCTACTGTGTTGGCTGATATAGAACTAAAACAACAAAATCCATAAATATACAAGAGAACAGCTGTAGAATAGCTGTCCACTGTAGTGACCACTATGCATGAAATGGTTAAGTGTTTTGTTTATTTATTTTCTTCTGTTTTGACATTCATATTAGAAATAAATACATTAATCAATCAAATCAATCAATCAATCAAGTGAGTCATAACTAGTATTAGAATATTTTAAAATGTGAGAAAACATCTGATTAGCAGCATAAAAATGTTTTTAGTTTATTTTTTCATATCACTTTCTGATACAAGTTTCTTTGCTTCAAGAATAAAATGCATGGTGTAGCCATGTGGACATTTTTGTAAATCAATGAAAAAAAAACTCAATTGCATTTTTTTTCATGCCTAATGAGGAATTAAAACACTCAAGAAAAGATCTCAACACAGGTTCAAACTAGAAGCACTCGGAGAGCGCAGACCTCCGCCAAGGCTGGTCAGTGCCCCCCCCCGTGGGCCCCGCCACCCCCGATCACCACCAAAATGTAATCATTTCTTCCTTATCCCATTTCCAACAAACCCTGAAAATTTAATCCAAATCTGTCCATAACTTTTTGAGTTATGTTGCACACTAACGGACAGACAAACAAACAAACAAACAAACAAACAAACAGACAGACAGACAGACAGACAGACAGACAAACAAACAAACCCTGGCAAAAACATAACCTCCTTGGCGGAGGTAATAATTCATGCATGAAAGGGTTAAGTGGGCATGCAAATGTCAGAGAAAATGACTAGAAATGTTAAATGTGGTCATGAAAACTGTTTTTTTTTTTTTTTTCTTACACAAAAAGACTGTTTCGTGCTAAAAGTAAAAATCTTCCTGTTTGTATTCAGAAAATTTTCAAGTTAAGAGAAGGGAATTATAATTTAAGAGGGAAGTTTGTGTATGAAACATGTAAAGTAAGAACAAGCATTAAATATCACTGTGTTTCTGTTATTGGTGTCAAATTATGGAACAAATTGAAGAATGAAGTGAAATTGTGAGGCTCGCTGTCGAGTTTCAAAAAAGCTTTAATTTGTCAAATTCTCAAGGGCTATGAGAGTAATATGATTTCAAAGTGACTTAAGAAACCGAATGTAGAATAATTTGTGTTAATGTTTTATCTGCTGCGACTTCAGGTGTGGAGTTGGAGAAAGGATGGGAATAGGAGAAGCAGAAATAAGCCTCTGGCTTCAGCTTCTTCCTTTTTCAGTTAACAATTGTGTTAATTTTACGTTTTTTTTTGTTTTTTTTTTTAAATTTTAATATGTATGTGTTTTGTACATAACTGAAATAAAATATTCATTCATTCATTCATTCAAAATGTGTAGGATGTGCGTTTTAATAGGAGCTTATTTAATTGGAGCTCAGCCTTATTGTAGATTACACTCAATGAATGGGTCGATGTGCCCGCGCCGCGCATCGAGAACGCGCATTTTCTTTTTTTTTCTTTTTTTCCAGCGGCAGAGAGGACAGAGTTGTGTTTCTGGGGAGGGAGGAGAGAGGAGACTTCATGAAGGACTACAGAGCTCTTATTCTGCGCAAAAAAAAAAAAATGACCCGGGTAAATTTTCTCGCGTCCGTTTGGGAATCATGAAGTATCCTTAGTGGAAGTTTTTTTTTTCTTTTTCTTTTCCTTTTTTTTTTTTTTTTTTTTTTTAAATTTGTCAACGAACAGGAAAAAGGAGGCTCTGAAGTGGAGTAGTGGAGACGCTCCTCCGAGTTTGTACCGTACGCAGGGACCACACTGTTGGCTGGATCACCGAGAAAAGGACGGGTTCAGCAGAAAAAAAAAAAAGAAGACCGGAGAAGAAGTTTGTGCAGGATGCAGGGGGTTTCAGCCACTGGTAAGAGAACCGCTCTGATAAAGGCGGACCCTTCCTTCTTTTCCTTCTTGCGCTCTTAAAGTTGTTTCCAAACGGCTACAGCTGCTATTGCGCACAGGGTTTGGATTCCACAATGCTTTTGCCAGCTGTCAACAAGGCAGCTGCAGGCCTGCGTCAAGTCCAAAACAACCTAAAGAGTGTTGTTTTTACTCATCCGGCCAAGAACAGTAAGGGACGCATTAATAGTCTATAGCTGACATGGCAAGAATAGGAGCAAAGCCGTGACAAACCAGTAAAGAAGGAGCTCTGCCCCAAACTGACGCATTACCCCCCCCACACACACACACACACTCACACACTCATATCCTCATATCCAGATAAACTGTGACTGTATGTGTCCTAAAACCATCCTCTGACCCCTCTGAGTCTCCATGATGGTGATCAGAAGTGGAGTCATTCATCCATGTGTGTGTGTTCATAACAGTGTGTGATTTAAGTGCAGGAGTGTGTGTTTGTGATGCAAGGCTCATGAGATTAGAGATATGTTGAAAGTGTCTCCAAGTTTGTTTGTCCATCTGTCATATTGGATGACTGGTGTTTGTGGAGGGTGTGTAGGAGTGTGTGGTTTCCGTTGTGTATTATATGCAATCAGATTTTTAATTATGAGAACCAGGGATGTGTACAGGATTATAGATGGGCAGGGGCTCAAAGTCAGAAAAGGGCACATTTTTTCATCGCTCTCTCTATATACAATATTGTGACACGCTATTACAAAGAAATGCGTATGATAGATAACAGTGGTGTTTTAAAAAGGGTACTTTTTTCTGAGAGGCTAAAAAGGGCAAGGGCTCAAGCACCCTTTGGGTCCTATGTGTGCACGTGCCTGATGAGAACTGTGAGAGCTTTATTATATTACATTTTGATCCCAGTCTGTGTATTGTCTGCTTTGTGCACTACATACATAGGTGGTGTGTTGTGCCTTTTGTGTTAATGAACCATACTCTGTTGTTTCTAAAGACAGATTGGGGGGAGGGAAAGTGCCCCACCACCTATCAGCTAACCATGATGAGTTACTGTGAGAGCCAGACTTGGAAATCAGATTGAGTTTTAAGCTCGTTCATAGTCGACGGACCCTGAGAATAAAGTGCTAGCTTGCAGACAGAGAAGGGGGAGGGTAATATAGAGGGTGATAGAGATGAAGTGCTGATGGGACGATATCAGGCTGCAGCAGAGGTGAGCTATGCAGAGAGAAAGAGAGTGTATTTGTTGTGAGACTCGGGGGAGGAATCGATCTGCCGTCCTCCTGGCTGACTTTCTTTTTCCGGCAGTCCAGCAGTGTTTCGTTTCTCTCCCACACACACATGTACAAACACACACACACATGCACACACTCTTTCCCAAGGCCTTGCTCTTTGTTTTTTTGTACTTCCCTCTTTCTCTCCCACACTGTCCAGGATCAATCTCTGCCTGCTTAAACCCCCTCCCCAGCAAATACACACACACTCACACATGCACACACACACTATTCGCTGCATCTGTCACTAGATGAAATATACATGTTGTTTTTTTTTCTGTTCAGAAGTTCCCTCAACTCGATTCCTTCCACATGGGAAACCCACCAACATGTGCACTCTCTAATGCTTATTTTTGTGTTTACGATGGGAGGGTCAAAAGGGTTGTCGACTCCTCGCATCAAATCATCGGAGAATCTATTCAAACAAACCACATCACAAATACAGTCAACTGCAGTGGGATAGATAACACGCCTCTCACTTTCCACCTCAATCCTTTGAAATGTTTCCAATCTCATATTGGCCCTAAACTCAGTGTCACACACTTCATTCTTCGTCATAAGTAGGTGAGTGTGTCTCCTCCTCAGATGTGGGACGTTGGTGGTCCGTGTGTGGTGGCGACCCACTCCTCCGATATGGATGTCCTGCCTGGCTGTTTAGATTATTTATGATTAACACAAGCTATTGGGCCTGTCTGTGTTTAACCGAGCTAATGTAAACACCTCCCCTCTGTGTTAGATAAACACAGCACAGGAGCACGGTGAGAATATTATCTATCCAACATCCAACTCCCCATTCCTACTTTTTTTTCTCCTTTTTTTTCCCAGCTCAGGCTTTTGCTGTTGCTCTGACCTGCTTTATAGGCTTGTCATGGCTATATACAGTCCTGGTCCAATGGTCAGATTACGCCTTAAGTGATGCTGACGGAGGCAAAAACGTTATTCAGACTCATACATGCTGCCTCAGAGCATCAGTTGACCTCAGATGAGTGGTAGAGCATCGTCACCACATCTCTGAAGGGCTGTCTCAGCATTCAAGTCGACCTCAGTGGCATTTAACTTGCCTCAAAACCTGCAGCCAGTAAAATCAGGTGTGTGTATGTAACACGTGGACAAAAAACAGTGTCCGTGACCCAAAAAGTCTGCTCAGTTCAGGAGCCACATTCAATCCAGTATGATGTGAAGTGAGCCGGATCAGTAAAATAATAACAGTGGAAAAGGTAAAGGTACATTGTGAAAGTGTTTACATCTATAAAGTTTCCTTAAAAATGTGAATTACATGAGCAACTTGAAATTTCTTAAGAAAAATAAGTGCAATTTTAACATTATGTCTCAGTTTATCATTTGCATATGTGCATTACAACTAAGAAATCAACAAATACATTAAACATTTAGTAACAGACAGAATATTGCTAAAATTACACGTATTTCTCTTAAAGGACTGATATTTTGTTTTTTTTAAATGGAATTATGCATTTTAAAACATTTCCCTGTGGTCTACATAAACTGTAAATGCTCTGCTTGGGTCTGAATTCTTCATTAATTCAACTCCACCGGTCCATCTTCAACCCTATTTCTGTGTAATGACACCAGAAAGGTCGTTTTGAGCGCTGGCCCTTTAAATGCACATGAGCCACTTCATGCCCCGCCCCCTTCAGGTTGTTGACTATGCTGCTCTGTCCTGTTAAGCCAACAGCTGAACATTTTAGGTAATCAACTCAAAATTTGGACATATTTTCAGTTTTTAGTCTAACTGCTGCTGCTGATAAACAATTATGTCGTACTCAGAGAAATGTTCGTTGGAAGTCTTGACCTTATATGGCCAAATGTTGTGACCTAACTAGTTATAGATGTAACAAATTAAGCAGGAATTAAAACAGGTTGTTGAAATCCACTCGATTTTTGCCAAAATGAATATAAAGATAGCTTTGCAGCACCTGGAGGGTTCAAATTCAAACTTTTTGAACCATTAGGGTCCAAATACACAAATAAATATACCAAAGACTAATACAAGTGGGTTTAGCAAAATATGACCTATTTAAGACATTTCAGGTTGTTCATATTTATTAATATTATATTATAAGTTATTCACATTTTTTTGTGACAGAATGGTTTGTATGACTTTTAAGGAATTTTAGTTTTTACACTAAAACAAAGAGAAACATTTGTAGTTGTCATTATTTATAGGTTATGATAATATTTTATTGGTCCGACCCACTTGAGATCATATTGGTCTGTGGAACCTGAACTAAAATGATTTTAACTCCATTGATTGTTATTATCTTTAGTGTAATTTTTGCATTTTACAAATTTATTCCAACGGGCTGGATTGGACCCTTGTGCAGGCTGGTATTGGCCCATGGACCGTATGTTTGACACCTGTGTTCTAAAGGGAGCTTTTGTGCTCCGTGTACACAAAGGGGGGGGGGGTCACCATGAGCTTGACCCACTGTACATGTTCACGACTGCTCAACACTCACTCATCATGTTGACTTATGAGGCTGTGGAGATGGGGACAGTGGTTAGTGTCTCTTAGGGGATACGCTCAAGCATGTGGTATGCATATGGTGGTGTGTTGTTTATACAGTGAGAGTTTTCCTAAAATAACTGAACTTTTTCACCTCACTCACATCACGGTATCGTTATATATCACAATATATTGAGTCATGAGCCCTGGTTGGTATCGTGTTGCCATTCTGCCCAATGCACAGTGTTAACATGTCCGCTCTGTTGATTGATCGCACGTTTTTAGAACATTTTGTATTTTATATATGTGTTTAAGTTGATATTTTTGAGTTAGGGAAAATACACTTTACAAAATGCTAAATAAACTGTGCATTCTGTGCTGTATCAGATTGTAATGTTGTCCACAATAATCTCTAGTGTTGTATAGTAACAAAGTAATAATACTTCACTACTGTACTCAAGTGTGTTTTGGGAGAATTTGTACTTTTCTGAGTAATTTTTTATTTTGTTTATTTTCACTTTTACGTCACTACAATTCCTAACTCAATGACATACTTCTACATCCATACATTTTTAATGCACAGTATCATTACTCGTTACGAAAAATATATTAAAGGAAATTAGATATTTGTCATTGGGTCTAATCACTTAATGCGCATGTGCAAACGACGATCCACACTCAACCTGTCGGAAATCTGTTGATGTGAAGGAGAGTTGAATGAAACTATGATATAAAACAGGTTGATATTATGTCAGTGGTTTAGACTTTGGATTCCTTGTTTACGAAGTGTAAGGTCGGCTCCATGCTTGGAGGTGCCACATAAGCTTCATAGTTTTTCAAATTCTGACACTTCTTATACCAGCAGTATTCTACTCCTGTTCAGGTTTTTGAAACCTTGTTTTTCAAGTGCGTGATTTAGACATTATTTTTCTGTATTTTGACTGCTTATCTTTTACTTTCCCATGTTTTAAAATCCTGGATAAACTTTATAATATTCAAAATTCTAACTGCCTTTGGTTGTTATTAACATTTTCTTGTACTTTTGCTTTCATTACTTGAGTAGATTTTAATTGTAGATTACTTGATATTCTTAAGTACAGTAAATACTGGATACTTAAAGACTTTAACTTGAGTAACATATCAGTTGGTGACTTTAGCTTCTACCAAAGTAATTTTTCGGTAAGGTACCTGTACTTCTACTCATGTGGCTTGTCAGTATTGTATACAACACTGACCATCTCAGAATAATTTTTTTCACTAAATTGTGCTGCCCTTATCTAAATTGGAGTAAAGTGTCAGAACATGCACATCCCCTGTAGGTAAGTAGTCTTACTGGGTACCAGAAAATAATACAATGAAAGTAGAACAACAAAGAAGTCTGCACACCAGTGTAGCTCCAGCGCAAAGATTTATTCAACCCATAAAGTCTTAAGCAGCGTTGGTCTTCTACACACTAGTGCCTTAATCGAAAGACGTCAGTGGAGTCGAGTTCAGCTTGAAATGAAATTGGTAGCATTATCTTGGGGTGGATTTGCTTTATCTAACTCCAATTCCATTATAATTCTGGATTGTACTGAAGTAACAGAAAGCCTCCTGAGAGGAAGAGGAAGTAAGGGGAGAACACTTTTTAATTTGCTGATTCCTGGTTCTGTCTGGTTCCTTGAGTGAAGGTGCTGCACCTCAGCTTTGAAAACAGTTGGATGGTGTAACTATGCACAGTGACAGCTGAGGGTACCATTATACATACATGTGGAGAACCAATCTGTCAACCCACAGTATAACCAGAGATGCTGCACAGAAGAACTGCACTGATGGATACACTGTCACATCATACAAGTCACATTTTTGGCTAAATTGTGATAACTGATAACTTTACTCTCCTAACACAACATTTTGCATCATTGGCTATAACCTGAAAAAAATATGACTCAGGAAATGATACTGTAACGCTAATGATTTATAAAGAAACAGCACCAATATCTCGCCTGACTTGAGATAAACAAATCGTCACATTTATGTTTGTTAGAAGTAGACTGATATATTGTCCGGACAATATATCAGGCAGATATATTGATTTTTTTTTTTCAGTATCGACCATCTGCCTTAATTTTTTTTTTTTTTTTGGAAAACCGATATTTTATCTGTAGTAAAAATGTTATGAGATATTTGATCAGGCATCTATGTGGGCGGCACTTGAAGTTCAATAAATGTTAGAAGAGTACTATGTGTATGTGTATTAATAATTTCATTTCTATTCTTCTTTGAGTGTTTCAATTGTATTTTCTGGCCAAGGTGCTTTTAAAAAAAAAAAAAGAAATTGACCTTAAATACCGGCCTAAAAATTCAGCTGTAGATATTGTCCATCGGCTGACCGAATTTTTAAAAATTGACATCGACTTTAGAAAAACCCATATCGGTCGACATTTAATATTTGTGTATATGAGATATTCTGTCAGTTCATGGGGTGTACATTCCAGTAGAAGTAGATTTATTAATTAATTGATCTGATTGATCAGCACTAACAGGACTTTTACACACTGTTCATATCAGCAGGGCATGGACTCACTAATGTCCAATGGTGAATGTTCAGCTTCTCAACCAGAATTACTGATTTTGAAGGAAACACTCATAATCCCAACTATATATAGTACTAACCTAGTGTTTTAATCCTAGTTTCAGCATTTGAATGTGAAAGCAATTAAATAATGGATCAATAAGGTGCCTTGAAAAGTGCTATAGAAATCCAATCCATTATTATCATCATTAGTTACCTAATTACTTTGAGTCTTATGTTAAGGCACAGGTGTCAAACATGCGGCCTGGGGGCCGAAACCGACCCACCAAAGGTTCCAATCCGGCCAGCAGGATGAATTTGCAAAGTGCAAGCTAGGGCATCAAACTCCAAAATAATATCCTAATAACCTATAAATAATGACAACACCAATTTTTTTCTCTTTGATTTAGTGCAAAAAATATTAAATTATGAAAATGTTTACGTTAACAAACTATCTTGTAACAATAAAATGTGAATAACTTGAACAAATATGAACAACCTCAAATGTCTAAAAAAAATTATGTGCAATTTTAACAATATTTTGCCTGTTACTAAATGTTTTGTGCCGTTGTAGATCTGATCTGTAATGCACATGTATAAATGATAAGTCGAGGCATAATATTGATAAAATTGTACTTATATTTCTTAACAAATTAAATTTTTTTCAGGTTACTCCCATCCTTTTTTTTTTGGGATAGTTTGTAAATGTAAATATTGGCATGATTTAATGTCATTTTTTTGCACTAAAACAATTTGGAGTTGTCATTATTTATCAGCTATCACGCTATTATTTTACTGGTCCGGCCCACTTCAGATTAAATGGGGCTGAATGTGGCCCCAGAAGAAAATGATTTTGACACCCCTGTGTTAAGGGCAGCAGTTATTAAGTTCCTAAGGTTTGTTTTTTTTTTCAAGTAGGAGGCAGTGTGAGGTGATGTCTTCTAGTCAATCAGCTTTGTTTCTCATTCATAAACTGTTGTTATTACCTTTTAAAAATCCACTATCGGTTCTATGTGTATTATACTGTATGTGTGCTGAATTTTCTGTCTTCTAGCTGCTTCCCTCTCCTTTTCGTCTTCACACTAAGCTGATCTAAATCCATCTCAAAATGAGCTCTATGCTGAATACACACAAACACATTGTGATTGTTTTCCTGAAAGGAAGAAAAATTTCCCGAGGCTGCAGAATCACACCATATATTAGCTGAAATGCACACAAAGATAGATGTAGTCACTACGTTATCAGTAAATGTCAGATGATACCAGTCAGCTCTTATCACTTAACATTTTAGTGCTGTGGTTAAAAATCTCATCATTGAGTTAAGTGGTTATGTGTTGTAGGTGACCAGCAGCTTAGTCACCTAGTCCCTGGCGTATTCCTGTAAGTATGAGTCTGTAACATCCACTTCCCTGCTCTGGCGCTCCATCTCTTTATCGCTCAGTCTGTGTGTTTGTGAGGCAGCATGACTCAGTCTCAGAGCCGCTCAGAAGCTTCAGGCTCTTTCGCTGCCTGCCTGAGTGTCACATTGATTTTCTTAATAGCGGTCATGTGTGGATCCTGCTGTTCCTAAGGCGTCTGCAGGGATGCCACTGCAGTTTGAGTACATGCACAGAATAAGGGTCTCTGATCTGATTTACCCCTTCCCTGTTATTTTTAGAAAAGTTTGTTTGCTGAATCGGCTGACAATTCAATCTCAAAGTCCTTTCCAGATGTTGCTAATGGACTGTAAATGTCTGTCACCATGTCAAGCAGTTACAGTGTTTGCATTATAACCACTACAAGTCTTAAGTTAACACTAAATGAGATATCATTGGTGGGGCCCTTTCAGACATGCATGCAATGTAAAGTATTTAAACCAAACTGGTTCTAATTAAAACTGGTTTGTTGTATAGATGTTACTGTTTTCTTTGAGGGGAAGTGAATAGATGTCGGACTTAAATGGACACTCCAGTTTAACAGGTTTGGAGTCATTCATAGGTGTGCTACTTTGAAAGGTGAGATTTAATTGGAGCTGTTATGAATAGAGAATACACACAGGAAGGAAGTATATTACAACACCTTTGTGTAAGCTGTTACTGAACCACACCTCTTAAAATGAAATATGTTTATTACAGTATCTCTTATGTTGACTTTAGGGAGATAAGAGCAGGAGTTTAGTTCTTAGATTGTTTCATTTGAATGATTTTTGAGAAGTGAAAAGGAGAAACTGACTAGTTTTTTTTAGCTTCACTGGGCAAAAAATCTATAATTACCTCTCAGCATCTTGCAATTCAAGTGTTGAGTAGAATCCTGATGTGTAAGACTCTACTACTCTACTGTAGGAGCGTCTGTTTGTCTGGTGTTCACGATCACAAGTAGGGGTGTGTATCGGCAAGAATCTGGTGATACGATACAAATCACGATACTAGGATCACCATACGATATATCACGATATATCATGATACTGTTAAAAAGGCAATTTTTTTGTTTGTTTCTTTTTTTTTTTAATGATTATTTCCTTGAAGAATTGAATTACACCAGAAATCTGCACAAATACTAAACACATTTTTATTTGATCCTAACAGGATCTAATGCTATATCACAAAATGTTCCTGTGTTCAAACTGAAATTCTGTTTTACAGACATTACAGTTTAAGATCCTGTTCAAATGTTCATATTCTCTTCATTCAGAACTAACATCAGAACATTATTTTAGTTCAATCCCAACAAAGGAACTAACATTATTTAATAAAAGAGTGATAAATAAGAATAAATAAAATATAAGAAAAAAAGAACCTCCATAATATCTGCATTTGAATAAGTACCTAAAAATATTGATACTTTTTAATATCGATACAGTATTGCGAAATGAAATATTGCAATATATTGCAGAACTGATATTTTCTTACACCCCTAGTCACAAGTGTTTTCAGACAGGGAGCGGCATTAAATATGTAATTGACTGTTGGTAGGGCTGGGCAATACGGAAAAAAATCATATCATATAGGTTATTTTTTTCATATCAGATGATATCGATGTGTATCACGATATAAATCAAATCACTGTTTTTGTCAAACTTAAATTTTCCGTACTCATAAGTTAGTTGAGAAGACATCAGAAGGTTATTTTTGATTGAAAAAATAACGTGGGGGTGCTTTCGTTAACTGCCGTAACTGGCGTAAACTGAAAATCAAACTTAACTTACTCTGCGCGTCTGACTCCTGGCTTCTATGCTGCACCCTGCTTTTCAGTAACCTGGTCACCTGAGTTCTCAGTCAAATTTTCTCCTGAGGGAACACTCATTACCTCCCGCTGCAGCCCAAACATTAGTATGTGTGCTGCTGCTGCTCTTATGCCTGTGCTGTTAGTGTCAACCTAACTTACTGTGGTGGCGCTACTTACTCACTGCTAATTATGACTGGCTGTTCTTACGTCTGTCAAAACATGGATGAATGAATTCTATCGAAATTGTATCGAGCATGTCTTATATTTCTATCGAAGAAAAGTTATTTCGCGATATATGTTATTATTGTTTTATCACCCAGCCTTATGGCAAAGTGGCTTCATTTTCCCATTAAACATTATGAAACACCTTGAGATCATCTGTCTTTACTTCTTTCTTTTAATTTGGACCAAGAGGAGAGAGCTGCAGAAGGATAGTGTGTGCTTTAACATTCTGCTCTTTTTTTCCCCTTGATTTCACCTTTGGTAGTTTCAGTGAAAGATAATGGCAGCATTTTACAGTATTTTAATATATGTTTCTTGTCCATTAAATACATTTTGCATCCTCTGATTCATATGTAAATGTGAAATAGTAAGTCAGTTGAAAACCATGTAACTGACAACTGTAATCAGGGTGTGATTGGTTGGGGGGATGGGGGTGAACCTGCCCCTCTGGTTTTTACATCCCTACTTCTGTTCAATGAATTTCATCCTTGGGGGGGCAACCAACCAATTGAAATAACAGGCAGTTTGTGACTGAGTTTTCTTCCACCTGTATCCTACATTACTGACACTAATATTCACCTGAACTGAATTGACGGCAGTCTCAGAATTCGCAAACTTCCCCCATGCACTGGGGCACCGTAAAGGGGGGGGTGAGAGTTTAATGGGGCCCAGCATTTGTGGGGGGCCCATAGAGCAGTGGAGGGGGTCCAGTGGATACAGGTTGGAAGTTGCAAAAATGTCGTACAAGATCCGCTGTATAAGAGAGGAATAGAACCTGGGATTTGGACTTTGAAAATATGTTAAGTTTCACTTTCGTTTCATGCCAGCGTTAGTTATGTTAAAATGGACTGAAACCCCATGTTTATAACTGCTACTCCACACACACACACACACACACACACACACACACACACACACACACACACACACACACAAAATCACCCCCCCCTCACTCCCGTTTTTTTTGACAAATCGCACCCTAAGTTGATAATTACTGAAAATTAAAACGATTTTCCGTGCAAGAACGCACAGTTTATCAGCTCTCAGAAGGTATGAACATCTAACATTCAATAGTAATACTTGAATTACTGTGCTGTTTGGAGCACATTTCCTCCGGCTAAAGGCAGGCATGACCAGCATATTTTTGCTATTTTCGGACTTGGATGTTTTCATCAAAATAACCATCAGACTAAATCGGTTTTGAAAATAATTTCCTTGATCTTAACAAGAGCAGAACGATCACACTGTAATTATTTGCCAAAATATTAAAACACACAATGATATGCATTATAAATATAGCCTTAAATGGTGTGAGGTCCTGTTTTATTTAAGCTGATGTCAAAGTCACAGCCTTATCTCAGATGAAGTCAGTCTACTGTAGAACTGAAGCTGCAGCTTGGACTAACATATTGCACAGAACTGTGACGTCTTATAGTATATTTTGGATTAAAAGATTGGTTTGGGTAAAAAAAAAAAGTTCACACTATTACTCCACGTCTCAGAGGTTGGAGCTGAGCAGTGACAACAAAAATAGAGTGAGCAGTGAGTCAAATACTGTTTGGTATTAGGATGTTTCTGTTCAGAGTAGCAGTCTTTCCTGCACAATATGTTTATACTGGAGGTCTCTTGGCTTATAGTAGGATCTGGCTGAGACACACACACACACACACGTTGAAACGCACACTCGTATGTACACACACAGAAGGCGGAAGTGACCTAGTTTTCTTAAATGGTACCAACTGTTGAGGCCTTCTCAAAATGGACAGAATTACTCGGTGTCACCCAATAAAGGACAGACATTATACCCCAAAGACTAAATTAATCTCATCAGTCGTCTTGATAGATAGAGTTGTGTGCGAGCCAGATGCCGATCCGGGGAACTTTAAAGCGTCAGAGAGTGGGAGCACTGATTGAGGATCATTTACTGACTCCCCATGGTCAGGCTAAAAATGGAAAAAATAATCTGAAATCAGCAATTTTGCTCCGACATCTGATAAATGCTCTGAGAGAAGGCCTGGTTCAGTAGCCTTTTCACGCCCTAAAAGTCTTTGTTTGTGTCTCAGTCGCAGGATGAGGAGGTCAGTTTCTCCACAGCCCTCTGTCTGTACTGTATCTGTGTCTCTTCTCTAGTCTGCTGTCTGTCTGGATTGGACCTACCCTGATGAGGGGGATTTTCCTGGGAAAGTCATATGGAAAGAAAAAACAGAGCCTTAATAGTAAAAGCATGTTCCATTCGAATTCTCTCCCTTTGTGTGTGTGTGCATTTTATGAGTTGAACTCCTTTCTAGCACACTGAAGGCATTGTGTTTTTCCTCTCTGATCATCTGAAGAGCAGGCTCGCTGGAATCGGGGCTTCCTGTACACGCTGGGGTGAGGCTGGGGCATCAGGAATGAAGGGAGGAAGGGGAAGGAAAGAAAGGAAAGGAGGTAGTTTATGGTTTGACCAGGTAGAATGTGGCTTGTGAAACTATGGACGTCTTCCAAGCAACATAATCGTACACTGAATTCACATCTTAAATAACACCACAGGACCTTTTATATGGAACTTTGCAACTTTTTATCTTATGCGGCATCATGCAGATATACACTGAGCACCACTGCCAAGCATTTCAGGAGCAGTGAGTTTCTTATTTATTAGCTTCCAGGCTGGAATTTGGTTCTGCTTATTCCACCATAGTGTGTAGATCTTGCAGAAAAATCATTACTGTCATATGGTATTGCAGTTGGAAGCAAGAGCTCCAAATGCAAAAGGCGCTTTAAAAGTTCAGTGTGTAATATTTAGTGGCATCTAGTGGTGAAGTTTAAGATTGCAATCAACTGAATATTCCATTCTCACTGTCGCAGTGTCTAGTTAGAAACAGTTTTTGCTCAGTTTTTCCGCATATTATGCAAGAGATATAGAGCTGAACATGATTTAAATACTATCATAGGCAATACATTTATATGAGGGTAACTAGGAAATTATGTGTTGCATTAACATGATTTTTTCAAGCATTCTGATTTGAATTAAATGCACTGACTTTACATGTACTTGTTCATAGAAACAAAGTGAAAAAGCATGTCAGATCTTGTCATTCTGATCATATGGATCCGATATCCACACTAAAATCTAGTAAACCCAAAGAATCCTTTTTTCAGTTTATGTCATAATTATGTCTCCAGAGTATAACTTGAAAACCATTCAATGTATTTCACCAAATTTGCAACAGTTTTCAGTTATATGTTAGAGTGGTTCCTTTTGTTATGACCTCTGAATCACAAGGGGGTGCTGGAATATACACATTAGCATAAGCATATTTTGTTGAACTTCAAGGACTAGCTTACATGTCAAACATTGAAATTGTTTATGCTCACATGCTCCATGTATGCATTTGTTTTTTGGGGGGGGGGGCTAAAAATATACGAAAGCCATTTTTTCCAAACAATTTTGTGGGGTTTTTGCCTGATAGTAAAAAACATAGTGTCAGAGATTTTTTTTTAGTTGATGATTATGAGCTTTAATTTAATTTGTCCTTTGTTTGAGAGTTTATAATAATGATAATGGATTAGATTTCTATAGTGCTTTTCAAGGCACCCAAAGCACTTTGCATTGCTGATCCATTATTCATTCACTCTCACATTCATACTCTGGTGGTGGTAAACTACACTGTAAAAAAAATCTGTAATTTAACAGAATTTTCACTGTTTATTTTACAGATTTTTCCTGTATTTTTAAGATACAGGAAAATATCAATGAAATTCCAAAAATACACTGATTTTACATGTCAAATGTAAAATAACACGAAAAAACTGTTACAGTGAATACCCATAAAATTTCCATTTTTTAAAAGAATTTTTTTTCTTTTTTCACTGAAAAATACAGTTAAAATACATCTGCAAATGTATCGTAATTTCATAAATATTTCTTTTCTATTTATGAGCTTAAACTGTTAATTTAAAGTTAATAGTTTAAAGTTTAATACTATAAAAATACTGACAATTAACCGTAAAAGAAGTATTTGTTCTGTAAGTTTAACAAGACTTGTTTGTTAATTGACAAATATCTTGTGTAATTACGGGAGGTTTCACAGCAAAAATGTTGAATAAATGTATTTTTGCGAATGTAAAACATATATAAGCACTGATAAACTGTCCAAATACAGTTTTTTATCAGTGGATTGTACAACTTAGTCTCATTGAAAAAAAAAAAAAAAAAAAAAAAAAAAAAAATATATATATATATATATATATATATATATATATATATATATGTAATTTGATTGTTTTAATACATGTAAATATTCTTTATTAAACATGAAAAAGTAAAAAAAAATATGCAAATTCTCATGTAAAGTTAGGGCAAAAAACTGTATTTTAATTATGGAAAATTACCATATTTTTATGAGAGGGTTATTTTCTGTTATTTAAAAGTATTTTTATCGGCACCCCTGCTGCCGGAATAATACTGTTTTTTTTACAGGTTTTTTTTACAGTGTACATTTGTACCCACAGCTGCCCTGGGGCAGACTGACAGAAGCATGGCTGCCAATTCACCCCAAACGGCCCCTCTGACCACCACCAAACATTCACACACATTCATACACTAGTCTGAGTGGAGGCAAGGTGGGTGAAGTGTCTTGCCCAAGGACACAATGGCACATGACTGGGACAGAGCAGGATTCGAACCCAACCCTTCAGTTATTGGACGACCCGCTCTACCTTCAGTTGGCTCAGTTAGATCATGTAGTGTTCATTCATTCATTCATTCATTCACTCATTCACTCATTCACTCATTCATTCATCTTCTGAACCCGGTTTATCCTCACTAGGGTCAGGGGTGTGCTGGAGCCTATCCCAGCTACCAATAGGCGAAGGCAGGGCACAGCTTGGACGAGTGTTATTCTGGGGAAAAAAATGTAACTCAGCCAGATGACCTCCAGCTTATTGTCTTGTAAAGCAGGAGTTATTAATTCATTCTACAATATTCGATGAGTATGCATCTTTCTGAGGTATCATTATTTTTCCAGCAATGACCTTAAAGGATATTATCCCCCCTTATGCAGTGGCATCATATTGCTTTCAGGGCACAACTGTGAAATCCTTCTGTATTTTTTCCAGTAAACCACAGAAGAAACTCCTCAAGTCCTCTGCTGTAAGTGGACAAAGTCAGTGAAACTATGCTCTTATCAGGAAAAAAAAAAAAAAAAAAAATCACAGCTTTTACTGTGAAAAAGAAAAGGAAGAACAGGAAGTCTGTTTGGAGCTTGTATACAGTAGAAGTACAGAGTCTAGAGAACTATAGTAGTGCAACATGGCAGACCTCATGAATGGCATGCCATTCACTCTGTTGACACAAACAGCTCATTCTAAGGGAATGAAAACACGATTCTCATTTTCTTCTGATAACATACTAATGAAAACAGAATTATAAACATTACATTGCATTTCTTTAATTAGATCCTCCTTTGATAAGTATACTTACCATTCAGCACAGCATTGATTGCACTGATAAAAGGATGTGTGACAGCTTTTGGTCTTTTTTACATTTTATATTTTTTCAATTAGCCTTCAACTATAAAGTAACAGCAACCTTCAACACAAGAAAATGTCAAAGAAAAAAAAATAGCACTTGCCTAGCACTGCAATTTCACATGCTGATGCTATATGTTGTAAAGTTAAAAAAAAAAAAAAAAAAAAAAGGAATGACCTTACGATCAGCTCCCCATCTCAGGTGTCAGGAAACATTTGATACCTCCATGTAATGAAACCAGTGGCTGCCGGGCAGGTCGTATATCAATCAATAAACCTATATGATATGTTTCAGAAATGGTCAGCAGTAATCTAAACCATACCTGATTCTACAACATTCAACTTAGGTTTAGTCTCCCCTCTCTCCTAATCACCCCCCCCCCACACACACACACACCCACACACACACACTCCCCTATTCACATTCACTCACCTGATGTAGCCATAAACCATGTTGTAAATGTCTCCCTAGTCTTACTGATTGCAGCTAACAAAGGCAGCCTGTGTTAAATTCTCCATGCTTTCTCCCCTGGGTGCCCTCCCACCCCCCACCCTACTCAGTTTTGCCCTTCTGTTGTCACTAAGCATTGTCTCTCTCTCTCTCTTTCCTATTTCTTCTTTAAGCATGTATATTATTGCTACTCAGTACATTGAGCACACACACACATTTTACCCATAAAACTCAGCATTTATATTTCCTGCTAAGCATTTTTCACACTTTTTTTTACTGAACACTTTACATGTCACAGCGGGTTACACACATATATATGTACTGTACACACTGCCTCAGGGTCTGTCAGTCTGTAGGAAACTCAAAACTTTTCTTCGGTCTAATCTCCTCAGACCACCAGTCTAAGCCTGACACAGATTCACCCCTTTTTTTTTGCATTGCATGACTGTGAATAGTGCTTTCATAAGGGACTGTAAAGCACTGCCAGAGAGCAGAAGTGTTATTGTTTGCAGCCTTTCAGTGTTGGATGAATGTTTTATGTGGTCGCAAAACAGTCCTCACTGCTATCAGTGTATTTTTTTTTTTTAAACACATATCTTTATTAAAGTTTTAACACATTACATATCTTTTCTGACATGAATTGGTAATATTGTGTTGGTCTCCCTTGAGCATAAACCCCCAGAACCCCCCCCAAAGACCATCTCAGAATTTTGAAACAGCAGTGAACGTAAATAACAAAATAATAATTGACAGACAATATAAGTAATAGTGACTTGAATACTTCTCAACATCAATTTTTGTATATCTGACACATAATCAAACATCATTTAAAAAAAAAAAAAGGTATGGTCTCACTTTGTAAGTTATGAAGATTAGATATCAGGCCTTGATTCTAAAAATTTTAGAAATAAATCCCATATCTTGTGGAAGATATGAGTTTCTGTTTAATTGTGTATGTGAGCCTTTCAATATCTATGCAGGATGAGAGTTCCACAATCCATGGATTCAACGATATCCGTGTTTTTCTGATGTAAATTAGTATCTGTTAAGGCCAATGACATTCATTTTGTCTTCCGTTTATGTTATTATACTTTTCTTTTTTCTTTTGTTCAGACAAAGTATAGTTTTTAGGAAGACTGGAGTCACAGTCGAAACTGTCAAGCAGGTAACATCTAAAAACTATACCTTGTCTGAACAAAAGAATAAAAAAAGAAAAGTATAATAGTATCTGTTAATATGTGTTTTGATGTTGAAAGGTGCTTCTGTATCATTATGGTACAAAATCTCATAAATCACAGCTGTTTCACTGCCACTTCATAAAATAAAGAAAAAAAAAGACGTTCCAGTCCTGTTTATGATGCACTTTCTTATCTCTTTTCAGAATCGCAGAATCTCTGTATTGCACTGCAGACCTTCACAAAGTGTACATCTGCTAATGTTCCACTAGATGGCGCTGTGATGTTGTCCTTGTAAAGTTCAACATCCCACACAGCAGCTGTTGAGACACTAGACTATTATCTTTTAGTCTGGATTTTAACAGATATATGCTTCAGTAGGAGTCTAATTTAAAGCCAGTTTATTTAATCTGTCCATACCAGTGGAAACTCTTAAAGGTCCTTCACACTGCAGAATATTTATTGGGTTTAATAGTTGTGTTTGGGCTGCGGACAGATCCGGCCGCTCTGATTGTGGGTGACAACGAGGTGCTTCACACTGAAGGTCACCCTGGCAACAGCAGGCTGACTCTCCACTGTGTCTCCTCTCCTCTTTCCTATTATAGTCTACGCTACCCGTCAGCCATTTATCTTGCTATACTCCTCTGCCTCTGACTCTGTGAAACAAGATAGCACCATTGGGGGACAATTGGCCTTAACAGTTTAATGGCTGTGGGGGGAAAAAAAAAACCACAGCAGGATGACTTTTTTGCCTTTATTTTCAGTCACGATATTGAGATACGTCACCTACACCCTCCTTTTGTTTAAGTATCACCCAGAGAGTTGAACCTGTGAGCTTGACAACTGGTTTCCCTCTTCACCATAGAACCCACAGACTACCCACAGCTCTCATCACAGGACAGTCATTATGACACCGTCCCCCTGCTGAAAACGTGCTGTTGGACATAACACCCTGGTCTTAATGAGGAGATGAGAGCTACATCCACACAGATGGATCCTGTTCCTCTTCCTGGTTCATTGTGGATAATTTTCTTCAAACCCCTATTTCAGGATTTCAGTTTTTTTTTTTTTTTTTTTTTTTAGAATTTAGGCCCTAATTCACTAACAAGCGCCTCATTGGATTAATAACTATGCTGAAAGGTCAAAATGAAACAACAAACTGCTTCAGGGCTTGGCATCTGTGTTTAACTGTGTGTGTGTACTGTACATGCACACACACTGTCAGCTGATTTCTTAAAAAATCTCCGTTGTGTGTGTGTGTTTGGGAGCTTCACGTGCCTGAGGTGAAGTTGCTGTAATTAATTTCTTTACAAAAACATCTTTGAAATCTGAAGTACGAGTACTGGAGGTTGTAAAACTGCTGTCTATCACCTCAAAGCTGAATGATGAGTCTTATTAAATGAAACACACAAACACACACATATGCTGGCCTTCTGCTGCTATGTCTGATCACGTTCAGTAAAGCGATAAACAAAAAAACAAAAACAAAACGGCTAGACGTGCGTCATCCTCTTATAATCTGTTTGACAGCAGGGAGAGTGTGCCAGCAATACACTTAAAGGTGAACCGCTCATTATCACAACAAGCTTCAACCCTATTAACAATAAGTAGCTTGTGGGTTTGCGTTCCTAAATGACAGAGTGAAGGATGGCGTCATTGTTGTGTCTTTTCCTGACAGAAATATGAGCGCTACTCTCGGTTTCAGTGTTGTTGATATCCGAGCAGTGTATGGTATGAATGTGTTGACTCATTCACAAATGGAAGCTTTGGATGTTTTGCATTCTGCTCCTGTTCTCACGGTTTTTCCAGTTTTTTGGCGTTCATATCTCAAGTATCTCCTCACAGCTGCAGAAAGTAGGTGAAAATGCATCTTGAAGGATGTAGTTTTTTAACAACAGGACTGAAAAAAATTTAAATTCACAATTGACATGTATGGAAGTCCCTGGCTGCACTCCCCAAAAGCTAAATGATGTTGGTTCAGTGAAGCGTTGATCATTTTTCTCGCCGCTCTTTTGGGTGTTCTTTACTTGCCAGTAAGTGATCCATCATATCAAATTGCCGCTGGTGACATATGCCCTTGTGTGTATATATATTTGTTAGAGCCATTCCCTTAAGACTCACACACACACACACACCTATCCCATCTATCACCTGCTAACCCCTACATACCGTTGCTCATGCTTTCGATCACAGCAACATTGCTAAAAGTCAAACAAAACTGCAGATATATACTAGATAGATAGATAGATAGATAGATAGATAGATAGATAGATAGATAGATAGATAGATAGATAGATAGATAGATAGATAGATAGATGGGCTGCATGATTAATCGTTAAAAGATTGCAATCTTGATTCACACATGTACGCAATCTCATTTCTTTGCACTGCAAACTTTCATAGATCAGCTGACGTCGCTTAGCAACCAGGACCATAAGTGACCGGACTAGTGATATGAAAGATGCGAATCAGAGGTAAAAGAACCCATTTTCCTGGACAGCAGTGCAATAAACATTTTGTGGAAAAAAAAAAAAAATTGTGCCAGAGAATTGTGATCTTAATTCAAAGCAAAAAAATCGTGATTCACATTTTTGCCAGAATTGTGCAGCCCTACTAGATAGATAGATAGATAGATAGATAGATAGATAGATAGATAGATAGATAGATAGATAGATAGATAGATAGATAGATAGATAGATAGATAGATAGATAGATAGATAGATAGATAGATAGATAGATAGAAGCTTTATTGTCATCATATTAGCACAAGGCATCAACATGATGAAACTCAAGGTGCTCTTCAGATCAGTGCAATCAGGCCTGATATAAAAGAGAACATATACTAAACCCAAAATAGAGTTAGCTAAAAACAATTAAAAGTAGCTAAAACAAAGCTGAAAACATGTAAAAGCAGCTAAGACAATCAAAGTATCTAAGACAAAATAAAAGTAGCTAGACATGAAAACACACACCTAACAACACTTAACAATATTAACTACACAGTATAATAGGAGCTTAACGATGGTATAAGGCACAGGTGTCAAACATGCGGCCCGGGGGCCAAATCCAGCCCGCCAAAGGGTCCAATCTAGTCCATAGGATGAATTTGTGGAATGCAAAAATTACATTGAAGATATTAACAATCAATAGTGTAAAAATAATTTTACTTACACATATAAACCAATTAGGTCTCAATTGGGTCAGACTAGAAAAATACTGTCACATTAACCTGTAAATAATGACAACTGCAGATTTTATCTTTGTTTTAGTGGGAAAAAAAGTAAAATTACATGGAAATGTTTACATTAACAAACTATCCTTTTACAAAAAATGTGAATAACCTGAAGAAATATGAACAACAGGAAATGTCCTGAGAAAAGCAAATGCAATTTAATCAATATTATGTGTATTTGTAATTGTAATGTAAGTTGTAATGCACAAGTGTAAATGATAAACTGATAAACTGAGGCAGAATATTGTTAAAACTGTACTTGTTTTTCTTAAGACATTTCAAGTTGTTCATGTTATTCAGATTTTTAAGGAAAGGATGTAGATATAAACATTGTCATAATGTAATTTAACATTTTTCACTGGTATTATTTTACTGCTCCGGCCCAGTTCAGATCATATTGGGGTGAATGTGGCCCCTGAACTGAAATGGTTTGACACCCCTGGTATAAGGTGAATAAACAGATATATTGCACATATTGAACATGGAAGACTGTGGTAGGTTTTATGTGCATGTGTTTTATGCTTCAGTTTTGGGTGAGTCTAGCCACGCTGCATCATCACCCTTGCTCCATTTATTTGACCCTGCGCACCACGTATTTCCATTTCAATTTGTTCCAACGTTTTCCTCATTTGAACTATTTATTTTTGCTCTCTCTTTATGTTTCTCTCTCTCTCTCTCGCACAGTAATCTCTACTGAGCCGTGCATAATCACAGGCCATCTGGGCGCTGTAGGGAGAGATGAGCCTGCAGCTCATCAGATGACCAAACCCGCTGCGGTGGACACGCGTTCCATACATACACACACGCGTACACACATTTTACTGTCACACCTTTAATAGTTACAAACCATCACAGGGCTGCACGATTCCATCACACCTTCCAAGACCATACACAAGGACGTAACCGCCGTCCAAACACTGTGCTCCAGTGGAAAATATTAAACATGTACACCACTTAAGACCAAACCTCTTTCAACACCTTATAATATGTCGTCAGAAGCAAAAAGCTGCTGTCGAACAACACTGAGTGTGCACGAAAATATGATTGTTCATCATTTTGCATTGTCCAACCACAGAACAATAGTCTGTAGAAATGTTATTTGGATCAAAGGTCAGTCTTTGTTTTTGGCTGTTTTTTATATTGCTCTACTGTTTGCTGGATTCCCAATTCATCTTGTCCAAGGGGCCCATAGAAATCATTAATAGAGCACTGTTGGTGGGTTAAAACCAGCTCCTTTGGTTTAATAGATACATAATGAATCCTATTACAGTCACTTTTTCCACTGAGGCCTGTGTTCTTATGTTGAGTTGGAACACATCAGCAAAAATTCTCTCTGTTATGACGCAATGAATTTAACCTCGAAATTTTAACCTTTACACCCACAAAACACACGCAAGACCTATAGTGCCATAGCTGTTCGTGGATAAATAGTGGTATTTGTCAATAACTTGCATATAAACGTCCACATGCCTCATTTGGAGCATTAGACAGATGGAGGAAGGGCAAATGAAGAGCACACAGTACTTAAGATCTGTCTCACTGCAGACACAAACAAAACCATGCAACTGAAAAAGGGCTTTGTCTGTTTCTATCACTGTGCTCATGATTTCATATATTAGCAAAAACATGAATTGCATTTTTTATTTTTACTATTATTTTGTGGTGAACAGACAGGCCTGTTTTGTTGATGATTCTAATGTTTGGCTAAAAGACATCTATGTGAATGTGATGCATAATAATTCATGTTACTGTATGTAAAAGTAGCTTTGGCCGAGAGGGTTGGAGAATTGGTTTGTGACCGGTTCAATTCCCCGGACTAACAGAGAAATTGTTGGCTCATGTGCCCTTGAGCAAGGCACTTAACCTTCCATTTGCTCGCCTGACATAGCAGCCCACTACTCCTGGTCTGCAGTGTGTGGTGTTTCAGCTAGTGATGGATAAATGCAGAGGGTGAATTTCAGCCTGTGTTGCATGCTTGCATGTGAAATACTGACGAATAAAGAATAAAGATTCTTAATTAACCCATAAGCACCCAGTGTGACTTTTGTGGCAGCTCCCAAATGAATTTTTCCTCTCTATTTGAGCTTTCCTAAGTGATTTA
Organism: Sphaeramia orbicularis; assembly: GCF_902148855.1. Lineage (NCBI taxonomy): Eukaryota > Metazoa > Chordata > Actinopteri > Kurtiformes > Apogonidae > Sphaeramia > Sphaeramia orbicularis. Next base: position 29,388,934 of record NC_043963.1, read on the forward strand.
TCACTGTTTGTTATAATATTATCTTCTGAATCTTGCATTTTTCCAGTGAAAATCATCTATTTTCCTATGTTTCACTGACTGATCATGTAGATGTTCATAAAAGTTCAGAGTAAAGTCAAAAGTTATTACATCAAAACAGAAAAAAATGATGAAAAAGTGACTTTTTCAGTAAAATATATCATTAACTAAGCATAACCCAAGTGTCTCCATCCACTGTCATTGATCCAACTCCATAGGTTGTACTAGTGAATCAGTGTTGTAGAAGATAATGGTGTTTCCACATTCACTACAGAGTAGAGCTGCACAATATATTGTTTGAGCATCAACATTGCAATGTACGTGTGCGCAATAGTCACATCGCAGATCCTGCAATGTAGGAGGCAAATGAACTCAACATGTTCTCATCTCATTTCAAGGGTACCTGACACACACTCCACGCAACGATCCACCAATCACAATCATTCTTAATCAGTTTAGAGTGAGTCGCTGGTAACAACATTGAAAAATGAGCAACGAACAAGAGAAAATCACCATAAATGAAGACTTGGTGCCAAAAAACAAAAGCAACATCAGTTATCTGGAATTATTTCAGCTACAAGGATGATATTGAAAGATGTGTTCCATTGCCACAACAAGTGGAAACACAACTAATTAGTTTGACCATTTATGTCCACCACACATCTATCATATACTCCTGAGTATTTTTTCATATTGCAATATATATCGCAGGGTTAAAAAAATTGCAATGTCAGTTTTTTCCAATATTGTGCAGCCCTACTACAGAGCCTCTGAACATCCAAATGGGTCATATCTGATGACCTTGAAAAGATGACAAACTGCATTTTACACCAATTATTTACATGTATTTATAGGATTACTGGATCAACAGTTTAGATCAGTAGATGGTTTTGATCAACGGTTGATGTTTGGGTCTTACATCACGAACACATAACTAGAGATACACTGCCAAAAAAAAACCCTACATGCAATATTTTTTGGAGCACTTTTAGTCTGAATATAATATAAATTCACTGAGGCATCATTTATGTAATGCAATGTTTATGCAGCATCACAATGAATGTCACATTTTTTACATCGGTAGTTGCGTTCATTTTTTGTACATCCCAAAGACTCTCAATGGGGTTCAGTTCTGTATTCTGTGGATGGCCAGTCCATGTGTGGAAATGACAGCTCATGCTCCTTGAAAGCCCCTTTAACAAGCCTGTTGAGACTGATGATAGCTGCTGTTGTCTGAGTTTTATGATCTCTATCAAACTGATGATTGTTTAATAAATGAGAAGCTTCTCACTGCCTCAGTTAGGGTTAAAGACCTTATTACCAGATGAAACATATTCATCTCTGCAGTAATTATCCAATGGAACATTTGCATAGTTAAATCCACGTGGTGATTAGGGGTGTTAGAAAATATCGGTTCGTAATATATCACGATATTTCATTTCACAATACTATATTGATATTAAAAAGTACTCTATCGATATTTTTAGGTATTTATTCAAGTGCAGATATGGTGAAGGCTCTTTTTGTTTGTTTGTTTTCTTTATTGTTTATATCTAATTTCTTTTTATTTAACACTGTTTTATTAAACAATGGTTATTTGAAGAATCCTAAAAGAACTTTTTACTGTCTGAGAGAGGCAGATGCTAGTTCCTTTGTTGGGATTGCACAAAAATATTGTTACGATGTTAGTTATGAACTAATAGAATATGAACATTTGAGCAGGATCTTAATCTATAATGTCTGTAAAACATAATTTAAGTTTTAACAGGAAAATTTTGTGATACAGCATTAGATCCTGTTTTGATCAAATAAAAATATGTTTAGTATTTGTGCATATTTCTGGTGTAATTCAATTCTTCCAGGAAATAAACATTTTAAAAAAAGAAACAAACAAAAACATTCCCTTTTTAACAGTATCATGATATATCGTATCGTGATCCTAGTATTGTGATTTGTATTGTATCGCCAGATTCTTGCCAATACACACCCTAGTGGTGATTGTTTTTTTTTTTTTTTTTTTTATGGCCAGACTGTGTATTGATGCAAACGGTACAAATTGGCAAAGTATATAGCTTTGTAAAAAAATAGCAACAGGGACTGAACAATTATTTACTTAAATCGTCATGTTGGTCTCAGTGAAACTTCCGGCTGTCTTTTTCTAAAACTACAGATGTGAGAATAACTACATGTTCAGAGTCATATTTTTGACAAAGCCAAGGAGTCTCCTATGCCCTTTCTGTGTCCTCTCTCTTTTTTTACTTTGTACTTTGCCCCCATCGTCTCCACTGTGCCCCAGGGCCTGACAGCATGGGACCACTGTAGAAATACATTTTCTAGACTTCACCACCATTACCAGCTGCTTTAACAGAGTGGGACAGCAGATCTACTGTATACATTTTGTGTCAGGGAGCACATAGATGCTCGGATTATGCTCTGCTGTAGCTTCTTTGTAATTCAGATAAGACCTCTCTACCCCAGCAGAAAGGTTTAAATATTAATAATGAATTAAAAGATTCTCCTGTGGGTGAAATATTAATGGCCTCTTCTTTAAAGAGAAGCTGTGACTCCTGAGGAAAGAGGGGTAGAAGTGTGCTTGTTAGAGTAATTTAGAACATGTCTTTGATTTTTTAGCTGCTGAATGTCTAAGGAGTTAACGTAAAGGTGGCTGTCAGGTTCAATATTTGAGCAGCACATTAAGGAATGAACTTATGTTATATTCAAGGAGGAAAGAGACAGAGCAATTAAAGCTGACACATAAGATCACCTGTCTTCCTTCATAACTGTAATCTAACCTTATTTCCTCTTGAAAGCCTTAATTGATGAGTATATTGAATCTATGTGAGTGCATTTCCCTTCGGAGAAAGCTGATCCGTGAGCTCAGAGTGTCATCATAAATGTGTGTCAGTAATTGTACGTGGTGGAAGATGGACTCCAGCTGTTTTAACTGTGTCCTTCCACTCCTTCTGCTAGATGTTGTGTTTCAGTAGCACTCCAGGACCCCCAAAGACAAATTTGAAGATAAGTTTCTCAATTTCCACCCCTCTTTTTTTTTTTTTTGTTTATGTTTGGTGGATTTATTCATGCCTGTGTTGTGTTTCTCTGCAAGGGCTTTTTGGAAAAAATCCTGGAGTCGGGTCAACATGCTGTGGAATGTGAGTTGTCTCCATGACAACAGTCTAGTGTCCTCCTTCCGGCTTTCATCTGCAGGGTTCATGCCGAGGCAGACAAACCAAGTGTGCCATGGCAGCAACCCGCCAATTGATCTGAGCTATTTAAAATAAATTCTTATTTATCTATGCAGATTTCTGTATCGAGTCCCTTCTGACTTTAACTGGGCTAAGTCCTCAGTGAGCCTATAGAAGAAAAAAAAGGGTTTGTGCATCAAATTTAGCTCTGTCTTGTGAAAGCCATTTGACAGAATTTTGGACGACTTTCAACCAGTATTAATTCAAGGTTTTGCATATGTTTGACTGGATTTTGTGTCTTTGTCACAGAATAGACGATTGGTGATGAACTGTAGCAATATCATACCTCCATTTTTGGACAGTATGTTAATATAGCAGAAAAACATCTTTAATGAGGTTAATGTTGTATTTTTAATGACATTTTTTCGCCCAAATACTGATCCATAGTAATGGAAATGAAGAAGGGCTATGACTAATACATGGAAATGATAATGTTGATGAAAATCTGATCCCCAAATAACACTTCTTTGAAATGCCTTGACCAACAAATTTTCATTTCAAGTCATTATTGCTATTATCCCACTGAGCTGAACTGATTATAACTATTTTAGTGAATAAATAGTGCTCTCTTCTTATTTATTTCCTTTCCTCACTGCAAAAATCTAAATCTTACCAACTGTATTTTTCTCATTTTTAGTCAAAATATTTCATCACACTTAAAATAAGACATAATCACCTTAAGAGTAACTTTTCAGTGAGATATAAGAACTTATTTTTAGACAATAGATCTTGAAAATCTTATTTCAAAATAATCTTACCAAGATAATTTTCACTTGTTCCATTGGCAGATTTTTTTTTTTGCTTGAATTAAGCAAAAACAATATTGAATTAAGCACAAAAAAAAAATATATATATATATATATATATATTGAATTAAGCAAAAAAAAAATCTACCAATGGAACAAGTGAAAATTATCTTGGTCAGATTTCTTGAAATAAGATTTTCAAGATCTATTGTCTAACAACAAGTTCTTATATCTCACTTAGAAGTTACTCTTTAGGTGATTATGTCTTATTTTAAGTGTGATGAGATATTTTGACTAAAAATGAGAAAAATACCCTTGGTATGATTTTGATTTTTGCAGTGCTGAGTTTATATCAAGTCTGATGTGGGTGCTTTGACATATCAGGTGTGTGTTTTTACTGGTTTCAGTCATATGTGTGACATGTCCCTCTTAAATCAGTAGAATTAGGCTGCCTTACATAAGATTTGGACAGTTTAGTCAGTGTATTAGTGAGTTTGTGTGTGACAGAGCCAGCAAATAATCACAAAGTTTTTTTTCTTTGTAGGCAGATGGAAAGAGATCATTGTTGTAATTAGCGCGAACACTAAAGGGTGACAGAAGGCTGTATGTTGTCAACTGTGCCAGCAACATCTTTTAGTCTCTGACAGTCTCCTTCATCTCTGTTTCTGTATGTTTATTCCAGGATGTAACAAGCCCATCAAACTCACTCATTTGCCCCATTATATCCAAATTTCACTTTGAGCAGCAGTCTCAGCCTCACATAAGATAAAACGAGGTAACAAGGTAGTGAGAGGTTGAACATTCCTGCCTAACCCACGCCTCACATTCCTCTCTTTGGTGTAAAGAGGGGGCGACGAGCACTATGGCTCATTAGATAACCCACAAAGGCAAGGCTCCATTCTTATTTGAAATGGGTTTTTCCCCATATTTGGATTACCCTCCAGGGCGTCTGTAGCACACATTCACTGTCTTGTCATTCCCTCATGTGAGGATATTTTACTACTGCAGGTCTGCCCGGGTGAGCGGCCGACTTTATAGCTGTGGAGAGCAGCACCTGTTCCCCTGTCCAGTGCGATGCATAATTCACTGTGTTGAGAATTTCAATCAGTTTAGTAAGAGGTGGCCTAGAATACGCTGCTAAAGATGAGGGGTTTACACAGGAGGATGGAGTACATGTCGCTGCTTCAACAAGAGGATCAGTAGGGGCCCATTTTGACCCACTCTCAGCCACTTTTAACTCGCCTACAATTTTAAAGCTCCTCCGTTTCCTGAATCCAGATCGACCCATCCCCCTCTTCAGATTCCCCCTCTCTTCCGCTCCTCTCTTCACAGCCAGCTTTAAAGCTCCGATATCATTTAGAAACCGAGGATATTTCAGCAGTGTTTCCATGGTTATCGATGGTATTCGTTTGGGGGGTTCAGAGCCGGTGTCGGGCAATGTCACCCCGTCTTTCAGGCTGATGTCACCCCAAACTATTGAGTGGGGATAGAGGGAACATGGGGAGATATGGAGGGAGGGGGGTTGTTGTAATTATATGTGCATATGAAGAGGGCTCGAGCAGCTTGGGCGCGTCATTCTGGCAGCTTTTGTGATCCCCATGTCTGCTGGGGGGAAGTCGCACAGAGACACGGATGTACTCCCCAGAGACCTGCAGTAATGTGGTTCCCCATGGGACACAGTAATATTGATTATTTACACTTTAGAAGCACAAATTATTTTCACAAAAAGGCACCAGTGTTGATACAATCAATCAGCAGAAAATTAAATAACAGCTCTGATTAGATTTTCAGTGGTCGATAAACAATAAAGATGGCAATGTTTTATTCATTGTTTTATCAATTTATGTTTTTTTTATAGGGGCAGATACATATACACCCCATGTAAGCATCATAGTGTTTGTTGCAAATGCTAATTTGCCCCCAAAAGTAAAATATTAATTATTAATCATTTAAGAGAAAAATACACTCTGGACTTGCTGCTTTTTACTTTTTACATTTCATATAATTGTGAATAGAAAATCTTTGCTATTTCTAAATTCAGTCAGGCAATAGAAGCATTTTGACAGAAAGATGAGTGGTATGTTGTAAAGCTTTATTGTATAAAAATAACCATTCTGTTATTTCAGCCCGATAGACAAAATAATTTGAAGTTTTGCTTAAGAAATATAACTTGTTTCTCTGTTTTATATTAGTGTAAATCAAATCATTTTGAATTTTAGGCTTGGTTTAGACACAACATTATGATTTGCATTTATTTTAGTAACTTTAGGACCCAAAATGTTTTAATTTCCGGTAAAATGACTTTCTTGGTTTTATATTAAATATTATATTTGAAGTTCTTAGTGTTTTTGGGCTGGACAAAACAAAACCTTTATGGTACAAAAGATTTAAGCAACTGCCCACAACAAAAACAAACAATCTGTTGCTGGCAAAAAAATGTGTTAGTTTCAGCATTAGAAGCAACACTTTCCACTTTTATTAGTTTTATGTGATAATAAACTGCATTTTTGGAGGTTTGAACTTGTGTTAGATTAAAAAAAAGCAATAAGGAGCAAAGGTGATGGGTATTTTATTATACTAAAATCTTATACAAACTAAAAGATTGGCCCCAAAGAGGACCCTCCACCTCTGTAATTATCTGAATTCCCAACACAAATACCTGACGGATATCCTCCAAAACCTGCTCTCCTGTCCAGGTCACTCATTTGCTGGCAAACACTCAGGCAACAACTGCAGGAACACACCCACTGATACTCATACACACTTCCCCCATCTTTCATTCAGCCACTTTTCCTCCACTCTTCTCTCTCTCTCTCCCTTAACTCTCCCCTCCCTCTCCATCTCCCCCTTTTTTCTTCCTCCGCCGCCTCTTGCCTCCTCCCTCCTCCTGCCAACCCGGGCCGTCATTAGTTTCCATGGCGACAGTTGGGAGGCATTATTGCCGGCTGAGAACTGCTCCTGGGTTCCTTTCAGAGCGGCGGCGGCGGAGGCATTGTTTAGTCCGCTGCTCTGAATGGTGCAGGGATCAGGGACAGGGAGAGAGCAGGACAGGAGCACATTTTTTGGGGCTGGGACAGTGCGTTTGTAGAGGGTGAGGGGAGGAGGAGGAGGAGGAAGAGGAGGAGGAGGAGGGGGGAAAGAGGAGGAGAGAGCGAAAGAGAGAGGGAGAGAGAGTGGCAGCGTGGTGGTTAGAGAGGGAACAGGAGTAATAGCAGTAGCATGCCGTCTCCTTAACAGCGTTACTACAGCATCTGGACTCTTCAGAAAGCCTGCTTCTGTTTCTGTGCTGAACTAGATTGGAGTCCGCCTTTTGTATTTACACAGCAGGCAAGACCAGGATTAACAGAGATTTCAAGCAGAAAGTGAAAACAGGAAACCTCAAACACTGATGGCAAGCTGAGTTTGACCTGGTGAGTTAGTAATGCTGCTTTAATCATCTTTATGCATCTGCTTGAGTGAAATATTTTACTTGAGCATTATTTAGTGAAGAGCAGCGCAGTTAAACCCTCTGTTTGTGCATATTTTTGTAAGTACAGGAGTGTGTAGCAGGTGCTGCTGCTTTTCAGAATGCATGTGTTTTCCTCTGTCTGGGTTATGTTTGGGTGTGTGAGCTCGGAGCTGTCTGCTGAATGTGGGCTAATTCTTGCTGCCTTCTGAAATATACATGCCAGGGTGCATGTTTTATTGAGACTGTACATCGGGGGCGATTTTCTGCTGCCTTGATTCCTCCCCGCAGTGTTTTTTCAGGGAATTTCTGAGTAGGACTGTGTTTTGGTTCCCCTATCTTCGTCTCTAGTTTGTTTGGATTTCTGTTTGATTTATACTACATCGACTAATTAGGAGTGAGAGCTGAGCCCTCTGGCTTCTTGAACAAGTGATGTGCACTGAGTAATGTTGTAAGCAGTGAACAGTGCCAAGGTTTTTTTTTTTTTCTTTTTTTGGTTCATTGCCCCTGTCCTGTTTTCCCGATAAAATAGCACAACACACTATCTCATGCTGACATTTTTACAACTTTGAGTAAATACAAGCTCTGAGGTTGGGTTCTGTAAAAGTGACAAAGTGATGACCACTACTGTCTCAGTGATGTCATTACATGACTTCATCCTTTGGATTTAAATCTCAATCAATATGACAGCATCTCTATTTTTTTTTTTTTTTCAGTTATTTGCTGCCGGTGTGTTTGTAGTCAGTCTCTTAGGGCTTTCTTTTAGCACACTATAATTTAGCTGAGTAGGGAGTTGTCTTAAGGAGTCGGAGAAGTGTTTCCATGACAACCGGCAGCAGCTGTGTGAGGTGTGCTGAGGCTGAGTGTGTGGCAGACACTGTGGCATTGCCTAGAGACTGAGAGACTTGGTTTAATCAATGACCTTTTGACCCAGATCAATGGGATGGTGCTGGGCCAAGAAGCTACAGGCTCTGACCGACATATATACCAGGGTGTTGTCAAACAGCTGTACAGCTACAGCTGCCTACATTTCTGGATCATCACAGACTTCTCAGGGATCAGAGGGGCCTGATCCTCTTGGATTGGTGGTGATATTAGAGCGTAAACAAGCTTCACACCCTACATCTACATAATCATGCCCCTTAGTTGGATTTATTTTAAGTGTAAATAAAGGACAGACTCTGAATATGCAAATCTAATTCTACTTCTCTTAAAGTTAGGTAATTTATGGGCAGAATTAAGGAAATAACATATGAAAAATACATGTTAGCATAGGGAAACTAGTGTCACATGGAAAAGCTATGCCTAATTACACTAACAAGTTAATGACTGTTTGGTATTTAGCATTACTTTACTTGTATCTGTGTTTTAAAAGTTTGTCAGTACCCAAATAATTGATGCCCTGTTTTTCCAAGTGCTGAATGATGTGCTACAGAGAATAGTCTTGAAATACAGACTTCTTCTATTAGCATCAAAAGAAGGGTGGTCCCAATTCAAAGCTCATAGATGGGGGATGGGGATTAAAAAAAAGACCAAAAGTGAAAAATGAACTGTGAAACAGTGTAAACAAACACACAAGCTTTTAGGAAAGCCACAAACATCAGTCATGGAAAGGCTGCCATGTAGAAACCACTGGGACCTAAGGCCAACACACAAAGACCTACACAGTAACCTTGTGAGTAAGGCAAAATGTAGGAAACCCTGGGCAGTGGAAAAAGTCATGAGTCATGTTTCACCCTTTTCCTCCATCTGGACAGGTTTACTTTTGGAGAAAACCAAAGGAAAGGATATCTTTAACCCACAATATCCACAAATATTTAATGCAGGGGTGGGTCTGTAACTCTGCTAACACTCATTCTGGTGAAGCCGCTGCACTTACATATTCTTTAAAATCCCAAATCTTTCTTCCATTTGGATGAAAATTGTATGTTTCTATCTTTGTCGTCCTCATGAGGATGTAAATTCATCAAACTCGTGTGCATGTGTTTATCTTTCATTCCTTGGATGAATCGAGAGGAAGGAGATACGCCATGTTTGTCATTTGATCATTTGAAGTGCTTGTGATGATGCTGACCCACAACACCACACACAAATAGAAAAAACACACACAGATACCAGTTTTAAGAGTCACTGTGATTAGTGTACTCCATCACCGTGGTAATTATACCCACAACGCCCTCTTCACCCAGGGCACCTGGGGTCTTCCTTTACTTAGCGGTGATGGCATTTCCTGTGGTGTTGGCACGATGATTATAGGAATCAGCAAAAAAAAAGTAATGTCAAGTGATTAGATGATGAAGGATCGGTGGGCGATACTGCCACTTTTCTTACCGGAAGCAGGCAGTGTGTGTTTTTGTGTTTCCCAGTCATCTAAATGCTGCTTGGTTCCAGTCTGATAACCACTCTACTTAAGGTTTAAACTTTCACTTGCATCCTCCAGGCTGGACAGTAAGAAGACACAAGTGTTTTGTTTGCTCGTTTGTGGTGTGTCCTTGTGTCTTCGCGTGCACATGCTTGTATGCGTGTGTCCTTTACTCCTCCATTTGGTCTGAGCGCTCAGTCGGAAAGTGTTAGGAGCTCTCTTGTCTCCACTGGACCATACGTGTTGTCTTTGAGCAAGTCTTCAGTATCAGACAGGAAGAATAGAAAAATGACACGCAAACACACATACACAAACACTGACCCCCTCCTGTTATACTCAGTCAGTGGTAACAGTAAACATCTTTCAGTTGACCTCCATCAGAAGGAGAAGCCATATGCCTCTAATTTTTTGTCTCCTGCTCAGTTCAAAGCTTACAAGGTTTCAGTGTTAATGCAGAAAGTGTGTCTTTGTAGTTGTGTTTGCCCTGGCGGTGATGAGCGATGGCCTCCAGAGGCTAGTAACAAGATATTTAATGAATTTCTGCCAGAGGGGAAAGTGTTTCTGCGTATGTGTGCACATCGTTGTTTTAAATATACTTGTTCTTTTAGAGATATATGACCAGAGAATCCTTTCCTGCCATATTCACATCAGGGGGCACTTTAATGTGTCCTTGTAAAAAGTCACTACCTGTGCGCACATGGGGGCTACGTGTACCAGTAAAATACCGTAAATGGTTACTTTCAGGACAGTAAGAGTTTTCAGTAATCTTCTTGGGTAGTATCTCTGAGGGGGATTGATAATTCTCAGTAATAAAATGGGAATATAGAGGCAAAATAGAAAAAAATTGGTCATTTTGTTGCATTAGCTGTGACTTTTTTGTACTTTTCACTGACATCAAATCTGTTAATGAGATGGAAAAACTTATTAAACCATCAAAAATCACCAAAAACAATGGTTATGCAATCAAGTACTAACTCCTGTGTGTATCATGTGACTAAAACAGGCAGAAAAGAAAACATGGAATGCCTAAAAGCACTGTTTTGGCAGTACAATGTCATAGCTATTGATATAAGAACTTAAGTGATTTTGGTTATTATCAAGAAAACATGGAAAATGGATAGCTATCAGCTCTGAAATCAAACTCTTATGAGCTATTTTTTGTTGTTATCATTATATTTTTCCAAACAAATGCACCTTTAATGCTAACAGGCATTAAAATTAACAAGAAATTGAAGAAAACAAGGGTGGTCTAATAATTTTTTTCTGCGACTGTACATGACTTACGTTTCAGAGATATTTTATTAAACCACCTGACTCGTACCCAAAGCGTCTACATATCACTCATGAATCTGTGAATGCTGACCAGAATAAACCTAGTAATTGCAGCCCACTAATTAGCCCCCTTTAAATACCCCTTTGCTTTTCAGACCGTTCCAGAAGCGAGCTGCTGCAGGTAACACAGGTGACAGATGACAGATGGGTAGAGCTGTAGCTGCAGGCAATTGCGGTCTTAGCAGCTATTTTCTATAGAAATTACAATCGAGGGCTGTGATTTAGCCAATAGACATATGAAAGACGATATAACAGCCGTTTAAAGTAGATCCATGCTTTCTCACAATAGAAAAGGCTTGGCAACTCACTTGAAGTGAGGACTAAATGAGGACTACCTCTGCTTGAATAGCATGAATAATCACCCAGTAACTGTTTAGATTGTTATACAGTGTGAATAGAGTGACCATTAGACAAGTTGATATTGATTATTAGTGCATTATGTAGAAGTGGGCATGTCGATCAGAGCAACACCATGAAGTATGAGAAGAAAATGCAAAAAAAATCCATGAGTTTATCTTGCATCAGTTTGTACTATTGTATTTTACAGATAAAAGAGAGCATTGTCTGGTGTGATTATTTGAGTAATAAAAAAAATACAAGTGTATATTTTAAGTACTGAATGGGTCAAAAATAGATTACATCGTAATTTCACTAAATTGTCCGATCCAGTCTTTTCAGCACAGATATTTCCACGTTCTCAACAAATATTTCATGCAGCTGTACAGTATGTCAGCGTCTTTGTATCAGGTTCAATGCCAACACTGGTTTCCTACATTAGGCTAAGTGTTTAGGAAGTTGGCGCGAACCGTCCTGCCGTCTCCTGTGTGGGTAGACGAGCATGGCTCAGAGGGCTGCAGTGTGTTGCTGAGAGGGGAAATACTGGAGCCATTAGAGAGGAAACAGGAGCCTTTATTAGTCTGTCTAGTGTACACCTGGCTTCTATAAGAGGCCTCTCGCTGTACAGTGATTTGTTTGTGTGTCTTCATGGTATTTCTTGGCTTCTCGCTCCCATGTCTTAGTTAATTGTGCCTTCCACAAACCTCAGCTTGAGGAGGAGGTTTTGGTGATTTAAGTTTCCATTTAAGGCTCCCTGTATGTTAATTTAGGCTTCGTTCTCATTGGCGTTTAAAGGTTTCTCAGTTTTCAAAAATGGGTGACTCATCTAAGAAAGCGCAGCCATGAGCCGGTGTCAAAGGCTTTCCTCATAAGTTCAGACAGGCTGACAGGAGCTGCCTGCCTCAGATGCTCCTTGTTGGAGAGCTCCCAGTGCTGACGCCGCCTTTCAGAAGCCAAGTGACATTTTCAGAATGATTCTGACGTCAAAGTAGACACATTGGTGTTGAATGCACACTGACCCTTTTGTCTCTTTGTGGATGTTGGTAAGAGTCCAGTGTGTATCAGGACAGAGGATCAGGACAAGAGATGTTGAGTTACCCCCAGTTCCTCACCCTAAACCCCGCTTTTTTCATCAGCTCAGCCCTTTTATATCAAGTCAAACCACCCAGACTGGACTGAACTGGACTGGAATGGGCGACACTTTGACCTGTACTGGGCAGGGCTGTCCCGCTCTGGGACACTTTGACTGTCAACAGCCTCATAGACACTCCCCTCCAAAAGCTGACATCCATCCTGCCTGGAACAGATGTAGGGTGGTGCAGCGGGCACCCCTCCACCTCACCCACTACGACTACAGTCATACTCAATGGGGGGCACGAGATACAGAAAAACATAAGCTGAATAAAGATTGGAAAAGATCACACTGAATGCATGTGGTAGCCGAATGATGAACGAATGGGCAGTGTCTAAATTATATCATCTATAATTTCTACATAATATCGAATAATGTTGTGACCTACAGATTTTTTTTACTTCTTCGCTTAGATTCTGTTAAGTATTTGTAAATATGGTCTAATACAGAGAAGTGCACAATTTTATTCAGCATTTCATTTGGTCACCTGTCCACGTTGTTATATTCACTGTTTAAAGTTACTCGTAGCTCTTTATTTTAATTTAAATGTGATAAAATCAGTTGCCAAGGTGACTCTCCTCGTAGACCACATACTGCATAGGTTTAGGCCTCACTGCACTAACCTGGGGTCACTTCCTGGTCCCCTGCTGCATAGCTCCCACTCTCACAAGACATGGCAAGATGCCCAGAAAATATATTCAAATGTGATGAAGTGAATATACATCATAAATCATAATGTAAATAAAACTTCAATTCATTACCTTATACTTTGTAAACATGATTTCTGTCCAGATTTTTATTAGCAGTGGTGGTGAAAACACCAACTCCCATGATCCCACAAACTTCATCACATCATCCACTACCATGTCGTTCCTTTCTGTTTTGATTGAAAAACCCACACAGTGTTGGAAATTACATACTGTGCTATACTGTATTAAATAAGTCAGTCGATTCCTCATGGAGCATAATTAAGTAAAAGTGCGAACACTCTGAATCAAGCTCCTTATTTTACTAAGTTTTATATTATTGAAGGTCAAATGCAGTAACTTTGAGTGTCTTATTGCAATGTTTATGTTGTTTTGTAGGTTAAATATGGGATTGTTAAAATTCTAATGAGTATTCATAAATTGTTCAGCATTTAAGTCAGTGGTTCTCAACCTTTTTTAGCTCGTGACCCCATTTTTAACATCACAAATTTCTGGTGACCCCAGACATTCAAAACAGAGACCTTTTTTTTGCTAAAATGAATTTGTTTTTGATCATGTTATAGTTTGCTATACTATGTTACAAATAAACATTAATTTTAGATGACATTTGGGCTATATAATGTATATTATTATGAATAGAGGCAGTAAAGCCAGGTGTAGATTACTGCACAAAGTGAGAATTTTATTTTCCTTGGTCAGGATATGTACAGTCAGTCCAGCTTGTATTTACAAGGCTGACAATTAATACTGAAAAAAGAATAACTCAAACTATGAATTAGGGCTGCACGATTAATCGATTTTAAATCGAAATCGGATTTTTTAATTTGGACGATTTTTAAAAAAGGGAAATCGTAAAATCGATTTCATCTCTCGTGCCTGCGGGCCGCGCGCTTGCCGGCTACCATAGGCTCCTCCTCCTATCAGTGACAGCGGTCTGTCACAGAAATCCGTGTAATGACCGGACTTTAAATGTGTTCATGAGCCCGCAGTACTTATAGCAGTGTAAGCCGTGGCTTCACGCATGGATCCCGCAACTGAAATAGACCTGTATGCGGATCACTCATCTTACGTTGTCCCAGATCCGTACCGTACTGTCTTCTTCCGATCCGGGTCCGGGTCCGGGTCATCAGCCTCAGCAGAGGAGCCCAGACAGCCCTGTGCCCACACACATCCACCAGCTCCACAGATAGAATCCCTCCAGTGTGTCCTGGGTCGGTCTGTTCCACGCACGGATCCCCCAGTTTAAATAGAACCGCATGTGAATCACTCATATTAACGTGGTCCACGCACGCACGACTGATGCCTGTCACTGACTGACACTGGTATCACTTCTGTGGGCCCAGATGCCCAGAAAAAAAAAAAAAAAAAAAAAAAAAAAAATATATATATATATATATATATATGTATATATATATATGTGTGTGTGTGTGTGTGTGTGTGTGTGTGTGTGTGTGTGTGTATATATATATATGTATATATAAGTAATTAATTTAGTCCTCTTACTTGCTAAATTTTTCATTCACAAATGTAAGTTCTGTAGCACAAAACCAAATATTAATTTTTTTGAAAGATGTTGAACTTTATTTAAAGCTGTTAGATAAATCTGGAAACAAAAAAGCAGGTATAAAAAAAGGTATAAAAAACATAAGTATTTGCTCTGATTTGGGCATTGTATTATAGTGTATTCCCCCTGGCAAATTTATGTTATTTTCTTGTTGTATACATTGTTTGTATACTCTACTTCATTCAATAAAGATTTAATTAAGAAAAAATAAACTTCTGTGGGTTCATCACGTGATACCATCACAGATTTGAGGTCAGAGCAGTGCCTAGCATTGTGGGCTGCTCACAAAAACGACATGCTGACTTCTGTTGTCTTTTGTAGTTTTACCCAAAAATCGAAATCAAAATCGAAAATCGAATTTTTAGAGGAAAAAATCGGGATTTTTATTTCTGCCAAAATCGTGCAGCCCTACTATGAATTATGAAAGAGCTGCAGCATCTGAAACTGACCACAATGACCATTTGAAAGATAAACAGTACCATAGTGCTTCAGTTTCAGCTTCAGAGTTTGTCATGTCTTTTATGTATTGTGATTGTCTCTCTCAAATCACCATATATTTTTTATTAAATATTGTTTTTTTAATTTATTTTTATCAATTACTAGAAATTTCAGGTGACCCCATTTGAAATCCAGGTGACCCCACATGGGGTCCTGACCCCAAGGTTGAAAAACACTGATTTAAATGAAGTTTAAGCCCTACATATGCTGCTTTGTTCTGTCAATGTCTCATATTGTATTGTTTGGTTTTCAGTCTGCAATTTTCCTATCTTTCTCTCATTATTTCCAATGAATTGTGTATATACTTGAAAATTGGATTTAGTAGAGAACTCCGCACATGCATCACTTCCGACGAGTTCTGTCTGGGAACTTTGGCTTTTCCAGAGGTGTAATTCTGTGGCCATAAGAGGTGTTTTTTGGTTCGCTGTGAAATGTTCTCTCAGTGTGGGTTCCGTTTTATTTGGGAAAGGGAATGATTTGGTCGACAGTGTTTTTGGTAGCTGCTGAATGTTTTTCTGTGGTCGTAGTGGAACACTTTGCTGCGTGCTGTAAACTGTTAGCAGATCAGAGTGTAATGGTAACAATGTTGACATGAGTTAAGTGTCAGAGTAATTTGGTGGTCTGTAGTGCAGATGGGCTTCTGTAGAATCGAGCAGCGGGGCTAAGCAACAGAATAACGTATGTATGTGTGTGCTTAACATGTGTACTCATGCACATGTTGGTGTGCGTGCATGCATGTAGAGGTTGATGCGGTTGGATTCTGCAGACAGTGTTCACAACATCCATTGATGTGTCACTTGTAATCAATCACTCAGTCAGCCACGTTGGCAGATTTTAACTGGTGCTCTCCACAACAATGATTGATTAATGCCACTCATCAATACATTGTAAAATAATCAATTCATTTAAAGCTTCAGAGACCTTTAGTCAGTTGACAGTCTAATTAGCCAAAACATTCACTTGCACACTCCTCATTACAATGCGGCCTTTTCCGGACAGGGAATGATTGAAATTTGTTTTGAAAATGCTATTTCAGGCTTTGGGTGCTAGTGACTCATGGAGCAGACCTGTGTTTGGTAAGACCTCCCCCCACCCCCAGTGGGTATGGAAAGAGCTGGAGTATTTTTTCCAGTACCAGCAGTTAGAAATTTCCCCTGCTGTTAACGAAGGTGTGTTAGTGTTTAGAGACTGGACTGAGAGGAAAAGATGGGCTCTCCTGCTCAGCTTCACCCTAATTGTTGTGCAGAAGAGCCGCTTTGGTTTTAACGTTACACAGTGAAAGCCACCATTGAGAGCTGCTACAGTAGGCTTCAGTCGTTTCTGGGACAGTCAGCCAGTCATCTCCACAGGCAGGTTTGTAAACCCCCTTGTTCTCCTGTGTATGTGTGTGTGTGTGTGTGTGTGTTGGCCTAATTGCCAATCTGTGGCTGCTTCCTTTACAGTAATGCCCTGGGCTATTCTACTGTGCTGGATCCAGACAAGCAGTGGTTTACTTCCTCATAAAAGTCTCCTTGTACTGTAGTGATGGTGGGTGGAGGCTGAGAGGACAGTGGGTTTGATGATGATGATAAAATTTGATTCATTCCCATGTGATATCCCGGTGTCATTGTGTTACTTACTATAAACTCTTAGTGCTCACCAATGACTTGTACAGGAACAATCTGGAGTTTGCAGCTGAATTATTCAGACTATGGGTCATGCTGTAAATGGTCTCATCAGGGGAAAACTCATGCAACACCCCTGCTCTTCTCAAATCCTACGAAAGCATCAGAAGGTTGAAGGCTGGTGTTTGACCCACTTTATGTGCATGCCCTCTATAATTTTTTTTCTATATCATTTTACTTTGAATGGCCCGTCTTCTCATTTTCTGCCATCTGAAGACATAAGGGACATGTTTTATTCATTTCTTATGGCATTTTTATGTCCACTTTTATCTTAGCTGTAATTCTGCTGAAAGTTAGGCAGGTTCTTTATGGTGCACCATGACCTACCTACTATATTAGCAATATAGATCAACATTGTTGCCATGGCAATTGGGTCTCTTTGCTTTTCTCAGGATGCAGCGAGGAAGGATTGTTTCTAGAGTAGCTGGATTTAGGCAGGGATTCATCATGGACCGCACCACATTGACTTGTCAGTTTTTATTTGTGATTTTCTCGCTCCACTTGTGATAGTAACAGTATTTCACAAAATCAGATCAGAAGTGATTTATTACAATGGAACATTATTCCATGTTTTCACATTCTCACAAGACTAGTTTTTCCACTTGTTTTCATATATATATTTTGTGCCATACATATGTTCTGAAGTGATTCCACAATATTTAAGCCTGTTTTCACTCTGAGCTGTATTGTTTATTTTGTTGTATTACTCATTTATTACTGAGACAGTGATATTTTTCATTATTTGGATAACTTCGTTTTCTTCCACTTGGTATAGAACACACAGGAAATTCACAATGAAGGCACTAAAAACATGAATATGGAGGCAATTGAACCTCACTAAAGAAGACGAAAAAGAAAACAAGGAGCTTCCAACTAAAAGTCTGCCATGAAGTCTGCCATGAATCAGTTTTATATATTTGTTGAGATATTTTTCAGCAGATTCACATTTAAGGTCCAAATTTATTGCTCCTCTAAGATTTCAAATAAACGGAGAAAAGTAATTCCAGTCGGCACCAGTGTTATAAGAATACCATGTGATCTTTTTTTTTTTTTTTGCTTGAATTTACAGAAAATATGTCGTACTGGGACATGTATTACATTGTTACCTGGATCTGAAAGCCCTGATGCCAAGATATAAGATTTTGGTCATATCCCACAGACCTTCTTGTATTACTTTCTCCAACATATTTCACCATCTGCTGCCTCCTCATCCTCTAGTCCTTCCATCCATCGCCAAAATCTCACCCTTCTAATCTGTGGGAACTGGTGAAATCCTCCCACTTAGTGTGGGAGACGTGTCATTGAACGTGCTGTGCCCACTGACCTGATTTAAGGGAAACGACAAACCTAACAAGATGATTTACCCACTACCCCAGACCCCTGTAAAGATATGATATGAGTGAAACTTTAGGCATCACTAATTCTGAAATAACAATTATCTGACACAAAGGCTGTGCATTAAAAAGACAAAGCGAACATGGATTTTGTCATTGTGATGAAAAATAGATGAATATAGATTTGTAATCTGGTGCCAGATGCCATTGTGTGATTGCATAGCTGCTGATCCGTCTGTACATGTGTGTGTATGATTGCATGTGCGTGTGTTAATAAACCCTGTGGTGAACTGGGAGTTGGAGCCTTATTACTCTATGGGAGAAATCTGCTGATTGTCAGAGATTGAGGATTTGCTCTGCTGCAGATCCTGGAGCAGCTGCTCTTGTCCTGACACCAGGGTTTCCTTTCACAGCTTTATTTCCTCTGTGTGCATGAGAATAGCTCCATTTAAATAGATACTCCACTCTGAAATCACCCATTTGAGAATCACATACACCCATCTGTACGCAAAATAGGATAAGCTATTAAAAACCTATATACTTTCATTCTTCACAGACCAATAGATTGGATCTATCTCTGTACTTATTATTATGTAGCTGTGGGTGTTATTCATAGATCTTTGATATTAGTACCAACACTGATACCTGCTCCCTTCAATACTAATCCTTTTTTTTCTGTATAATTTTTTTAATTTAACCCATAAAGACCCAAACAGCCACTGGTGACCAAAATCATCTGCTGATCTAAAATGTTGAATAACTTCTGAACCACTAAACCTATCAATACATGTAAATAATTGGTGTAAAATGCAGTTTCTCATCTTTTCATGGTCATCAGATATGACCCATTTGGACGTTCAAAGGCTCCGTAGTGAACATGGAAACACCATTGTCTTCTACAACATTGATTCATCAGTAAAACCCATGGAGTTGGATCAATGACAGTGGATGGAGACACTTGGTTTATGTTCAGTTATTGACATATTTTACTGAAAATGTCGCTTCATTTTTTTCTGTTTCTGACATAATAACCTCAACTTTAATCCTAGCTTTTATCAACACCTACATGATCAGTAAATTAAATATAGGAAAATACCTGATTTTTACTGAAAAAAATGCAAAATACAGAGGATAATGTAATAATAAATGGTGATCCCTTAAGAAAAGTTAAATATGGAGAAAAAAATAGAGAAGTGCCACAAAAGTAGCACTGGATCTTTATGGGTTAAACTAAAAGAAAATTACATTACACATTACAGCACAAATCTCATTTGTACTGTATTTTTTCTGCACTCAAGTTTACAGCTTGTAAATTAGATTACAACAAGTATCAGTAATTAAAATGTAGATAAAAAAAAACAAAACATAAACTAATGAGATTTACTCCATTATCTTACAATATAAAACAGGTATTTTTCTATTTCTATGCAGTATTTGCTCAATTCAATCAACCCCTTATGTCAGCCCTTGATTTAATTAGACTGTCCCTCATAATACAGAGAAAATCTGTATCCTGTGATAACATTCTTCAGTACTATGATGACATCTCAGTCATCACCAGATTAACACCAGTTAATGTGATAATAGTTGGGGCTCCACTTGAGAGGACGAATGTCACTGTAACAAGTGGCATGAGTAAATTACATTTTCTTATTCATCACGGTCTTTTGCTGTGTTTATCACCATGGTCATATGAGCTGGTATAAATGTATTTATAAGTGCTATGATAATTAGAAAATATCAAAACACTAATGCAACATTAGATCTTGTGATAAGGCTGCCAAAGGCCTGAAGGTGTTGGAGCACAAGGGGTCAGGGGTCACCTAATGCTGTCTTAATGACTCAGTAAAACACTAAACTTCATTAATCATTTACAAAACCAAGTCATTTTGCCTTTCTGTTAGTGCAACTCATTAACCATAACCGCTGTTGAGGTGTCTGTCATGAAAAACATATTTCAATTCAATAAGCAGAAGCTCGAAAATAGCAATTGACTGCATAGTGAGCAAGTGATCAGTCGCATCCTGTCAATCAAAATCTGACATAGCAGACATCAAATCTGTAACTTGAGAATTAATTTAAAGATGAACCACCACAAAATGTATTAAAAGGTTCCAAGTAAAACAAATAACACCAGAATGACTTTGGGGGAAAAAAATGACTGATTAAGCCAGCACCTAGTGGCTGAAAGGGGTATTACACTTCCAGATACTTCTGCATAGGTTTCATTTTGGAGCAGTGTCGTAATTTATGTGTACTATCTGACTAAACTCAGATTACATGCAGGTAGTCAGCAGTGAATATTTCCATCATGCAGTGGAAGTACTGTCATTCTGTTATGTTTTCACTTTGAAAGTCCCTCATTATGTGACAGAACAATACACTCTGAAAATGACAAGTTCTGACAGATACACATCTTTTCATGTGTCATTTTAATAGCATGACGTGCTTCCTCATGTTCCACCAAAACAACTCTGTTCCTGCGCTCAGTGCCATGAAGAACAAACAACCCAGATTTTTTTTTTTTTTTTTTAACCCTATTCCAGAATGATAATGGATAGAGCCAGACCTATTTACGGCAATGGCAGAGTGTTAATGAAGTGTGGAGACTATGCATGTGGTGGTGTGTTCTTTGTACTATGTCGATTCCCTAAAATTTTACTGAAAAAGTCGTAATATATTGCCTCCCTGACAATCCTAACATCAGTTTAGATCACAGGTGTAAAACATGTGGCGCAGGGGCTAAAACTGGTTCCAATCTGGCCCGTGAGATGAATTTACAAAGTGCAAAATACAAAAATTACCCTGAAGATATTAACAGTCAAGGGCATCAAACTCAAAAATAACAGCATAATATCCTAGAAATAATGACTCCAAATTTTCTTCTTGGTTTAATGTGAGAAAAATAATATAACATTATGCCTATAAATAATGGCAACACCAATTTATTGCAAAGAACATTAAATTCTGATAGTCTTTAACAATAAAATTTCAATAACCTGAACAAATATGAAATGTCTAAAGAAAAATAAGGGCAATTTTAACAATATTCTGCCTGTTTTGTGCCTTGGTAGATCTGATCTGGCATGCACATGTATAAATCATAACTTGAGGCATAATATTGATAAAATTGTACTTGTTTTTCTTCAGAAATTTCAGTTTTTTTCAGGTTATTCACATGTTTTTTTTGTTTTGGATAGTGTGTAAAATGAAAATAGTTTCATCATTTAATGTTATTTTTTGCACTAAAAATTTGGGAGTTGTCATTATTTATAGGTTATTATGTTATTGTTTTACTGGTCCGGCCCACTGGAGATCAAATTGAGCTGAATGTGGCCTCTGAAAGAAAATGAGTTTGACACCCCTGGTTTAGACTGTATCCTTATATCATCTTACTAGATTAATTGTATTCAATTCGTATTATTTGTATTAAATTAGTTTTGCAGAATCTCTCTTTCTGCGCTTAAATAAACAAACACAGTCACAATTTCCCCCTTTCTTTGTCCCTGTAGTGTGAGCCCTTAATATTCTTAGTGCACCAATATTTACTAAACTAACTGTGCTCCTCATTGGATTTCTGGCTTAAGCTTTTAGCCGCTGAAGTGATGACAAAAAAAAAAAAAGTAGCTCAAGGTCAGAGTGCTCATTACTGTCTCCTGCTGCTCAGGGAGGAGAGAGACGGCGTGAAGTAAGAGGGGATATGAAAGGATGGAGTGGTAGATGACACACTGTGAAAACTAATGACGCTCTCCTCTATCTCTTTTGTTTGTCTATTTGCTCATCACTCTGTCTTCCCGCCGTATCCCCAGGTCTGTGTGTAGTTGAGTTTAGAAGTTAAGTGCCTCTATGGTTTGATGTCCATTATAAATCTAAGAGCCATTAGATGAGAGACTGCTGCTCTTTGACTGAGTCTTTCGGGGTAACACACTGAAGGAACCAGATCGATACACTGTGGGCAGAGAAGAAGTGAAACCAAAACTGTATATCCAGCTAGCAAAGCAGGTATTATACATGCAGACACAATGGGAAATGCGATAGTGATATGGGAGTAATGAGGTGTCACAGTCGGAAAGGGAGTCACTGGGATTCGGCAGCATCTTGATGGGAATCAGGAGGTGGTTGAAGTGAGGGGAACAGGGTTGTCAGCTCAGCCTCATCCAGGGTGAGCTTGTGGGGTGGAACTCTGATTGACTGGCACACACTACTGGGGTGGGAGGACTGTACTCAAGGGATGATGGGTAATAAATGACTCTGAGGGGGTCGCCTCAGGGCTGATGGTGACTGACAACCAGTGAGGTTTTTTGCATTTTTTTCATCTTTGCGTCTCTTGTGTGTTTGAGAAACTGGAAAAAAGATGAGTGAGTTTATTCCAAAATAAGGTTGTTCTTTTTTCAAAGCAAACTGGTGCAGTGTCAGTTCAGGTGCCATCATTAATTATTAACAAATAATGGTGCAAATAAAGGATTAACTCTAGTAAAATTGTAGGTTTTGGTCATTTATCACATTTTATATATTTTCTACATAATTTAAGGATTTTGGGACAGGAAATGTGCTTAAGTGTATGAGATGTTTTTTTAGGCTTGAATAGTAAATCTGAATAATTTGGTTGTCCGTGGTAAATAACGATTATTTTCGGATTTATCTGTCAATTATTTTCTCAATTAATTGCTTAGTTTGGTTCATAAAATGTAAAACAAGGGTGATTAGTGTTGATGATGTCTTGTTTGTTCATCCAAGCCCAAGTTATTTTGTTTGGTTCTGCTTTGGTTATTGTCTTGTTGTTTATGCTTGTTCTAACATAATTTTGATTTTCTAAAACTTTTTGTGCAGTTTATTGCTTTTATTGTAATGTAATTCTTCATTTTTCTTGTTTTTCTTTTTTCATTGTGCCACCAAAAATAAAGGAAAAATAAAAATTAGTTTTACTGTCAAAGAGGCCTAAAGAAAACAGAAAATATTCAAATTTAAGAGGGTGTGATCAGAGATTTGTTGGGTTTTTCATTTTTTCATTAGAAAAAATTGCACAAACTGATTAATCAGTCATCAAAATAATTATCTGTTTATTGTTTTTGTAGATGTTTGCAACATTAATGAATTCATGTTGTCTGATGAAAAACATGAAAAAAATCATTTTAGCTCAGGAATCAAACGCTGCCAAAAAAAAACCCTAAAATCTTCTGTTTTACTCTTGTGTTGTTAATTTTTTTTCCGTTATCTATTGTTTTATTAAAAGCCAAATATTTTTACCGACAAGAAGTTAATGTAGCAGCTTGAAAATTACATCCTCGATTCTGTTCCAAGTAGAAGTTGTCCCTGCCAAACCTTTCCAATGTGGGCTTATATACTATGCTACATGACATAAGACGGACATTCCTGAGCTGTTTCTCCTGTGACACTATCGCAGTGTCACCAGACATTTGGCAGCACATTGTGCTTTTCACTCACAGAACAGGAGCGAGAGAACCAGGTTTACATTTCTAGAAGATCCCTGACAAATACCTGAAAGTGTCTGAATATTTTTGGCGAGTTGGGTACGCATCTCTCAGTATATTTAGAAATGCAGTGAAATGCGGTTCTTCAGGTTACGACCCAAAATATTTGTTAATCTCTCTGGGTGCTGTTCGTTCTGTTCTCTTCTGCGTGACTTATGAGCATTACATCACATGAACGAACTGAGAAGATCACAGGTTAGTCGCTGCTTGAGCTTATGAGCAGTGGTGGAACAAGTCCTTCACATCCTGCACTTCACAGCAAGTAAAAGTAATAATACCACACTGGAAATACTCCATTACAAGTAAGAGTTCTAGATCTAAAACCTCACTTAATGTACTTAAAGTATGAAAAGTAGAAGACATCATCGTGTGGTTTATGTTCTTGATACTGCTGCATTAATGTGCATATAACATTTTACTGCTCTATATGTTGCATCATATATTATACAGGATGGCATGTTTGTTAGAACTACATACATATATCTAAAATGTCAGGTTATTTAGAGTCAAAAAAAAAAAAAAAAAATCCACATAAGCATGCTAGATTTAAAAAAATATATATATCCAAGGCACACTGTAGGATTTGTGTAAAAATAAAAGTAAAATTTTATTTTTGCACAAATCCTACAGTGTGCCTTGGATATATTTTTTGAAATCTAGCATGCTTATGCAGATTTTTTTTTTTTTTTTTTGACTCTAAATAACCAGACACACCACAAGTTTCCAAAGAGCACCTGTGGATAATTACCAAGAAGAAGACCCAGCAGCACTTCCACTTTTTGGATTATTATCTAAAATGTCAGCTTTTCATGCGCTCAGAAAAACATCAGTTTTGTAGAAAATCCAAGAGGGTTTTTAATTATTGGAAAAAGACAAAAATCCAGGTACTCACTTTGGTTGGAAAATTTAGAAAATCTAAAAAGCCTTTATTTATATATACATTTTCTACATTTTCCAACCAAGTGAGTGCCTGGATATTTGTCTTTTTCCAATTGTTCATGCCAACTCCATGAGCACCTTTAGTTTGCTGAATACCAGTAGCTCCCCGTTAAATTGTTTTTTGTTTTTTTTTTGTCTTCTAGGGTTTTTAATTAGTTTGGTTTAGCTTGAGAATTTTCTCAACCCATAAAATAACACTTAGTTGTTCAGGTTATCACAGACATTTTTGGAGACTCCAGGAAGAATAGCTACTGATGTTTCAGTTGCTAATGGGGATCTTAATAAATGAAATGAAATCACAAATATTAAAAATAAACATACGTCAAGACACGTAGCTTCAACTGGATGAAAAAACTTTGTTTTCGCAACTAAAACTGTAACATAAATGTAGTAAAAGTACATTCACTTCTGAGATGTGGTAGAGAGGAACTAGACAACTGTGTTACATGAAAATATTCAAGTATAAGCACGTAGAGCGAGACTCCACCACTGATGATGACAAAAATATTGTCAGAGCGGGGAAATGTTGTCATGGTAACGCACAGTCAACAAGGTGTGATGATAGTTGTCTCGTCATCTGTCCATGTGTAACTGAAACTGGGCTCAGATCAGTGATTTCGTGCGTTTTTACAAAGGCCTTGGTAAAATTTCACAATTAAAGCGTTAATCTCATCTACTGGATCCCTCCCAGTACAAATGAATCAGTGCAGTAGTGGTGTTAAAGGTGTGTTTAACTCTAGCTCTTCACTGTGAGCCTGCTGTTGAGTATCTCTGAAGTGCTGGACTGAACAGTGACACACACATGCACATACGTGACTGTCAACACCGGGAGGAGGTACGTGGATCAGGTTTGGCAGGTGAACAGACAGGTGCAGCTCCCCGAACACACCTGGGAAAGGATAAGCAAGTGTGAGTGTGTCTGAATGAGGGTGTAATGCACAACTAAGCTTTGATGATCTTTGTTTGGTGTGTGTGTGTGTGGCTAGTCGGTGACGTTCACGTGTACTTTGGCAAACTGGGCAGGATTTGTTTTGATACTGACTCAGTTGTACAGGAGATTAGCATTGTCTTGGTCTTTGGACTTTGGATATGTGAAATTGAACGGCTGGAGACAGGTAATGCTTTCTGTTTTCTACTTATCTCTTTGACAGAATTAACTGAATCTTAGGAATATGACATTATTAATAAAAATAAGGTACTTTTATGTGTGTGTTTTCTATCCCAATTATCCTGTGTTTGTGAACTGTCTAAATGTGCCGCGTTTTTTTTTTTTTTTTTTCTCTCTCTCTGCTGTGTCGGCAAGTTTCTGTTTAGTGTTAGACAGTTTGATATGAGGGCCAGGTTCTCTTGCTTGTAACCATAGTGACGTGGAGTTTCCATAGGTACCGGGCCCCCTATGCTGCTGTCTTCCAGGCTGTTTGCTTTTCCCAAGATCGACCCCAGCCAGCGTTGGGTCAAAGAGTGCTTCACATGGCAGTTGTTTGGTTGAAGGACATGCCTGTTCACTGTTTTATAGGTCAAGCGTTTCCTCTGACTCAACCCACTAGACTTCACTGATTTAGAGACAGTATTAGTGAAAACCACAGCATGAGCCTCTATGCTTGGAATATTTCTGTTGCTATAGGGACACAATTCCAGAAAACTGAATAGACAACAAGGTTTTGTAGTTTTTTTTTTTTTTTGTATTTTTTTTTTTTTTTTTTTTGATTTTATGGAGTGTAGTCTCATATTTTCCCGCTGCCTCTTCTTATTCCTCTGTGGTGTAAAGATGGTGGGAAAAGCTGCAGTGTGCCACATGGGGTAGGCAGCGTAACAACACTCATTACAGACTGAATTCTCCCCTTCCACTGCCTGGAGCACAGCTGAAAAACACCAAATTAGATGTGCCAGAGCTGTTGCAGGGGCTCGCTGCAATTCCAGGCTGTAATCCAGTTGAGAAAAAGTTGGTGTGACTAGATCAAATCCATAAGCCTGAAGGAACAAAGCTGTGCACTTGTAGTTTGCATAGTTATTATTATAATCTACCAAGGGACATCATTCTGTTCCAACAAAAGGGCAAATCAGATAATAACAATGTCAAAAAAGGATGCCTCAGTATCCACTTGGACACACGTATTTACAAAGGTTTGCTATATTTGGAAAAGCAGGTTTTCCCCCTTAAGTGAATCAGTTTAGTCCACCATAACATGTCACTGCTTATTAGTTTCATAATAAAAATAGGATTCTCGAGAGTATTTTCTTGCCTTTTTGCCTTTTTATTTAGTTATTTATTTGCACATCATAAAACAGCAAGAAAGAAAAAAACAACAACATTCAAACAAGTAACATTATTGTGCAGGAGAGGTTAGAACCCAAAAAAGGCTTATAGGAATACCTCCCCAGAAATGAACAATACAAAAGAAAAAGAAAAAAGAATTAAAAATACGATATAACTGAATTAATAAACTAAAGTAAAAACAATAAAAATGTAAATCACATTATAAATCATCAAATACAAATCAAATGATATATAGCTTTACATTTTTTCATGAATTAAAGTCCTTTTCAGATGCTTTTTAAACAATGATAAAGTAGATGTTGATTGAGGTTCCGGTGGTAGATCATTCCACAGATTTGGTCCACGATATTCAGAGAATACTGACTGACAGAAGTTCGGCAGTACGGAAGATAAACTTTGCTTGAATATCGTGTAGGATAGTTGGGAATAACAGAGGACAACATAAAGAAATTCTGAAAAACTTTGGGAAGAATGTGAGTTCAGTGAACATATTTGTACATGGAGACACAGGTCTGGTAAATGTTCACATCAAAAACTGAAAGAAGTTTGAATTTTTTTCCTTTCCTTTTTCCTTTTCAGTCAATTCCCTTTTCTAATTTAGAGGCCATAGATTTGTTGTCATTATTTATTATTAATAAAATTAGGGCTGTTCGATATTGGAAAAAACTGACATTGCAATTTTTTTAAATCCTGTGATATATATTGCAATATAAAAAAATACTGTGGAGTATGCAATAGCTGTTTGGTGCCGATGTAAACGGTCAAACAGATTAGTTGTTACCTCTCGTTGCAGGTGCAAGACACTGTCGACACAGAACACGTGTTTCAATATCATCCCTCCTGTAGCCAAAATAATTCCAGATAATTGATGTTTCTTTTCTTTTTGGCACCAAGTCTTCGTTTATGGTGATTTTCTCTTGTTCGTTGCTCATTTTTCAACGTCATTACCAGCGACTCACCCCAAACTGAGAAGAGCTGAGAAAGATTGTGATTGGTGGATCGCTGCGCGCAGTGTGTGTCACATACCCTTGAAATTAGATGAGAACATATTGAGTTCATTTGCCCCCTACATTGCAGGACCTGCGATGTGACTATTGCGCATACATACATTGCAAGGATGATATTCAAACGATATATAGTGCAGCTCTAAATAAAATATATTAAATGACTTTAAGCTTTAAGCATCAGGGTACAAATGTGGATTAAATAAGGCAAATATATGAATACTTCAGTTTAATTTACTTTTTGTTTGTTTTTTTTACTGTTGCTTATACAGATTGCCTGTCTATTTTTGTGTAGTTGAGTCTCTTAAAGGGGTTAAATGAAGTATTTATATTTCAAAGTCTCACGTAGAAATCACCTCTATGTATCCATACACTGAATAAAATTTAAATCTCATTGTGTACACACATCTGTATTATGGTATATTCAAGTTTTCTTTTTCAAACTAAAATTCACAGGTGGTCAAAATACCACTGTCTTATAATCTTCATGTGCTGCATCAGCTGATAGTTTACATTATAGCTCTGTTAGCTTAGCTCTGTTTTTAGCCACAAATCACCTCTGTTTTCTGTACGGTTTGTGTTGTCAGTATCTGCACCAAAGATCTGTTTGGAATTGTACCAACTAAGTTAGAACTGTCACAGTTTAGTCTGAACCGTGGATCAACAAACAGTGAATTTAGCAAAGATAATATCATCAAATAATAACATTAAAACTTCATAATTTTCATGATCAAGACTGTGATTTTCAACATCAAACTCCATTCTTTTCATTCTTATTTCGAATTTCACTTTGTCACTTTCTTTTACTCTAATAGTTGCTTCTTAGTGGTTTTCATCCCATCTTTCACTTTCTGAGACTTTTGTCAAAGGTCCTGAGGTAATAATTTTCATTTCTCTGTGAGACCAGCAGAGTGACTCACTACTCCCTCTAGTGGTCACATAAATCCATTGGCATCTTTGATATAACATCGTAGGTCTTTATTCTAAACACTGTAATGATAATTTTAAGTTATTTTTTAATATTTGAAAGCTGAGATACTACATACAGTATAACCCTTTAACCTGTTTTAAGGTCTGTATGTTTCTTTATTATATGTCTTTATGCTTGTTTTTCATACTTTTAGTTGTTATTCTTGCATTAAACTTCTTCTTAAAAGCTTCATCTGGGACAAAGTCTGGTCAGAGAGCTAGAGATAGAAGTTCTATTCATTGCATCATTTGCATTTTATTTAACTGTACCTACATCTGTTGTTCCTGTCTAACACATGAAACATTTTGAATGGATGTCAGATGAATACATACTTATCAGATTCACTGTCTGTGTTTACTGTCTCTTTCCTACACTCACTATTCATAGACTGAGTAAAGAGGCGCTGCAGTCAGTCTAATTCAGTCCTATCAGAGAGTTCGAGGGAAACCAATATGCAGTTCAATGTGCTCTGCCTGAGGCCTGTGACAGGATCAATGCTGTTCTCTATCTGAGGGGAACATCCTCAAGGTCGTACCTGCAGTACTGTGCACACACTATGCATCTGTGCAGCAGGATTACACTGGGTGCTGCATCTATTTTTAATGAAACCTGTCTCATCCAACCCAAAAAAGGATTAAAATGTTTAAATCTAATCCTCCCGATCGATAACTAATACTGTTCTGTATGATGTTTCCCTCCTGCAGACCTCCCCCCGTCCCCTCTACAGTACCAGTGTGGGTCCTCGGACTACCTGTGTTCACCGCGGTCAGTAACGAAAGGTCTCACCCCCAGACCATGTCACGACAGGCCAGCCATCAAACCCCGGCCCCAGCTCACCACCTCACCCAAATCACCAATCGCACAGAAACCTCAAGGTAAAATGCAGTGACAGCGTGGCCCCTTCAAAGCGGTGCTGTCATTTTAATTGAAAGGTGCAGCAGTATCAGACCTCTGCTACCAAGATGTTATTTATTCTGTTCTGAGAAAACCTTCCCCTATAACATGAAGCGTGTCAGCTGTCTGGCCTCACTCTGTCACTCAGATCGCTCAGTAGGTCACCGAAGATGGAGCTGCTTATGGAAAACAGGACAGTGGCTCCCCAGTGTTTATGTTCAGGCATCATTGGAAGAATGTTAAATATGATTCACCCATTATGTTCAGGGAATTTCTATGATTTATTCCAGGACATTATTTAGGAGGTTTGTAGCAGCACCAGCTGTGCTTTTATGATAAATAATAAATAATAATGAATGCATTAGTATGCTGCATATTATTATTATCATTATGGTAGGTAATTTACTTGGTATTACTTTATATAATGTTGCCCATAAAACTGGAATAAAATATTTCTACCTCTTCTCATGAAATGATTGTGACAATGTGCTTTATTCTTGATAGGTAAAGTGTAACTGGGACTGAGTATGTAATCATTGTACCTGGTTGAAGGTGATTACTGATGTGTATAAATTGGAATAAAAAGAGAAATGTGTCTAAAAACAAAATTATTCACACTTTATGGGCAACAGTGTATTTTATTTGGATTGTTAAATCAAGCTTAAATGCTCTAATATGCAACATTCCCACATTAAAAAACAAAGTGTTTGCCAGATAAGCTATTCAAAATTGTCTTAAATTTGTTTTAAGAGTATGAATCACGCTTCTTAAAATGCACATTTTGTATTTACGTTTATTTCATGTCATTTCCAAAGATATTTGCAACTCTTTATCACCAAAAGGGACTGAATGCAATAAAAAATATCAATATGTAACTGTAGAAGAATGACAAACATGACTGGTCTACAGTTCTGTTTTGTTTTTTTAATTATCATCTAAAGAGATAAAATATGCTAAATCTTACTTTGATAATTTGAAAAACAAATGATAAAAGTGCTGGTTACACTTGTTTATGTATATCTTTATAATGATTTATTGAATGAAACTCAACAATTAATAATTTACTGGTCCTGCTCTTTTTTTGTTAGGGCTTTTAATATATTTTGTTTGGGTAAGAGTCCAGCTGAGGCATTGTATTTAATTAAATAAAGAGACACACATGAACACAGAGGAAGTGCTGAAATTAACAACTCTAGCAAATCATTCCATTTCCTGGTTTCAAATGTTCATCTTTCTGAAAATTGATGCCATGCCAGTGTATACCCAAGCCTAGTCTGTAGTCTGTATGCACACATGTATGTACTGTACGTTTTTACACGTTATCATTTCTCTTTTTTTATTTTAGCTGGAACCACAACGACTTACGCACACGTTCATGTCAGCATCCTCCTCTGAAATAAGGAAGTAGGCAGACAGTTGAGGCTCACAGTCGGTCTCACTCTGCACCGCTACTATAGTGCCAGCTTCTGTGTTGGACTTTTAGTCTTCTCCCTTAGGTTATGGTCTTGAGGTTTTACAAGGGAGCAATATTTGACATCAGGACTTAGCCATGGAGGTTTTCTCACTCGGATTTCTACGTGTTACCTGATTATTTTGGTTCATGTCTGCAGCCTCATGCCACTCTCCTCTGTTGTTCTTGTCTTGTTTCATCGTCTGCATCTGTAGTGCCCCCTAAACCTGCACATCTGCTGGCTCTTGGGCAAGACAAGAAACCGAAAAGGATCCCCCCGGCACCTTCTAGACCCCTGCCAGCGCCGCCTCCTCCTCCTAAACCAAAGCCTGTTCTAACCCCTCCTGTCCTGGGAGCAGAGCCACAGAGAGAGGCCCAGAAGGTGGGGCTGCTCATCGAGAGGTTTGAAAACTCAAGGTAAGGCTTCATTATCTGTTTTCTAGGTCATTGGGTTCATAGTGTGTTGTATAATGCTCAGGTGTGCGTCTGCATGTGAGCACGGGAACTGGATGTTTCCAAATAATTTCCTGCTTCATATCTTGTTTGGGTGTTTTGCTGTTTAAGGGTAAAATCTAAGAAATCCTCCAAAAATAATGTCCTTTTTCTGTCCTGTATTGTGTAATACAGCAGGTGGAAACTCATTTTGCCTGAGAAAAGCTAAGGACTACTGAATAAGCAATATTTATCAGATAAAAGTAATAAACATGGGGCCATAACACATCTTTCTTTGAAATTACATATTTTTAAAGTAATCAGGCTACATGACAGATTAGTCATATGTTTTACAGCATTTAATAGTTGCAACATGGAACGTTCTGTTGCAGGTAAACTTATGGCAAGGCCAAACTGCATAAATTAAACTTAAAGATAAAACTCTGATTTCGGTTTTGAGCATCTGGTTAAAACACAACCTTAATTAGTTTACATGTGGCTCAGACGTAACCCTAAACCCTATAACCTTCTGGATGTTAAATGGTTAAAATCAGGTGTGTTTGTTTTTTGCCAGGGTTCCCATCCTGGGGGTGCTCCCACGGTCTCAGCTGCACCTGTGTCTGAGGATGGACACTGTGAATGACATCACTTCCTCCTGCAGCCAGGACGCCACGGTAAAGGTAGCAGGAGACTCCTCCCCTGTGGACAAACTTGCACTCGGCACATCTGATCGGACCGACGAGGTGCCTGAACTCTCCCGTCTGGCCTCTGTGCACATCAGCGGCTCGGACGATGCTCCGTTGGACACTGAGGTCAACATCGCACACAGTGTTGGTTGCCTTGACGATGTGGAGCAGGAGGACGGCTCCTCCCATGAGCTCCTGGACAATCCGGACACATCGGAGCAGAACGGGAAGATCCCTAACCGGGACAGTGGCATCGACAGCCCGTCATGCGCCGCCGAAGGGGAGGTGTTCCCTAATGAGGACGCCATTGATGAAGAGGACCATTATGATAGCGTCACGGAAACAGAAAGTGTGTCCTGCTGTGTTACCCTGGGCAACAAGCGAGACTCAACTCAAGATGAGGACAGTGACTTGGATGAGGGGAGCAGTGGAGAGATTCACTCTTTGACAGACACACAGAGTGTGTATCTGACAGATACACACTCAGAGGCACACAAAGTGAGTAGCTCGCATGTTTAAGCCTCATCAAGTCATTAAAATAAAAGACCATAATCTAAACTCTAAAATAAAACTCCAAACATCAGAGGTGGTCATCAGATATCTCATTCAACCTCCACCTACCTCTTAATTTTCAGGAATTTTTATGGCATGTTTAAAATGAGAACATCTTGCAAGTTAAAAGCCTCATCAGAGCCAGTCAGACTACCTTTCATGTAGTGGAAAAAGTAGCCTGTGTCTATTATTATCTCAGCCTGGATGAACAGTTTCAAAGAATACCTCAGCATGAAACGTTATACGCTGTTACCGCCGCAGTTTGCCGGTCAGAATTGACTCAGGTTTATCTAAAAGCTGCTCTGCTGTTACATAAAAGGATGAGTGTCTGCCCAAAAGCAGTAACAGGAGCATGGGTAAGGACGAGGCCAGAGACAAATCTTAACACAGCTGGTCTAAAGTTTCAGCTTTATCTTGTCCTTCAGTTTGGCTATTGATTGTAAACAACACTCATATCACAAACAGTACATACACTCTTCCTGGTGACCTATAAACATGCTGGTAATACAGTATTTCCTACAGTTCCTGATTAGAAAAAGTCTCTAAATATACTAAAGGAAACAGAGTCAGCAATTTGGAAAATTAATCAGCAACAACAGGACATCTTTTCAGCAAGGACATAGATATCTGCAAATAGCTCTAGCTAGGTTTTTTAACTGGAATTACTTAAAATAGCAACCCAAAAAATTTTTTAAAAAAATGCTCAATCTAGATTTTTTGTTTTTGTTTTTTTTTAGTTAGTTTGATGTTCAATTCCAGAAGATATTTTCTTTCATTTCAAGGTTGATGTTTCACTGGTCCATATTTATTTATGTGTCTGTATTTTTCCATTTTCACCAATTACAAAAAGTCATTCCCATAGATACATATTTTATATATTTACAACAGAACATAGAAAAGATACCAAATATTTAAACTCAGTAAGTTTCCCATTTTAAGGAAAAAAGTTCATTATGTATATGATGCAGGTGACACATCTCCACAGGATGGAATGATTTGCAAACATTTTATTCATAATAAATCATAGAAAACATGTCATCAAGTGTTTATACTAAGGAAATATACCATTTTAAGAAAGTGTTAGGTAATTTTTAATTTGATTGCAGGAATATATCTCCAAAAATTCATGAGAGAAGCAATAAAAAGCTGGAAAAGTACTAAAACAATAAACACTTTAACAGTTGGATGGACTATTCAACTGATTTAATCAATTGGGAAAAAGAGAATCAGCATCGTTTTAAACAGTGCACCAAGTTTTGTGGAATTATTATGATGATGATGATTATTATTATAGTATTAGTATTAGTACTATTATACCGATTTCTGAAAAAGTAATACAAGGTGAAACAACACCATATTAATAATGTAGCAGCACTCATGAAAATCATCACACTAGTGGAATTCTTCTTCTCAGCAGAAGTCCTTTTCATCAGTGCTGTCAAACACACCTAAAACTCAATCTAATGTCACATGAATCCACTATGGTCCGGCCTCTGCTCAGAGCAGGGCAGAGGTATCATGACTGTCCAGCACTTCCTGATCCCAAACCCGCTGTGCAGAGGAAGGGTGTGTTTCTTTCTGTGTGTCTGTGCATGTTTTTTCTGTGTGTTTGTGTATGAATGTGTCTGACAGTGCAGCTGACATTTTGATAGCCATGTCATGACAATCTTGTCACAGAGGATGTGGGTTTTTCTGTGATGAGCACTGCAAGAGAGTGAAAGGTTTTGCTGATCTTGAGTGCCATCTTCTCTGCAGACATTAAAACAAGTTGAGCTGTTAATCATGCACTTTAAAACAGCATTTATTATATGGTCATCTCTGCTGTTCCTTCAGGCATTACAGCAGCTGATTGTGTGTGAGGTAGACGAATATTGTGAAACACACACTGTTGCAATAGACTTAATGTATTTGTTGTTCAGTGTCAACATCATAACTTTAAGAGAGCACATTAGTTTGACTACATCAGGAAAGAACCTGTCCTAACAGTTTCAGAGGTAGTTGAACTAAACCAGTGACTAAAATAGAGCTTTGTGAAAGTCGCTTCAGTTTGCTGTAAATGCAGCTAAGAGATGTCTCAGCCACAAACAAAACAGGCAACAGTATAACTTTGCATATGACACAACTCAAAAGCTGTCTATGTAAAAGGCTGATCACCTTAATACTGACTCAGGTAATACTGATTATAATTGTCTATTACAGATACTTGAATAGGAAATTTACTGTGTGTAGCAGTTTTCATAGTAATAGTTCCAAAGTACTTCACCGTTAATGATAAAATCCATAATAGCAAACAAGAAAACAATGCATAGTGGTAGATAGAAATACATAATCCTAGTCTGCATAAAAGCAGGGAGTAAAATACAGTTTAACAGACTTTCACCAGGATCAGGACCAGTTATGTTTACTTTTACATACACAGGATGTACAGAGAATTGAAATGCTGATTCTCTCTCACTTTAGTATAAAAAAAAGAAGGAAAAATGCTATACATAAAAAAAAAATTTTAAAAAATAATACAGATAATAACTAGAAAAGAAGTGCAGACTTCCGCCAAGGCAGATCACCCCCCTCCCCCAATTACCACCAAAATTTAATCATTTGTTCCTTGCGCCAGTATCAACATTTCCTGAAATTTTCACCCCAATCTGTCCTTAACTTTTTGAGATACTTTGCTAACAAACAAACAGACAAACCCCGATGAAAACATAACCTCCTTGGTGGAGGTAATAGTGCAACATAGAATAATAATGGAAAATGTAGTATAAAAGATATAATAGATGCTCTGTGGAGATGTAAAGCAAGACCTATGTACAATAGTGGCAGTAGTGCAAATACAGTAACAGTAATGGAAGGTGAGGAGGTGCTTTAAGATAAATTATTTTAAAGTAATACATGTATCTATTATGAGCCTTATTGCATTTTTAACTGACCCACCAAAAACTGAAACAAAAAATGCACAAATTGATGCATAGAAATCCACAATATATGAAAAGAAGTGTTTGACACTCAATATAAATGACCAACAACAGCAGATGTGATAATAGTGAATATGTCTGTGATAAAATGCAGTAATGTGTTAAATAGTTTTCATTGCAGAAGTTATCCCTACAAAAGCCAGTCGTTACTTCTGTCATATGTTTGAAGTATGGTGACTCTGGTTCTTAAATCCATCCTATGTCTGTACATTCCAAGGATATTCATTATAAAAGCTAAAGCCAGGGTCTGAACTCTGAATTTTAGAAGCCATGTTGTACTTTTATACAGAAGTGTGTGTCATTCCTCCCATGTTTATTCTGTTAAAAAGCCTCAGTGTATAAATAATCCTGTGTTTGTTTCCTTCAGTGCTCAGAGGCTCAGAAGCTCCTGAACATCGCCAAAGAGCTCCTCCACACTGAAGAGGCCTACGTCAAACGACTAAACCTCCTCGACCAGGTAACTACCACCCCCCCGTGTGCCGTTTCATCTCGCCGGCGGTTCGGCGAGTCCGATGACGAGGTCCAAATTTCAATCTGCTAAGTGTGCCAGTGGTTTTAGTGATTGAGATCAGGGCTGAGCTGGATTAAAAGTGGCACTGTGATCCACAACAACCCTTCCTCTGTTGACTGGATTACTCAGAACAGTGTAAGCACGATCATGTGAGAAACTGACTGTGTGTTTGTGAGTGTAGGGGTTTGTGCATGTGTTTATATTTATACATGTGCAGCATAAAAACAGCTTTGTCACCACTGCGTGCACTGTGTGTGGCTGTAAAGGATACGTGTTGGCCTGACTTGTCCTCACAGGGCTCTAAAAGTACAAGTTTGTAAATCCTATGGATTAAAGATGATGTAGAAAGCTCTTTAAAAACTAGTCTAGTTTAATAATAGTGCCCAGATTCAGCTTTTTACATGGAGTTGGTTTTTTTTTTCCAACATACACAAATACAGAATTACTAAAGCCCTATTTTAGGATTCCATCAGCTCTTATTATATCTTAATACCTTCGCATTTATTACTCACTGCAGATTTGATGTAGTAATATTATTAACATAAACATCTTAGTGAGGAGAATTTGGTTTAGGGTTTCCAACATTAGGAGAGACACTTTAAGCACTTCTTCTCCTACATCCTTTTGGATTTCTATGCACCAATTTGTGCATTTTTTGCTTTAGTTGATGGTAGAAATGTTTTGGAAATCACTTAAAGGTAGGGTAGAAGATATTTTCCTGGAGCTTTTTTTACTATATTGCTTAAAATCCCCTTCAAACCCCAATTACAACCAATTAATTAAATGTTCTAACACAAAAATAAAAAATTTAAAGAGAAGTCTCTTCAAATGTTTTGTTCTATTTACTTGGAGTCATCCCGGTCAATGATTTTAATGCAGAGCATAGATATATTTTACATATTTTACTATTGATTGCTAAAAAAATAGTAACAGTAAATTGGAAGAGTGTCAAATTACCAACGGTAATAGAATGGAAACAAAGACTGAAACAAGTGTACACTATAGAAAGAATGACTGCATCATTACAAATGAAAATGGATCTTTTTAAGCGGAGATGGCACATGGTTGAAGACTATTTGTATAATTAAACTTTTTGGGTTGTTGATGAGAATTGCTCTTATAAGCCCTGACATGAGGTGTTTTGTATTTATATAGATGTGTGCATATGTATACAAATATATGAATATTTCGATACTTGGCAATGTATCTATAGATATAGTATAATATCTGTAACAATAATAATACTATGTGGTGTAATTTATTTATTTTATTCTTTTTTTTTTTTTAATTTATGTCTTGTCCCAGATGTTTTGTTCTGTTTTATATTCTGCAAAAATCTAAATAAAAAGTTAAAAATAAATAAATAAAAAATTTTAGTCACCTGTGGAACGGACAGGACTGAAAAAACATCATCCAATCATTTTAACGGGCCCATCGAAATGATTGAATGGTGATATGTCTATCAAATTCAATTGCCATTTGTCCCTCCCTCCTCTGCGAGTACAATCCAGTACTCTGGAGGAGTGGCTTCGGGGAGAAGTCTGAAGAAAGGGGTTTGGACTTTTGAATTGTGTATTTTCAAAATATAGCTTGCTCGAACCGTTTTTCCAGGATCTCCTACCCTACCTTTAATTCTGTGAAAAATGTAGTAACACACATTATTGATACATATATTACTAAACTTAAACACCCTATATCTGTTTCTTTCAAGGATTTCCGATCAGATTTTACTTTTTTTTCCACATTCAAAACACATATTTGTGTTTCGGGGATGATGATTTGTGACATCTCAGCCATATTACTGAACTCAAACTTTTCGGGTAGACGATATTATCTTAAGATTAGTCAATAAACAACACATTTAAAAGTTTAGTCAAAAAGGTACCTTGTCTCTGACCACTTACTTGGTTTTGAGTCTGTCCTAATCACTAACATCTTCCTCTTTTTTGCTTTTGACTCTTTACGTTTGACCCAGTAGGTTTGATTTTATGATTTTTGGCTGTAAAAAGCCACCCCTTCAGATGAAATGTTGTCTGGGATTAACGTTCCAGCAGTTTTTAAGTCATCAAAACCCTTATCTCCCTGAAATCTACACCTATACCCACAGCTAATGAAGTTAAATTCCTGGTGATAAAAATGAGAAAATGATTGTGACTGATAAAATCTAAGGGGTGACTGAAACATTGACAAAATGTGACGTCATTACTGTTTTTTTTTTTTTTTTTTTAAATAATCTTTTTATTAGGACACGTTTTCAGTATATATATCCTCTCAGCACAGGTAGAGAAAAGTAGTACCCCTCCACCCCCCACCCACATTGGTCCACATTCACTTAATTATGCTTAAATAACAATTCTATTCTGTTATGTTTTGTATAGATGTTTTATCAAAGTAAGAGAGGAAAGGCTATAAATTTATTACTATTATTTCCTTGAAGTAGCTCATCAGGGCAGAAAAAGTAGTGTCAGTATTGTTTTGTTTTTTTCCTGTAAATGCTCATTAAAACAGTGAATATATTTGCTCT
Source organism: Sphaeramia orbicularis (assembly GCF_902148855.1). Lineage (NCBI taxonomy): Eukaryota > Metazoa > Chordata > Actinopteri > Kurtiformes > Apogonidae > Sphaeramia > Sphaeramia orbicularis. The sequence continues at coordinate 29,428,024 of NC_043963.1, forward strand.
ATTTGTGTTAGTTGGTGTGTGTGTGTTGCAAGTGTACTCCATGTGGTTGAATCCTCTTCCTCTTTATTTGGTTCATGTGGTAGAGGAGCTGCACAGCTGCCCTATCACAATCGACTTTGCTGTGTTTGCTACAGAGGGCAGACGGCCTCATGGTTTAGCTTCCTGTTTTTGTCACACGGGTTTCACATACGACACAAGTTTCCATGGAAACACTTGTGCCCATCCATTGTTGTGACTGGGACAAAAGAAAAAGGTTATGAAAGTGAAGTTTATCACTGGGGTTAAAGTAGATTACAGTAGAGAAGTATTGCTTATAAAACTGAATCACTGGGGGTGTAGGACAGTATATTATATATGAATTAAAACTGTATTATGCTACACTGTCAGTACATATGTGATGCGAGGTTGAAGAATCACTTAATTGTGTTTTGTGTGTGTTTTTTATCAGATTTGTTGAGATTTGTTGCATATTACCAAACAGATAGAGCTGGATTTGATCTCAAATGGGCTGGACCGGTAGAATAATAGCACAAAAACCTATAAATAATGCCAAATCCAAACTTTTTTCTTTGTTTTAGTCCAAAAAAAAAAAAAAATTACATGATGAAAATGTGTACATTTAAAAACTATCCTTTTGCAAAAAATGTGAATTATTATAACCTTTAATTTAACTAGCAGGAGTTACACAAAATAGAAATGACAGCCATACAGCCACACTAAAAATATACTGTACACAAAAAAGCATACATAAAACACAATAAAAGTCAGTGCTAAAAGCATGTATAAAACATTAAAATAAGAACATACATATAAAACACCACCATTATTTTAAAAGGTACTAAAAGTATAACAACAATGTTCCTTAAAAGCACCTCAAAGCAGAACCAGATTCAGTCAGTTAGAAAAACATCGACAGCCACATTTATCCTTTTCCCATTCATTTAAAATGACTTTGAATGTTAAAAGAGATCAATTCCTTTAGTTCGATCTCCTTCTCTAGGTTGTTCCAGGCAGGACTTTTGGAACTCGTAGAGACAACAGATCGTGGGACCATAGACTGTAAATAATGTCCATGTGAATAATTGGTGTAAAATGCAGTTTGTCATCTTTTCATAGTCATCAAATGTTCAGAGGCTCCGTAGTGAATGTGGAAACACTGTCATCTCCTACAACATTGATTCACCAGTAAAACCCATGGAGTTGGATCAATGACAGTGAATGGAGACACTTGGTTTACTGATATCATACTGAAAAAGTCAATTTGTCTTAAGTTTTCTCTGTTTCAGATATAATAAACTTCAACTTTAATCAGAGCTTTTATGAACATCTTCATGATCAGTAAATTAAATATAAGAAAACACTTAATTTTCACTGACAATTCGTAAAATACAGAGGGTAATATTACAGTAAATGGTGATAGGTCACTTAAGAAAAGTTCAATAGAGAGAAAAAATCATTTGGGAACTACCACAAAAGTCACACTGGGTCTTTATGGGTTAAACAAAAAAAAAAGCAAAAATGCCAGAATTTTCCAACTTTTCTCTTCTTTATATCAAATTGAATGTCCTTGGTTGCTCAGACATAACAAACTGTGTGAAGATGTGACCTGTTTTACTTTACACTCAAGTGTTTTCATCATATAAGAGTCTCACACAGTGACACACAGATACGTTTGTCCCATATCTGAAAGCAAACACTTACTGTCAAAGGAGGAAAATATTTCTCTCCGTGTTTATGCACATGCTTCTTGAATAGGTGCCAGATTTGGAGGTTTTGGACACAGTTGCATGAGTTTTGGCTGAATTTTTTTGCACTTTTTTCCCTGCAGGTATTTTGCACTAAGCTGACAGAGGCTGGAATCCCTCAGGATGTCATTACAGGGATCTTCTCCAACATCTCCTCCATCTACTGCTTCCACGACAAGTTTCTGCTCCCTGAGCTGAAAACTCGCATTACTGGAGAATGGTAAGGAATACACTCTCCCAGCATCTGCGGTCATTTACAGTGTTATTGGTGTTGTGTGTTTAACTTAAACAGCAGGGTTTCAGCAGGACGGGGGCATCATTGTTGGGTTTTCCAGCAGCATCAGATTGCTAACTTGTTTGTTTGTGTGTCAGAGTTGCAGAATGAGGGCATTTTCTGTAGTTTTTCACTGTAAGCGGGAAATTTACCTCTAGTGTGTGTTGTTGTGCCAGCATCAGCCACCCCTGGTAGATAATGACTCCTCTAGAGAGCTGTGTTTAGGGAAATCACCTGTCACATAATGGTTCCCCTCACATTATTTTGTGGAACTCATTAAAATTTTGTTGGCTCCAAATGAAAGGTTTTCCAATCAAGCGACATTCACGCAGCAAGTCTGAGAAGCACAGAGAATGACTTTTCAGCAGGTTATTAAGAAAAACTAATATTGAAATCCTGAAATAATTAGTTTATTTTCACGCCTTTGTCTTTTACTCATGAAAATGGCATCGGTTCTCAATGTTGTATAGTATTGTAAAGCTTTGAAAGCTCCGTCTATGGTTTAGTTACTGAAATACACACCCTGTGCTATTGTTTCTCCTCTTCTGTTAAAAGGTTTTGCGAATCCAGCCTTAAATTAAACAATTTCTTGCTGTTGCTGTAGGGACACCAACCCTCGTATCGGAGACATCCTCCAGAAACTGGCTCCGTTCATGAAGATGTATGGGGAATATGTGAAAAACTTTGACCGAGCCATGGACTTGGTCAACACCTGGACACAGCGGTCGTCACAGTTCAAGAGTGTCGTTCAGAATATACAGGTCTGTGTGTGTGTGTGTGTGTGTGTGTGTGTGTGTGTGTGTGAACTCCTAGAAAGAAAAAAGAATTAGTTGTTTAACCCTCAAAGACCTAAACAGCTGCCGGTGATCTAAAGTGTTTAATAACTTTTAAGCCACTAATCTTACCAATACATGTAAATAATTCAGGCAAAATACAATTTCATAGCTTTCATAAGCTTCATAAGTTCCATAGTCAATGTGGAAACACCATCACCTTCTGCCAACATGGATTCATTCATGTAGTTTGTCTGTAGACGCTTGTTTTTGCGTTCAGTTACTGATGTATTTTGTTGAAAAAGTCCCTTGTACTTCACTTTTCTCTGTTTTGATATAATAACCTATGAATGATTCAGAAGATTTACATGGTCAGTAAATTAAATGTAATAAAACACACGATTTTAACGGAAATGCAGAGGATAAAATAGTAAATATTGATAAATCAATTAGGAAAGGTTAGATTTAGAGATTTTTTTTTTTAAAGTCAGCACAAAAACAGTTGTAGGTCTCTAAGGGTTAAAAAAAATCTTAAACTTCATGAAAATGAGGCTTAATTGTGTAGTATTAAATGACTCATTTCTGAGCTTTTCCCTGTATTTTATGTCTCTGTGCTGCTCTTCACAACAGCTGCAGTTTAATCAGCTCAAATATTTGTGATTTCATGTGAACCAACAGAAACAGGATGTGTGTGGGAACCTGACGTTGCAGCACCACATGCTGGAACCGGTCCAGAGGATTCCCAGATATGAACTGTTGCTCAAAGACTACCTGAAAAAAACTGCCTGATGATGCTCTGGACCGAAAAGACGCAGAGAGTGAGATATGAGCAGTTTTATGAACATACTGTTTATGAGAATTCAGGTTCATAGGAACAGTCTAGTTACAGTTTCCTGTCCTGTTTATCTCGTCTTCATCATCTGTGTACGTGTCTCACATGTAATTCACTCTGAAGTCTTGTCTATAAATGGTAAATGTGGCAGATATATTAGTGTACACAGTTAGCACTTGTGTCAGTAAAATGCCCATTTTAGATTCATACTTCTGCTTTTCTAGTTGTTTTCTTTATAAATGCACATGAAGACTAAATAGTTCAGCCTTAGATTTTTTTTACTAGAAGAAAAGATGTGTTAAAGTTATAAAAATGAAAATGCCCTGAGATATATTGGCTCCCAGATCCACCCTCTGGAAGGCAACAGTGAAGCAGATACATTTCCATTTGTGCTAAAAATGTTTGGATTTAAGAAAACATTTATGGTTCTGCTGAGTTACAGACTGAGACTGCTCAGAGGAAAGAGTAAAAAAGTAGAACCTCTGGAGCGATGGGATGAAACCAAACTCTGAATTCAGAATATGAGCCATCTCACACCTTCTGAATTAGTTTAACACAGCATTGGCCACGTTTCAAACTATGAACAGAACTTTATTACCAGGCGACATGAAAAATATTTCTTTAACACTATTACTGCGGAAGACATTTCACAAGACTTTTCTACTACCCTGCAATATTTAACCCTTTATAGTTCACTCATAGAAATACTCTGAAATTCAGAATTTTAACCTTAGTGTGTTATTGGAGGATCTAACAAGACTTTATTACTTTTGTGCAATTTTTATTGTCATGTAGAAAATCAAGGTCAGTGAAGTTACCATATTTGGTTCCTTGCCCATAAGTGGCAATAAATAAATAAATAAATAAAAATCAAAGAATTATATGTAAAAATAAAAGAAAAACACACATAATTTGAAAGGAACATGTATTTTGGAACACTGGAACATAATTTTGAGAAAATTACAACAACATACATGGTGATACAGACACCTGTCAACATACACATTATCACTGTGAACATCATTACCTAAGATAAGATAAGATAAAATAAGATAAGATAAGATAAGATAAGACTGTATTGATTCCACCATGGGGAAATTTCACAGTTAACAGCATCAATATACAACACACCAGCGCAAGAGAAAGACAGGTATAAAAAAACAAGCAAAACAAAACCATACATCAGTACTATTACTTCATGGTACCTAACAAAGCAGGTACACTCACTGTTCATGCAGAGGCGGACCTTACGGACCCTGTAGACCACATTGGACCTGAGATTATTACCTCACTGTCCACACTGGAACTTTTGCTGTCACTGTCTTGTAATGTGTGCAGAAATTACCAAAAATAGTTACTTGCTCGATAAAGCATTAAGGGAGCCCATGAATTAAGCTTTTTTACTGTAGTATGTGACTTTTTGTACTTAGTTTTATAAATACATAGATATTAAAGAACACTGCCACTAACTTCGATTTCCGTAAATTAATTTAGCTTCCTAAAGCTTCTCGTATTGTTTGAAGACGAGCATTTACCTCTTGGTAATGACCTACTTGGTGTAATTTGTTCATTTATTCTGCTTTAATGATGATGGCAGGATGTTAAGCAGTTCCGTTAAAAGTAAGGCTGCCATGATAATGAAGTTTTGAGCTGATGATTAATTGTAATACATATAATTATGATTAATGATTTGTCGTTTTCTATTAATATTATACCAGTAGTATAACACAAGCCTAACATTAGTTTAATTCTATACACAGGACACCTACCACACATAATTGAAAGCCACATCTGTTTTTCTTTCAGGCTTCATAAACAAAATCTAATAATAATTTAAATATACAAAGTCTATTACTGAAAATGCACTGTTGGCAATAAAGTTGGAATAAAATATTTTTCATTTCATTCTCATGAAATAATTGTAACAATGTGATTTATTCTTGATAGATAAATTGTAACTGGGACTCAGTATGTTATATAACACCTGGGTAAAGGTGATTACTGATGCATATAAATAGGAATTAAAAGAGGAATGTGTCTGAAAACAAAATTATTACAACTTTAGGGGCAACAGTGTATTTCAGGAAATTATAGATATTGTCACATACCAAAAGTGACTTAAATAACAGCAGCACAGAAGAAGATGTTATTAAAAGAACACAAGTCAAATCTTAAACAGTGTAAAAACTAATTGGTGAATGGATGTGATTATCCAAAATAATTGCATCTAAGTCAGGGTTAACTACTTTTAATGTAATTCTCCATATTCTGATGTTCTTGATATTTACCTGCACATTATTTCCTTCATCATTGGTGTTTTCAGTTCAGTGGAAGTTCTTTCTCGTTCACTACAGTAGAAGTTTGTCGCAGTGGTTCTGGCCTCATTTCTCCCAGCTGTGTGTCACCTCTGTTCTAAGTAGGGCATGATTGAAACAGATGACTCAGGTGCTCACAGGCATTAATACTAGACTCTGTGTACTGGCTAAGAATAAGGCTAATGCACAAAGTGCAGTTGCTGTAAAGAAAGTACATGTTCAGTGCTTGAGTTTATAAAAATCCATGTTATATCATTATAGTGACAGCACTGACAAATGCTGCTTTCCACTGATGAACATGTGTTGATGTTTGTTTGTGTTTGTGTGTTTCAGAGGCACTGGAGCTCATCTCTACAGCAGCTAATCACTCAAATGCAGCAATCAGGAAAATGGTAAATAACACTGCATTTAACTTATCTCATCTGTCCATACGTCACATTTACATGAACTTTATTAGAATAAAGGAACAGTTTGAGGGAATTCCTTCACATTTGGAACGAACACTAAATTAGATAGATAGATAGATAGATAGATAGATAGATAGATAGATAGATAGATAGATAGATAGATAGATAGATAGATAGATAGATAGATAGATAGATAGATAGATAGATAGATAGATAGATAGATAGATAGATAGATAGATAGATAGATAGATAGACAGATAGATAGATAGACTATTTTGGTGGTTAAAGGTCATGAAACAAGTTTTTAGCCAAAGATCCAGAATTTACATGCTACTCTATCCTTTAATGGAATGATTTTTTGCTTTTTTTAAAAATGAAATAATGCATTTTAAAACACTTCCCTGTGGTCTACATAAACTGTAAATTCTATGCTTGGTTCTGAATTCTTCATTAATTCAACTCCACAGGTCCATCTTCAACCCTATTTCTGAGTAATGACACCAGAAAGGTTGTTTTGAGCGCTGGCCCTTTAAATGCAAATGAGCCACTTTATGCCCCGCCCCCTCCAGGTTGTTGACTGTGCTGCTCTGTCCTGTTCAACCAACAACGGGACATTTTAGTTTGAACATATTTTCAGTATGGACTACAACCGCTGCTGCTGACAAACAATTATGTCGTACTCAGAGAAATGCTCGTCGAAAGTCTTGACCTTATATGTGCAAATGTCGTGACGTAACTAGTTATAGACGTAGCAAATTAAGCAGGAATTAAAACACATTGTAGAAATCGACTAGATTTTTGCCTAAATGAATATAAAGATAGCTTTGCAGCACCTGGAGGGTTCAAATTCAAACTTTTTGAACTATTAGGGTCCAAATACACAAATAAATGTACAAAGACTAATAAAAGTGGGTTTAGCAAAAATATGACCCCTTTAATGAATGAAATGGTGGCATTTTACACCCAAAAGGTCAAAGGTCAACTTCACTGAGCCATTTAGAAATACCTTAGCGTCCATTATTCAACACTATATTCCTCTGTAGCAATCGATTCTACTGAAGACAGCAAATTCTGCTTTTTCTTTTATGCTTTCTGATGTCTTACTGAGCTTGACAAAAGCCAGTCGGTGTGTGTTGCCCAATCTGACGCCATGCTGTCAGTCACCATGAGTCTAAGGGAGTGAACAAGTCGAAACAGCGCAGACAGGAAGTTGCTGTTTCCTGCCTTATGTTTCACAGCTTGCAGAAGCCTTTGACACTCATCCTTTTTTAATTTCTTCCTCTGTCTGGCCATGCAATGTCTACTTCTAATGTCCTTTAAGCATCTGAAGCACACAGATATATTATTGAACTAAAACAGAAATATAATACCTGCTCACTGCCTTACTGTTCCTTCTATGTCCTTCCTCTGGGTCTTTGCTGATAGCTGATAACCCCATCTAGTGGAGCAGGCTGTGTTTGCTTTTATTATTGTGCTTTTGCTCATCCTTTTCTTATTGTATGTTTGCAGGAGAAGATGCACAAACTGCTGGAAGTTTATGAGCGACTTGGGGGGGAGGAAGACATAGTTAATCCAGCCAATGAGCTCATTAAAGAAGGACATATCAAGAAGATGTCAGCCAAAAATGGAACAGCACAAGATCGATACCTCTACTTGGTGAGACGGTTGAACTGTTGCAGAAATATCAGACAAGGACAAAACATCAACGTTGTGCTTTTTATTTGGATCATATCACAATTGAAATAAATCCTTCAAGTATTTGGAGCACCAGACTTTAGATCTCACAAATATAACCCCTCCTCTAGCATTACTGCATTACTGTCCATGCTATTCATAATTTCCATTTTTTATCTCTGATCTAGTTCAACAATATGGTGCTATACTGTGTGCCTAAACTCAGACTGATGGGACAGAAGTTCAGTGTCAGGGAGAGGATTGACATCGCTGGCATGGAGGTAAAGTTGTGCTTTTCATTCTATCGCATATCTTTTGTTCTCCTTTTTAATTTTTTTTTTACCTCATCTCCAATTGACTTTTCCTTTATTTGCTGATTACAGGTGCAGGAAAATGTGAAACAGAATCTTCCTCACACGTTTGCCATCATTGGCAAGCAGCGTTCACTGGAGCTGCAAGCCAGGTACAGACACTGAACCAGCCTGAATTTCATCCCTGTAAAGCCTGAACCATTAAATCATTGACAGAAAATTCCAGTTCTTTGAAAATGGAGCCTTTATTGGTCCTTCTGAACAACCAGTAAAAATGTTTTTCAAATATCAGTTTCCTTGTTATAAGTGTCAATTTTGTATCATATTTGATACATCGGGTCTCACTGCTTAAAAAATTATTATTTTTGAACAAACAAAAACATAATATAACACAAACATGTCTAACAAATTGGTAATTCCTTTTCAAAATTGCCAAAGTTCTGCCTCCTTCCTCATTAATGACAGTCTTGCAAGTGTCACTGGAAAGGCCTCTGGTAAATGAATTCCTCCCCCCTGGTGGATTATCCGTGTATTGCTTGTATCTAATTGTATATATCATGTTTTTCAAGAAAAAAAATATCATACTGATCATGTAGAGGGCTTCAAAACTCATGTATCAAATATGATACATCTGGCGTTAAAGGGTTAAAATCCACCATTTCTGTAATGAATATAAATAAGTTCATTGCAATTCCACTGTTGGCTGATAATATGATTCCACTGTTTTATTGATTATATGAGTAGTTCAATTATATCATTGCAATTTGGTGTCGATTAAATAACCCCCACCATCTTTTATTTGCTTTCCAGGACAGCTGAAGAGAAGGAAGATTGGATTCAGGCAAGGATCACACACATGCTCCCAAACATGTCGTACACCCACACACATATGTACACACTGTCACTGTCTGACACGCGTGCTCTTGCAGCATTTTGGTTCATGTGCCTTTTCATAGTAGTGCTTATTAAAAACTGGATTTACAGATTTCCTTCCCACACTCATTCAGTGTGTTTGGGAATAATATTCTCTAATCAAGCGCCTCATTATTGCACATTTAGCCCATTACAGCAGAGTAAAGCTGATTAAAATATTTCACAGCCTGGAAAGGTAGGTGGGCGTTTGTATGCACGAGAGAGGTGCATAAATGAATAGAGGCAGCATTTAATAAGCTGACAGGAAGAGAAATCTAAAGATTTAGGGAAGGTTTTTGTGCATCACTGAAGAGGCAGGTCTGCAGACACTGGAGCTTTGATGTCCTCATGGCTATTGTTCATTTGCAGCATTGACAGCGTAGACGGTACAGCATAGATGATCTCCTTGTTCCTACTCAAACAGTGAAAGCAGAGGCTCACGTTATCATTTTCTTTTCATTTTAGATAATCTGTTCCTCTTGAGGTAATTACTAGATTCTTTAAGTGCAGCAAAACAAAAATTTTAAGTTTGTACATCCCAGGATAGTTATCTGTAACATACACTATATGGACAAAAGTATTGGGACACGTTGAATTCAGGTGTTTTTCTAACAGGGCTCTGTGGCAAAAGTTTTATGTTATGATTATATTATCATTATATTTATATAATATAAATATCATTGCATTTCATTGCTTTGTTTTGTTTAAATTGTTATCTTTACTTCCAAATCACCTCAGAGATGTTTTTTTTCGTAGTTTCTCTCAAAATTGTTTTTTTTTTTCTTTTTTTTATCCACAACATGATTTTAAATGTTCTACCTCTAAATTTCAAAAAATATTTTTTGTGCTTTGACTGGAAATAATAGTTTTCTACCGCAACTAACCATCTCCTTCCTTCACATGTCACTCAGGGAGAAAAATCTCCCATTAAATTTTAAGGAAATAGTGATGTTTATTTCTCAAATCAGCATGAACAGGACATTTTACGAGTTGTAGTCATGATGTGTCCCAGTATTTTTGTCCGTGTTGTTTATGAACATTAATATTTTGTTAAATATTTCCTTATTTACAGTCAGACCGTGAAAAATATTTTAGAAATTTAGAGGTAGAATATTTAAAATAGTCATGAATAAAAATAAAACTGATAATGAGGAAAATTAAGTAAAAACCATCTCTGAAGCATTTTGGAAGCAAAAATAGCACTTTAAGCAAAACTAATTAATGCAATGATATTTATCCCAATATAAAACAATATTGTGATATTTGTCTTTATTGTTTTGTAGCCCAGACCCCTGTTAGAAAAGAAACATCTGAATTCAACATTTTTGAATACTTTTGTCCATGTATTTTTGTTTTTTTGTTTCATGATTATAATAATGCATTACCACTCACTGTTTCTTTTCTCTCTTCTGACTTTCAGGTGATCCTGGCCACCATTGAGCGGCACAAGCAAAACAGCGAAACATTCAATAAAGCATTCAACAGCTCTTTCTCCAGAGAAGATGACCACCTGCCTGACTCACCGGTTGGTCATTCACCCCCATTATCAGTCACTTCACTGATCACTCAATTAGTGGGTCATCCTGCACAATTAATCATCAGTAGCCAGTGCAGTCCATCATAGTGTGGTCTTTGTTTGCCCAAACAACTCCCCATCTATGGATGTGGTACAATCATACGTATAAAGAAGCTCTTTCTTTCCATCGCTGATAGTTGCACATGTAGCATCTGCATGTCTCTTCTCCCAGAACTCTCTCATGACCTAATAGGGAAAACCTAAGTGAAAGTGTATACAAAACTCTTATGGATCTGCTCTGACCCACTTTGAGCTGGCTGGAGATGGATTCTGGCCAAAAGTAACTTGACACAAGCCCGATGAGCAGATTCAGCTGGTGTAGACTGCCATCTAGTGGTGATATAACTCAGTGCAGGAGAAAGTGACCAGTGCTCAGTGTGTTTATTCCTCTCCTCAGGGTCCCTGGTGTAACACATCCATCGACTCAGATGGCGAAAAACTGCATGAAAGGGTAAGATATTTTTACCCAGGAAAATATTTTGTTCAATGTGGCACAAAAATATAAATCTTTGAGGTCAAGCGCTTAGTATTGCATTATTTTGGTTTATCAAACTGATTAAAAGAACATGAAATGGGGTTTATTTGCATATCACATACAAAGACAGTGTGAAATTCAGCTATTAAAAATACTACTGACCCTGTAAACAATAGTTTAAGGGGTTCTTTAGCTATGCAAGCAGTTGTTGTCACTGCAGGATAACATTCATTTTAACCCAACTAATAAAACATTTAGTATGTGGAACAATTTGTATTTAAAGAAAAATGCTTTAAGAAAAAAAACTCCTTGTATTTTTCTTTTCAAAGAAAAAGACCTCTCGCTTGTGTTGATGATAATTAGGATTAGGATAGATTATTACTACCTATCACTCTTTTTATCTACAGTCACGGAAAAAATTATTAGACCATCAAAAGTCATCAGAAACAATGGTTATGCAATCAAGTACTAACTCCTGTGTGTATCATGTGACTAAAACAGACCAAAAAGAAAACATGGAATGCCTAAAAGCACTGTTTTTGGCAGTGCAATGCCGTAGATATTGATGCAAGAAGTTAAGTGATTTTGGTTATTATCAAGAAAACATGGAAAATGGCTAGATATCAGCTCTTAAATTAAACTCTTATGAGCTGTTTTTGTTGTTATCATTATATTTGTCCAAACAAATGTACCTTTAGTTGTACCAGGCATTAAAATGAACAAGAAATTGAAGAAAACAAGGGTGGTCTAATAATTTTTTCCACGACTGTACAACACAAACCTGTTCTAAAACAATAAAAAGTTCATATTTTCTAAAAGTAAATGATTTCAAGCCCAACTTTTCCAAAGTGTGTCCACATGTTTGTATAATAAGACCTGTCAGGTAGACTCGACTCCTACATATCATATGAAATGTCAGTTTGATTTCTGTTTTAGATGTCTGCTAGAGAGCATGTCCATTTGTCTGGGTGCTCATACAGTTTTAAGGAGAAGATGGGCAAAGCAAGCAAAAGGAACAAAGCCTCCAGATATCCCTATTGGTTTCCCAAAAGTCTGAGGACCTTGACATATGACTACTTTTTTTTTTTTATGTCTTTTATACAGAAGAGTTCCAAGAAAAAGGAGAAAGAAAAGCAGACGTGTAAAGGTTGCAACGAAAGCTTCAATTTCACCAAACGCAAACACCACTGCAAAGCCTGCGGAGCGGTGAGTGCAGATGTTAGACGGGAAATTTGAAAGGAGAAAGAGAACAAGTAGGAAAATCTTTCGGACAGTTAACCGTCAACTGTGTGGTATTTCAACGCTGTCTCCCCTTCTCTCTCTCTCTCTCTTTCTCTCTGTGTCCTTCTGCAGGCCATCTGTGCAAAGTGTTCAAAGACCTTGGACAACAAAACGAGTCGAGTGTGCCCGGAGTGCTTTGAAGCCAGCCTTAGCCTGGAGAATCTGGGCGTTAGTGAACAGAAACGAAAAGCTGCGCCTGAGGTGAGACTCACATTTGGAGACAACACACACATACTGAGAAAGACTGAGTAGCAAGTGTACAATAGTTTACTTCTCTGCCGTGATTCATGTCAGTCCAAGTGGATCCAAGTCTCCTAGTGTACCAGCAGTGAAATACAGTAACCAGAATGCACTGCTGCAGCACAGCCTGAAAGAAGAAGCACAATAATGGCTTAATGTAAGATGAGAGGGCCTTGGATCTCACATTAAAACACATTATACAGAGACATTGACCGTGATGTGTCAACGCATATTCACATTGAAAGATCAACTGATCCCTTTCTGGCGATTTATAAGATTATCTGAGCTCAAGGAGGACCAGCCGTCTCTGCTGACTCATCGGTCTGCTTCAGCGTCTGTAAATGTCTGACGGTACACGACGCAACACAGACACGGTCTAATCTGGTTACACGGAAAACTTGATCATTGTATCGCTTACTGTTATTAAATTAAATAAATGATCCTTCAGACTCACTGATGATCTTAGTCCACTTCACATTTACACTTTATCAACAGCTAAACAAGTGTAGAAAACACGCCTGCAGTGATGTTACGTACCAGAGGAGGGAGCTCTAAACCAGACCAGGGTTAGATAAGGACCAACAGGAGCATGAACACCTGGTCATGGACAAATCTCACTGTGTCCTACATCGAATCCTTGTTAAAGGCTGTTATGTAACGGTGCACTGTGGGAGATCTGGGTTGCTCATCAAATCTAAACCCTCAAACATGATGCAGATAGTTTGGAAGTACAAACTCAATCTAAGTGCTTTTTCTGCTAAAATCAAATGTTTTGTTTTGTTTTTTTGTCTTTTACATAGCTGCTCATATTGTATATTGACACCCCCTAATGTAAAGGTTTTTTTTTTCAGAAATAAAGCAGAAATTAACCCATAAAGACCCAAACAGCTACAGACCAAAACCATCTACTGATCTAAAATGTTTAATAACTTATAAACCACTAATTTGATCAATCCATGTAAATAACTGTTGTAAAATGCAGTTTGTCATCTTTTCATGGTCATCAGATATGACCCATTTGGGCGTTCAGAGGCTTCATAGTTCCCGTGGAAAGACTGTCATTTTCTACAGCATTGATTCACCAGTAAAACCCATGGAGTTGGATCAATGACAGTGGATGGACACACTTGGTTTATGTTCAGTTTTTTGATAGATTTTCCTGAAAAAGTCACTTTTTCTTCAGTTTTCTCCATTTTTGATATAATGACCTCCAACTTTAATCTGAGCTTTTGGGAACATCCACATGATCAGTAAATTAAATGCAGGAAAATACCTGATGTTCACTGAAAAAAATGCAACAAAAAAAAAAACCAAAAACAGAGGATTATATCATAATAAATTGTGATAACTCACTTAAGAAAAGTTAAATGTAGACAAAAACAATATTTTGGAACTGCTACAAATGTAGCACTGGGTCTTTATGGTTTAAGTATTTGATGATTATTTTTATACGTAGGTGGACATCTGTATCGCAATATCTGTTGAAACAGCAGATTTTTTTTTTTTTTTGAGGGGGGGGGTTATCTATGTTTTTTGTTTTGATGTTGTTTTGTGGCTGTTTTCTTTTTTTTTCAGTTTAGTGTAGTTTTGGGTTTTTCTTCCTCTTTTTAGCTTTGACTTGTGCAATTCATTTTCTTCCTTTGCTACTTTAAATTAACTGGTACAGTAACTAACATTGTTGAATGAGCATTGTTATCAAGGTGTGTTCATGATTGTATGTGATCAATGTTTGATCTAGATGATCAATAAAATTAGTTTAAAAAAAAAAAAAAAAGACATACTATTTACAGTATATTGTTGTGTTCACAGAGGCAGACATCTCTGACAGCGGAGAACTGCATACTGTGTGGTCACCTCCAGGTACAGGAGAAAGGAAAGACCTGGACTAAGATGTGGGTGGCTGTCACCAAAGCCGAGCCTCTGGTGCTCTATGTGCAGAGCAGTGGACAGGTAAGAGTTAAAAACACTTTCTCTAAAGATGATATTTGGACATATCTGTTGTTTACAAACTAAAACATATTTCCATCTGTTTGAGGCAGTATGTTTGTCACTTACCCATATAGTCTACTCCTACTGTGAACCTTCCCAGTAGAGATAATCATTGTGTCAATAAGGATTTCTATACATTGCACATGCGACTTCAGACAGCCACAGAGAGTTTGCTGATAGTCTTGCTTTCTGTACGTCCTGTTTACTTCCTCCAGTTTTAGCAGGACATCTGTACTGAGCAGCGCCCGGGCACATGACTGAGCATGTGTCAGTCAGATCTGTCCATTCTCCTGTGCCAGGCTTGTCTGTGCGCTGTCTGTGCTCTATAGATTTGGGCCAGGAGGATTTGGTTGCCCTGAGTGTGACCTCAGGTAGCTGCTCTGCTGTGGGACCGGGTTGTGGCTTGTATTGACCAGATAAAAACAAATTCAGTTCCTTGAAAACTTGGCCCCCCGTTTGTAGAAATAAATCTGCTCCGAGTGTCCCAAAGAGATGTATGAAACTAGTGGTTGACATGATTGCTTGAAAAAGATTCCCCAAAGCAATCATGTTTGGAAAGCTTTCTACCAGATACTGCCATTCATACTGGATGACACAGAGGGGAAGTCAGCCTGTTAAAGCTTCCCTGATTCATTTCCAAGACTAATATCCCAATCCCCCAACAGAAAGCTGCCATTCCAAAGATTAGGATTAATGGGAGTTGGATAAGCATTTCCTGATTATAGGCAAAGAAAGAAGGGCAAAGGAAAGAGGAGAGCATGGTTTACTATACATGCTTAGTGGAGTGTATTATCTTGAGCCGTCACCTGTGTATGTGTATGTGTATTGTTTTTGTCTTGTCTTCATCTAGAGATGGACGATAAGGTGATAAAAGTTCAATCTTTTTCAGTGCTAAGAATAATTTACAATGTTAATTGACTGCTTTCAGGCTACACAAACTAGACAAAACTCGATTCAAAAATACTGGTCTTTACTAAAATTATATGACATATATGATTGGAGAAACATTCTGACAATTTATTTATTAGAAAAAGCAAAACAGGTTTCATTTTGGAAAATCTCCAGAGGAATATTCGTAATTTTGCAAGAAAGCAAAACCTCACTTAATCATATCAATTTTATATATTTCTCAGCCCTATCTTTATCAAATTAAATTGTGTCAAAAACAGTTGCTGAGACAAACAAACTTTTGGTTTATAGTTTTAAATAGTTTATATATATTTTTATTTTTAATCTCAGTAAATAGCTAATTGCTTTAATGAGTGAATAAATACTTTTATTTCTATATCAGCTATTTTTAGTGTGGTCGTAGTGCTAGTTTTTAAGGTTGTATAATGAAGAAAGTCTTGATTTATAGAAAGATTGCATGAAACCAAGTATCATTTAGAAGCCTTTTGCTTATCAAAGGCTTCATTTCACTGAAAAACATAAAATGTCATACAGAGGTGGCCTGCACACTGTTGTGTGTCTTAAGAAGTTCAATTTGAATGAAAACATTGCCTTATAACAGTGTACAGACCACTTTATTACCTCACCCCCTGTAGGGGAGGCAAGGGGTATTGTTTTTGGTTTGGTTTGTTTGTTTGTTTGTTTATTTGCTTCTTTAACACTTTAGCAGCAAAACTAGTGGATGAATTCATACCAAATTGGGTTTATAGATTGCCAGTGACCCAGAACAGATGTGATTACATTTGGGAACAGTAGGTCCAAGTTCACATTTTTTAGGAATTTCCAAATCTTTTTTTTTTTTCCCATTTACTTATAATAGCCGAAATTTGTGTATTCTATCTATGTCTATGCTGACATCACCACACGCATAGACATGATGACATCAGCTGGATCGATGCCAACATAAGCTACAATAATTGCCATGAGTTGGGTTTGTTGTGCCTGACCACTTGTTTTGACTATGACTTGCTTTTGTTTTGGCTTGATCTTTGCACTTTTGCTTTTTCTCCCATATTGTGCAGTCATTTTAGTCTGGTCTACAATAAACCATTTTAAGAGGAAAACTAAATTTTAATCAAATTAATGTTTCACTACTAGCTTGTTTTTGTCTCAGTTGTCATTTATTACAATAAACCCTGGTTCACATCGTTGTTTTTTTCTGCAGGACTCCAAGGGAGCGCGTGGGATTCCTCTACCTGGTTTCGAGGTCAACCTGGTGCCATCAGGGGAAAAGTCGGAGGCAAAACACGCTTTCCGACTCAGTCACACCCAGCAGACTTTGCTCCTAAGTGCCCAAGATGCAGAACTGCAGTCTAAGTGGGTGGACATCCTCTCAAAAGCTGCTCGTGGAGAAACACCCACAGATGCATCGACGAGCCTCACTGAACACAGGAAGAGCCAGTAGTGGCCACAGCGGAGTCACACCCCCTTCCTCCCCCTCTCCTGTGTATAGAGCACAGATTACTTGAAATCACTTTACCTTGGCACTTTTTGTTGTTTTGTTAGTTTTTTTTTCTTTGTAAGGACCACTCAATCCTTCCTATGCCACTTCAGTCTTATTTTAATGACCACACAGATACTTCTTGTCATTATCTTTCTCTGTTTCTAAACACACAAACATAAGATGGACCACCATCACCACTGTATGTGTGGTTAGGATATTTTATTTTTCAGTGTTTTCACAGTCAAAGAAGAGCTTGTTTTATTTGTAATATAGCTAATGAAGGTTCCTGTATTTCTTTTTTAAGATGAAGTTTCCTCAACATTATGCGACTGTGTTGTGAAGCATTAACTTGTGCGTGTCTTCATTTGTGTGAATGTGTATATGTGAGTGTGGGTTGAGTGGGAGTTCCCTCCCATGTTTATTAAGTATTGAATGTTAGTGTAAGAAACCTGCAACACCTCTCTGTTCTCTTCATCCCTGCTGGGAACACAGTGGCAGTTCAGTGGGTATTGTACAGTATGTATACTATAGTGCGATGTAAGGAAACAAAGAAAAAAGGCGTTTTAACTTAAAATAAACAGAGATGTGCACATTTGTGGCTGGCCACCTGTTGCTCCCACTGTCAGCTCCCATCTTACAGACCCCCTCCTCATACTTGTCTTTCTTATATTGGTAATAATCCCCTCCCTTTTACTGTCTTTGGACTCTGAGACCTCTGATCTAAGGCAGAAAGTGGTCTGATTCACCACATTTCCAAACTCTTATTATTGTGACTCACCCAGATGAGAGTACAAAGCCAGAATGAGATCTTGTGGCCTCATTTCTGACCCAATGCTGCAGGTTCAGTTTCTCAGTATCTCCACGTGTATACATGCTGAAAAAAAATCCTTTCCATGTAGTTTTCTCTCTCAGCATAGCAACTGTTTGCCTGCTTCTTTCCCTTTGGTGATGTGATGGAAACCAAGTACTGTACTGTAAAACTGTTTATTCTGCCTTCCCCCCTGTACCCTGCTCCTATCAGCACCAGCCTTCAAGCAAAAGTAGCAAAAAACTCATCATTGGATCTCTTTGTGCATGTAAACTCACTCATATTTATGTACCGTGCTATGAAATCTTGCAGAATCCCCCTGTTCCCCTTTTTAATGCTCCAGAATTCATTCTTGTCGTACTGTAAGTGAGCAGAGTCAACATAGAGTGTTTAAAACATGGACTGTGCGCGGTGGAAAAGCAGTCAAGCATATCATCAATAAACAGACCTTGTGGTTCATTTAGGACCACGTTGTCTCTTCATCTGTCTCGTGTTTTCTCCTTTTGTTGCTTCTGGCTTCATCACCTACACACAACCGAGCAAAATATGTGTTATGAGTTGTCCACGAGAAATGTCATGCAGAAAATATAAGGTGCATCCACCACCGATCTGCAAACAGAAAGGCCAACAGAAAGCTTAATTTAATATCTCGACAGGATATGGAAGGGTTAACATTGTATCTTTTCTATGAATAACATATTTCTGTGAATGTTAGGATTACTAGACTTATCTTGTGATTCATATCAAGTTCAATTTCTGTTTTCTTTTCAGTTCACGATGTCTAAAATAGACGTTTCAGGGATTATAGATATAGTTTTCAGTATTTTGACTGACTACAGTTTTTTGGCAGCAGGAAACTATTGAAAAACTAATTTTGATGTGAAAATGAAAAATGGTAGTTTAACTTTTCTGGCTTTGTCAGCTTTGATACAGTTTCTTAGATGAGTGCATTTTTATCTTGGCATGTGGGTATGCATTTTAAGAGTGTCTGATATAGATTCAAAGCACTGGATCAGATAGATCTATTGCAACTGTGAAGAAAAACCTTTATCGACATGAAGCCAAGCACACTGTGTCTCTTTAAAGAACAGGTTGGCTGTTTGTAGCAAAATATCCATCTGTCACCATGAGAACAGCTCTGAAACTCCCTGTGCTCTGCTGACTTAATGCAAGGTCTCCGCAGCACAGGCAGATTATTTAACGGTCATCTCAGTGCTGCCGTCTAAATCTGGTGTCTAAAGATAATAATCCCAGTGATCCAGCTGTGTTGTATATCTTTTGTATGCTTCACAAAGTGATCAGTTTCATTACTGCTGCTATAGGAAAAATACACACAGAGACATTGTGCAGGAAAACATGACTGACTGTAAAGATTATGGGCTTGAATTATGGCTGATTTCAACTCTCAGAAATGCATGTGTATATAAAAGAAGGTGTGGAATGGACTGGGTGTATAAAACTGTTGTGGTTGCCTTAGATCCAATTTTCTACATCTTGATTTAATTCATCTTCTCTCTTTTTTTTGGTTTTGT
This sequence comes from Sphaeramia orbicularis, assembly GCF_902148855.1. Classification (NCBI taxonomy): domain Eukaryota; kingdom Metazoa; phylum Chordata; class Actinopteri; order Kurtiformes; family Apogonidae; genus Sphaeramia; species Sphaeramia orbicularis. The sequence continues at coordinate 29,447,560 of NC_043963.1, forward strand.
CTCAACTTTGCAGTCATCACACTTGCTTTTGCAGATCTTGAGGGCATAAATTTATTGATGTACATTTGCAAAAAAAAAAAAAAAAAGGGGTGGGGGTGGGGGGGTGAGGACAGCTATCGATAGGAGGTATGAACCATAACTTCTTTATTTAGCAAGTCAACACTAAGTGTCAAAATGATGAATTGGAAGGCTGGCGTCTCTGTAGAGCTGTGAGCTTTGGTGCAGAGATAGAGAGCAAACTGCTGACTGCTTCCTTCTGTCATAGTTTTACATGCTGTACATCTAGAACAGAGTGGAGCCGGGTAGGCGCCGTGTCTACTGCAGGACAGAAACCATGCTGAGATAAGCCCTCATCGTCCTGCCCTAGAAAATGTAAATCAATGAAATCTTTCTTTGAACATATATCCAAATAAGTTTTGTGGTGAATATGTGGATTTAAACAGCCGATGGGCAGGAAGTGTGAGTCTCTAAATGTTTGTGAGAGGAAATAGAGGTTTACATACAGTACCTTAGTCTCACCCCTCTCTTCTGTTTTTAGTTTTGTTTGTGTGTGCACAATTAAAACACAGTGACATGAGTTGCAGCGGGACTGTCTCATGTCAGAGGCCTCGAGGTTCTAGTGATGGCTCTGTTTATCAAGGGCACAGATTTAATGAGCATAAAAGGTTAGTCGAATGTCACCATTTATTCTTGTCAGGAACGTGATGAAGGCAAAAACAAAACTCAGATGAAGATTTTTCAGTGTTTCCAGCTGTGGTCATGATTCTGTGATGTCTTTTCCTCTTGTACAGCAGCTGAGGAGAATGGTTTTAATGGGAAAGCTGTCATATGGCAATGGAGCATAAGCCTCTTACCAGATGTTTGTGTGTGTGTCTGCGTGTGTGTGGCCTAGAAACATTTGCATTTTGCATTCCTAAATTGAGAGTACACGCCTGTCCTGGCCTACCTATTTGGAGAAAGTGAAACGAAATTGCCCCTGTAGCTTCTCTTTTTTTATATATACGTACATATATTTAGCCATACATGCAGTACCACAACATTTTACTCTTAGCAAGTCTGATGATTTTCTCTGTAACATTTTGTTCAAAGCATGTCATGTCAGTCACATTACCACAGCAACCATGAAAGAGTTAACGGCAGTATGCGTATTTATAAAGACTGTCACTGAGGAGAAACCTGCTGAAGATGCTGAAGATGAGTTTCTCCACGTAAATGATCATAAAACAAGCCAAGAAAAAAATAGGCTATGACTTAAACTCCCTCATCATGTTAAAAATTTAATTTCACAATTTTAGCTCAACAGTCAAAACCCAGAGAGGCTTATTTTTAATGATTATAGCTAATTCTGATTGTATAGCTGAGCTGATTCTGACAGTAAAATGTCAGGGTCAAACAGCACAGATTTTTCTTTATCCACAGTTATTTTAAACATTTAGACATTAGACCTCACACTGTTGGATAACAGCATGATGATTCACTACATGACCAGAGGTCGTGCATGAAAAATAGATGTGAAAGGGGTGCATCATGGCACCTTAAACTCTCATATTTGCAGCAACACCCACTTACAGACTAATGCAAGTGTTGAAATGTTTCACTGCATACTGTGGTGAAGACAGCCAGACAGTTCTCCATTCCTGTAAAGGAAATGGTTACAACTGTTTCCTGCTGCTTTTTTTTTTTTTTTTTCGTGGGTTATTGGGTGAGAGTGTGTGGCACTCAGTTTCATTATAAATGTCATTTTCTTTTGTTTTACACACCTCTATGCCATGAACTGGAAACTGGTAAAATATCAGGTTGAATTTTCTTTTTCCATAACTTACAAACAACTTTTTCTGTTTGTACAAGAGTTGTTTTCATCACTTCACAGTCTGGCCTTGTCACTGAATCAATAACATCTAATACATGGGGGAAATGTCCTACATTTAATCAAAGAGTCATCGGCTCTGTGATGGATCAGGGATGATGAGCAATTGCAGTAATAAAATAATACATCACCATCATTCACATCTTCATTTTATACACAGCCTGAGTGGAAGTGAAAAAAAAAAAGATTTACATTCACAGGAGAAGGCTGATCATCCTATCATTACATGTTAATTTGAGATTGTGAAGCTGGATTCAATGCTGATGATTTGAAGTCTATTTAAGTAAATGACCAAAATGGCCTCAAAAGAGCCATATTATCCATGCTTCCATTATCTAGGGCACCAGTGACTTTCCCTCTCCTCCACATCCTCTTATAAACACCGCCTTACAAAAAAAAAAACAGCACTATTTCTTGGGAAAATAGCCTAAAATCCTATTCAAGTAACAGTGGTTTATAATTTACTCCCCCCTGCCGACACCAGTTTTTCTTCTGTCAGACAAACCTGCATTTAATTCAATTACGCTGCAGTCTGAACGAGAACACCTAATGAAGAAAACACCATCCATAACTGAACGCTGTCGGCTCTGGTCCATTGCACAAATGACGAATAAAACGTTAGACCTGAATATCTTATCACTGAGAACATCTAACATCTCATCAGCTTGTATTAAACGTTGTAACATGATATGCAGCAGCACGGACAGCATCAAAAACAAACTGAAGGAAACCAGAGGTCATTCGGAATGAAAAATCTCAGAATGACTCATTTGGCTGGGGTGTAATGCACAACATTTTAATCTCAGAAACAGTCACAGTTTTGAGTGTTTGTGTGTAGGTGACCTGTGGATGGAACACTTGAGCCATTCAGAAATAGCCTTGAACATATAGACTGAACAGTACCATGGTTATCTTTTACAGCGTGTTTTATAATTGGTTGAAGATAAAAATAAAACAATGATAGGAGGCTTGGGGAGCAGATATGATAACATTTTATTTTATTTTTTTAATTTATGGTCTGAAACTAATCATTTCACTGTGTTTTCTGTTTTGCCCCTTCTTTATTTATTTCTTCATCACCTGGAAAACAACTGAACCCACTGACCTCATCATCAACCCTTTAGATAAGAGTTTTTAAATTCATTTTAGTTCAGGGGCCATATTAAGCTAAATTTGATCTGAAGTGGGCCGGACCAGTGAAATAATAACATAATAATATATAAATATTGTCAACTCCAAATCTTCTTCTATGTTTTAGAGTGAAAAAAGTCAAATTATGCGATGAAAATGTTTACATCTGATTTGCTTCTATCAAACTGGTCCCTAAAAACAGGACATGGGGACTAAAAATTCAAACCAGATGTAGACTAATGTCATGAAGCAAGTTTGGAAGCACTGTCTGTTTTAAAAATAAATATTTACTGAGATAAAAGAGAAACTATTTTTCAGATAAAACACATTTTTATATTATTTTACATTATATTTTATACAAAAATCTGTATGTAACGCGGTCAAAAGGACACAAAAATTATGCGCTATTTTTTTGAATATTTCTTTATTCTGTCACAGGTACATTTTGGGAACTGAACTAATTATGCAAGGCAGAGTGTTTGACAAAAATGGCCGCTGTTGCAAAATCATTTGCGATTTATGTGCGCTTAAATGGGCAGGTTCTGTATGTAACGTAAGTGGAAACGATGGGTCACACACAAAACCTGGAATGAGACTGCTGATTCATGAAAAACCTGCATGTCTGGATCAGAAAAACCACTAGGATCATCCAATTTAACACAGTTTCTTTATTTATAGTGGTATATAAGACCATTTCCAGCCATGTTTTCAAATTAAAATGCACTGACACCTGGGCAGTTTTTCATGTCCAAATTTTGGTCCTATTTTTGGCCCTAATATTCAATTAAAAATTCATTCATTTTGAGATGGCTCAGAGAAAGAGTATAATTTTGTCACAGTTATCTGAGGTCATTATTAGGTACACCCTGGGGGGAAATATATCTATATTTCTCTTTTATTATTGGTTCTAAAAAAGCTGGCAAAGTGCCAGGTACCAAAATGTACCCAGTTTCATAGAAGCACCCAGTTGTATTGTGTTAGTGATAGCTGCAGATTCATCAGCGTTTGTGTTTCATCTTCATAGTTTTCTCTACAAGGCAGCCATAACATCTCTTGCCCTTTTCAAGCTGGTGAGTAAAACTGAAAAAAATATCTCTTTCTAAGTTATTGTGCCAGGTACCAAAACGTACCCAGTTTCATAGAAGCACCCATCTACCAACTGTCCTTTAAAACAATGTGAAAAACATGAACAAACTAAAATTTTTTAAAGAAAACTAAGTGCAATTTTAACAATATTATGTCTCAGTTTATCATTTCCACATGTAAATTACAACTTGCAGATCACAGTGAATCAACAAATACTCAAAACATTTAATAACAGGCAGAATATTGGTAAAATTGCATTTCAGACATCTCAAAATGTTCATATTTGTTCAGGTCATTTGCGTTTTTGGGAAATGATAGTTTGTTTTAGTATAAATACAGTAAAATGACATGAAAATGTTTACATTTACAAAGACAAAAATTTGGAGTTGTATTTGTAGGTTATGATAGTATTTTACTGATCCGACCTGGTTGAGATTGAATTGGTCTGTATGTGGAACCTGAACTAAAATGATTAATATCTTCAGTGTCATTTTTGCATTTCACAAAGCAGACTGGACCCTTTGGAGGGCCGGATTTGGCCCCCGGGCTGCATGTTTGAGACCTCTGGTTTAGATATTCAGCATTAACAATCTATTCTCTCTGGTTACTTATTTTTTTAAATTTTTTGCTGTGAATCTACCTAAACATTCAGTTCAGTAAATTAGTACTACAACCACAGATATACAGTAGATGCATTTATAGGCGTTGCAGCACATCATTTTCACACCCTCCCTTAAGTGTATACTTCTACCTCTCTCCTCAGACATCAAATTCTTATTTGTTATTATTTGTTGGTGTCTTTGAAACCACTGGGCCACCCTGCTGTCAACACTTCACAACCTCAGTGGATAATCTCCCCAGCTGTACCAGTCATATTAGTAAATGTGGAGCCTACAAAGTAACTGTGGCATGATAAAACTGATGCAATTCCCAGCTCTTTCTCACTTTTTGCCAGCGTCTCTTTTTTTTCTTTTTTTCTGTCAATTTCTCTCTGCTCTCCAGTGGCAGATGTGGTGAAAGGATCGAGGTGGTGGGGGGATGGGGGGCTGAGGGAGGGTGAATTTAGCTGGAGGGATTGCAGCGGTATGATGCAACGGCTGACTGGTCACTGGCACCTGCCTATGTGAAGAAGCAAAATAATTTTGATTAATACATTCTTTGTTCTTCAACACATCAGTTCAAAAAGGCTAATTCAGTCTGAGAAGTGTGCTTGCTTAATCTCAAGAGTCTGTCCATTCATTTCGGCCATTTTCGGCCTTTATTTGACAGCAGATAGCAGAGATGAGACAGGAAATAAGGACAGAGAAAGGGGAAATGACATGCAGCAGGGGTCATCCAGCCTGGAAATCAAACAGAGAAGATGCTGTGCTTCATGACTGATGTCCTGTGACAACTCCATCATAAAGGCCACCCCACACATCCATTTATCAAAGATGCCAGTATAGTGCATTTACCTGGATATGAGACACTGCACTACACAGGAGTATACATATTAAAGTGAGCCTGTATTCAACTTGCTTTCCTGAGCAAAAATATTATCACCGACTCAATTTCTCCACCTTGTAGAAATACCGTCTCCATCCTCTGTGGTGTCTATGAAATACTGCTCTGCTGTTACCTATGCCTTGCACGCTGGCCATGTCTGAGCTTGCACCAAAGGAGTACTCTATCATCTCTATTTCCTCTTCAACTCCCATTCTTATTACCTGCCATCCATTTCCCATCTCCTCACCCTTCTATTTCTCACTCTTCTCAGCGAGCTTATGGAGGAACAGATTTATGAAGTCATCTAGTCACTGGTGGCCACAATCCAGCCTGAAAAAATGATTCACTTATTGTGAAAAAGACAATGGTAGAAGATATTATTATTATGTTACGCGTCTTTGAGAAAAATTAGCGAATGTTGGCATCAATAAAAGAGTCATGAGGACTATTTTTAACTGTGCTGTTTCACTCTCACAGCATTCCATGAGTCAAACTACAACCTTATTAGCGATGTCGGACTAAAACAGAGCTCATCTTCATATCCACTCATACCTGTACTAGTAGTGACCCATAGTGTGCTGCATTTCCATATCAATAACCTCTCCCCATAGCACCTCCTACCTTGTGTAGAAGGCTTTGAATACAAATGTTTTCAGGTTGAGTACACTGCTAACAATAACATCTCACTGGGTGTTTGTTTTACCACTTTAAGAACGAGCCAAGGACATTTAGCAGAGGTCACCTTCAGCGTCCTCCACCCAAACCTCCAGCCATATGTGGCCTAGTTCGAGCTGGAGTGTTGATGGAGCCGTTGGCAGTACGAGATGAAGCCCCTCCTGCTCTACTTAATTACTTGTGTGATGAAGTGGTTCCCCACCAGCAGCGTCACTGTTTCACACTGTGTCAGGGGCAGGGCGGACACACCGAGCTGACCAGTCTCACCTGACTCACCTTTCACTGTCTCCCCTGTCAGATCAGATTAATAATACACTCTCAACAGTTGGAGTGTGTTTTCCTTTTGTTCAAGTTAATCTCTTGCAGTTCTGACTCTTTCATTCAAGCGTCTCCCTGCTTCGCTTCTTTGTAGAGTCATTGACTTGAAGTATTAATTTGGCAAGGATGAAACTTCTTTAGTAAGACGCTCGATACTCACTTTGTTCCTTCTTTATTACAGAAAAAGAGGCGTTATTGACCGTCCAAGGCTTCATTAGAAAGCTTCCTTGTTGTCTATTGGATTGGACATTTTGAACATTTTCAGCATTGAACATCTATTGGGAGTACAGAGCGCTCATTCCGGGGTGTAGAGTATAAAGTGGAAAAGCACTGACTCCAAACTGTACCCACTGAGAACATTAACCAGAACATTAACTGTTGCTGTAGCAACTCACCACACATCTGAAGAAAAGTTGAACTTTTTAAGCAAACTAATTTCTCAAAATAGTGCAGTAGTTAACACAATTCTCGGAGGGTCTTCTCATTTCAAACGATTCAGTGTTAAGATTTTAGATGAGCACATTAGTAATTAAATACTTTGGAAACCATAAGTACACTATTTTTTTTTTTTTTAATCATTTGGACGCTATTTAACCATCGATAAAACTGTGATATAAACATCTTCCCTTTATGACTGTATTTGGCAGTATTTTGGACAAGACTTTCTTTTAGATGATGAAAAAAACACCACAAATGAAAAACAACTTTATACTCTTGACTGTGTCTTAGGTTTTCTCAGTGGGTTTTTTTGCTACAGTAAACAACATTATTTTAGGGCAGTATCCTGAGCTTTTCCACAGTAGTATAAACAACAATCAGCTATGATAATGTATTCTTGATTGATGAATCAAAATGCTTGCTGAGCAGGAGTCCCTGGTGTGTCTGAGATGGTGTGTGGAGGTTTGCACAGGTGAACAGGTCTGCACTTGTGGAGACACTTATCACAGAGAGCAGAAACAGTCTAATGCATGCCACGAATCCTCAATGACATCAGAGAGTTATGCAGTTTGAGCAAAAAAAAAATTTGCGGTTTAGCTTTGTGACGTGAATGCAAACTGAAAACAGGATCCTTGTCTGTATATCTTTACATATATTAAGTGCAGAGATGCAAGAAGAGAGAACTGACTCGCTCATGAAACTGTACTTTCTGGATTAACAGAAAAAGTCACTTACAAGTACTGTACTTTACTTTGTATCAGCTATTGTCAGAGTATAAGAAAGTCCGTAAAAGTTAAAAAAAAACAAACAAACAAACAAACAAAAAAAAAAACCTATGTGAGTATGTGTGAGCAAATGGAAGGAGCCAAATAAGCAGCTACAGCAGAGGAACAGCAGTCTGTGGCTGCTGGAGGGAAGCGTCCTCTCAGTTCAGTCGATAGGCTTATGTTCACCTTCACTGACCCAGTGCACCAGCTTAGCAGTTTGTGAACACAAAATGTAGCAACGCAAATGAGAATGGTGTGATAATGGGGTTATGTAGCACTAACTCGATACAGGAAAATTAATATAGGTTTAAAAAACTGTACAGTGGTCACTGATTTAATGTATAATCTGACTGTAGGTTATGTAACATGTGACCAACGGGTACATGTAACGTCTGACAAAATATTGAAACACACAAAGTGGGCCTTCAAGCGTGGTTGTGTTTGACACGTCCAAGTTGGATCTTTGAAAACGTTGAAGTCTTCTGTAGATGAGATGATTAAAACAGAAATCTTAGTCTGACTTAAATTGTTTCGACTCAGTCTTCAAAGAACAACAAGCACTGTGTAGCCTAGAAATGTAACACTCTGCCGCTTTAGCACATACTGTATGTAGACAACATTATCAATACATGTTTGTAGACAAGAAGCCAACTTGAACTTGACTTGATCTTCTATATGTTGATAATTTCAATTTTCCAGTTCAACCTCTTACATTAAGTATGACATTGTTCACTTAGACTATAACCTATTTTGTTTAACAATATTTTAACCTACTTTTTAACCTCCCTTCCATCTTTAGTAAACTCATCCGCTACATGTTTATCATTTTTAATCTTTTACTTTGCAAAGATTACACACATTAATGTGAGCTAAATTAAAGCACTCTGCTCATTCCTTAGCTTTAGATTATTTGGGTGTGGCACCAATCAATGACACAACATTTCAAACAAGTTATTCATATGTTCCAGCAACAGGCCCCTCTTACCATTTCTCACCACAAGCCTGTTGATCTATGACACAGCAACATGCAAAAACAGAAGTGAAAACTTCTCTCTTTACCCGTCAGATGTTTAATAACATGTAGAAATCATCTTTTCAGTGGTTATTTTCACATAAACAAAAATTCTGGCATCACATAATTACACTGTAAGCCTGGATAAGTAGAGTTTACTCAAAAAATTTGAGGAGAGTGATTGCACTTAAATGATATGAGTAATGATCGACTAATCACTTGGTTTAAGTAGGTTAAACTTTAATGCTAAAAGTATTGAACTTAAACTATTAAGTAGAAAACACTAAAAGACAAGTTATTTGTATTTCAAATCTGTCGTAAAATCAACCCCACTGTCCAACCATTCAACTCAGCATTTTAGGTTACGCTGACTAACATTCTAAATTGCAGCCAGATTAATTTAATATTGCTTAAACAAGTATTTTTTTAAGGTGGTCAAACTCAGAGTAATTCTCCTGACCATAACAGTTTCGTTAATATTCAACTTTAAGTTCTGCAGCATGAGTGGAAGCTTACTCAGTGTCATTAGTCAGATTAGAAAGTATTGTATGTTTGATACAGTTTCCAAATTATCAATTTCAGAGAACAAATACAGGATGAACAGGAAACCTATTGTTCTTCCTCTGGCTCTGACTCATGGTGCAGCTCTACAAAAATACAAAAACAAACACAAAAAGGCCAATAAACACTGCCATACACACATTAAATCCAAAATAACACTAACACCACAACCCCGCTGAACCCCTGCACAGAAAAATAACACATTTTCAACAACATGCCCAATACCCATAATGCAATGCGAAGATAAAAAGGTGTGGTCATGACTAAAACTTAGTGATTTAATTCCATTCAGCTTAAACTTTTTCGTACTTTCAACTATGTCAACAAATTAGTAGAATACACTGAACATTTTATAGTAACATCATAAAACTTAAATCATTTAAGTGCATTGTAATTAAAGCATTTTTAGTAAATACAAATTCCCGGCTTACAGTGGCATGCACAGTAAATTCCTTGGATGTGTTTTACTGTCCAGTGGTCTTTTCAAGTCTTCACATCACATCAGTCTTATTTTCCAACTCAGGAAAACACAGGCACATTTGGCACAAGTACTCTTTCAGCCACTAGTATTATTGAAATATTGATCCATTGCTTCAAACTGAATGTAAAACATCAATTTAGTGCTGACTATTCATCACAGAATTGCAAAGTGAACATAAACGTTTTCATTGAATAATTTGGTTCAAGGCTCCATGGGACACATTCATCTGGGTTGGAGCCTCAGCTTTAGAGATAAAGATAAAAATATGGAATCAGAAGTGCATGCCATGCAAACCCTCGTGTGCCTCTCGTGCATGAGTTCTACGTCACAAAGTATGTGTAGTTTGTTCATTTTCGGCTTGTCTCAAACACATCCTGATGAAAATGCACAGCTGCGACTTCCTGCCCACATAAAGCGGTTTATTGCGGGTGGAGTTACTCATCACTGTCCTGCTTACAAAGCGCGGCGCTGATATCCAAAACGTCCTGACCTGTCATGTCAAGTTAGACAGTCATGTTTGCTTTGGTCGACAAGGTCTCAACCGATTACTTTGTCTCACTTGGTCGCACCAGGCGCTCATCCGCTTGCGCGACAGAGGCTACAGCGCGCTGTCCAAAGCGGGCATTAGAGTAAGTGAATCCTGTGTTGCGAGGAGAGGACACAGACATAGTGGGAGGACTCTGTAAATCACAATCCGTTCACTGGGAGGGAAACAGAATAGGACGGAGAGGCTCACGCACAAGTCCAGCAACGGAATTCCGTATTGTTTACCCTGTACCAAGTACCGAGGAGCACCGTTGCGCAGTCTTTACGCACAACCACAGGAGCGGACTGAGGGTGTCTGTCTGTCATCACCATGTCAGCGGCAACTGCGTCCATAGGAGATGTGTCCAGAACTGACAGAAACGACAGCAGTGATGCCAATAACTCAGGTAAGACACAAATAAGATACATATAAAATAAATAGGAGCCAGGCTGTTAGTCCTGTCCGGGTCGAGCGTATAGTCGATGGATACTTATTTTTGGCACATTGCATTTATCAGAGTTATATTCATTAAATATTAATATACTGCACTGCATGGACATATTTTAGAAGTATGAAATATACAAATTAGAGTCTAATATTCACCCCTACACTTGTAGTTTTTTGGGGTGTGTGGAATTTCTGATGAAATCCAAAATGCATTTATAATACTGCAAAATAATCTAAAATAAAAGCATAAACATGCATTTTTAGACCAATGGACTAGGTTCAAATCTAAGTTGACGATTTTTAAAAGAAGAAAATGTGACCTAATGGAAAATTTAAAAAGAGGAAGTGAATGGGAAGACAACAGCAGCACCTTTACGATTTCATCGTTAACTCTTCAGTCGACGCACACAGCAGGGCGTCTCTGGCAGCCTCACATGCAGGCGTGCATGACATAGAAGTGATGCTGTGCTGATCAGCAACGAAGTGCGACCTTGTGTTACATAAACGTAAATATGGTGGACCATTGTCTACACTGTATGTGTTTCACTTGCCAGGACCAGTGTCTCCTGTCTCTGTGAAGTGAACCTTGTTTACATTTTTAGAAAGAAAGCAAGTACTTTCACTTAATACTGAACACACTACACTTAATATTGAATTTTTTTCTATCTTTCTTTCTTTCTTTGTACTAATAAACCAGAAACTATCTTTTATTCCTTCAGTTATCACACTTTTAAACTCTGACAGAAGCCATTTTAGTCATTTTGTGTGATTTTTTGTTGTTTTTGGTGTTGTTTTCTTTTAATACTAGCGGAACCAATAGGGTCTTTTAGTCTTTTAGTCTGCATTGGTATTTATTGATTATTTATTGTTGATTATTTAAATGCATTTATTCATAGTTGCTTTCAATAGTCCTGTATTTGTGCACTGATTTATTTATGTTTGTCACATTGTACTTTGGATGTGGGCTGATGTCTGGGCTGATGACTGTGGTAAGATGCAAATGAATTGCCCTTGAGGGATAAATAAAGTTTTCTGAATCTGAATCTGAATCTGAACTAAAACTCCTAAATCACTTCAACAGTCTACAACTTCAGTGTTCTTTTGGAGCATAGATTTTTCCTCCTGTAATATTGAAATTGATGATGACCAAAACTCTTTGCTGTGTCAAAACTCCATTGTTTTCAAGCAGAAACCAGAAGCAGGTTTTCCTCAGTAAACAAAATGGTTAAGAGTTATCCTGGGCCTGATCAGTTCTGTTGGAAATCACCGAACTGATGTCAGTGTTTATTTGCATTCCAACTGTTTGTGTCATAATGAAATGATACTCCTATGTTATGGCTTCGTACTTCGCTGACACACTATGAGTCCTCCCTCCTGTAATGTGCTGAACATTGTGCTCTGCTGTTTGATAACTGGTTGTTTAGCATGGCTCCAGATGGGCTGAATGTTTCCACCAGCCTTGCAGGCCTTTTGTTTAATGATTTATCACATTTCCTGCTTCGATACTGTTAGAATTCAATGCAGCAAAGCAGTAGACTGTTATGGGGGGTTGGTGTTTTGTCACACGGTGTTGTGCAGCCCCTACAGGGGTTCAGAGCTGATAGCTGTGGAATTACTGCCCTACTCCACAACAAATCTCATCTGCAGTGCTCCCTTCTTTGTTGTTCATAGTCCTGAGGAGTACTGTGCTACTTGATCATCACTGTGGAAACTCATTTACAAATGCAGATGAAGCATTTAACATATAAGTCAATCAGTATTTTTGTTGCATGCACTATGTCTGTTTCATGCCATCACCAACAGACCATCATGTCTTTTTCTTTTAGGTCAGACCCAGGCTCAGTGCACACCCATGCCCCTGCCAGCCCTGGGCTCCCAGAGGATCATCCAGGGCAATGGTACTAACGTGGGCACCGTTATTTCCCTGCAGTGTCCAGCCAAACACAAGTTGGTTGGAGGTAATCTGATGTGTGTCATGATGACCAACAGCACCCAGTGGGTGGGGGAGACCTACTGTAAACGTGAGTAGACAGAAAAGAAACATGATATTGGAATGCATGTAAATGTATAAAGAGTGGCGCTGGATTTGTGTGCTCATTACCCTCATGAATGTATTTCATATGCACTTGAAATAAGGAATGTGTGTGTTTGTCTGCAGATGAAATGTTCCAAAAGCTTTCACTGGGAGTGTTGCAGAATTGCAGAGACAGCAAAACATCCTCTGAACTATCTGTTTGCTCATTATTCAGACACCATGGAATATATATTAAATATTATGTGATTGGCAGCCTTTCTATTGAATGAAGTTATTATATGAAGTTAAGTTAAATTTGGCCTGAAATAATTAATACTTTAAATTATGGGAGAATACGTTCGAGAAAAAATAATTGTTGCTCGAGGATAAAGCTCATTAAAGGAGAATATTAATGCTAATGCAGGCAGACCAGGTGCACGTTTAGTCTCTCTTTTGGTTAGTGAGTGGAAAAAGTGGGAGCGCAATCTTAATTATATTTCGGGATCAATCACCATGGGAGCGAAGGAGCTGTGTGATGTGAAACTGAAAGAAATTGAAAAGCAAATTTACATTTTATTGTCCTTTTAATGATGAGAGGGCAAGTGTGCTTTGCTGTAAAATGACTTTATTTCAATCTTTCTCAGAGTCTTGATGTATTTGAGTTGTCTGTGTAGCAGACATTATCTGTTAAGACAGTGTGGTATAATACTTTGTGTGGTACTTGAGTGTGATTTAACATGGTAGTATAACGATTTTACTGCATGATCTATGTGGCCGCCTTGTAAGTGCTGTGAGTGCTTGTTTTTTGAGTGCATGACATATGTGCATGGAAATTAAGTCAGTAAATCAGTTTCCTGTCTTTAAACCCAGCGCTTTCATACAATGAGGACTACGGTTTCCGTGTGGCTGTGTTGGCATCTATTGTGAGCTCGGCCATCATCTTTCTCATGTCCATGGCTTTCCTCACCTGCTGTTTATTAGACTGTATTGAGAAGGACAAACGGGAAAAGCTGGAGAGGTCAGTGAAAGTAACTGATGCAATAAAACACAGAATTCCATCCTGACATTTGAGTTTTAAGTCAGTTTTCTTTGACAGATGTGTACTGATGCGCTATGACATTAAATGTGTTTGCAGGGAGTCAGATGCGTGGCAGTGGGAGGAGCAGGCCCAACAGCAGGAGCACAGCAGGTCCCGCTACAATCATAAGGGCAGAAATAATAACAATAACAACAGCCAGGAAAAAGTGCTGTCACTGTGGGATGCACACAGCCCTCTGCCATGTGACAACTCACAAGCCTGCAGGTAAAAAGTGACCTGACTTTTGCCTAAAAGCTCCAAAAAAAACAGCAAATACTAGCCGACCATGCACTGATCAAAATTCATATCTTGCCATCTGCAGGTGTCCTCAGCAGTATGGTTATGGTTGGATCGCCCCCCCCTCAGCTCGTGCCTATAGCCCTGCTCCCCCTCTCCCAGGACAAGATTACAATCAGCCTCTGTTACCTCCAGACCCAGAATCTGCACCAATCTCCAGTCAGACTCAGTACCACAAACCTCCACCGTCAGCCTGTCAAACTACGAACCCAAGCCTGATCCAGATCTCTGCTGGAGGGCCTAGTATGGTGTGGCAGTATGGAGGAGCACAGCACGGCACTTTGTCTGGAATTACAGATGAGTCTAACCTGAGGAACATAAACTCCGCTAAGGAATTTTCCATAAGGATTATATCAGTCTGAAGATACGTTGCACCGAATGGGAACACCATCAGTCAGGAGTGTATTCTCTATATATAACAATCAATGAGGACAACATGCAGAATGAGGCTACACATTCCTTATCTTTTGTTTCATTCTTTCTGCAGTAGATGATATGAACAAACTAAACACAGATTGAACTGACAGATTTATGTGCCTTTTGTGAAACATGATGGCACACTGCCCTCTGGCGACAATGAGGAGTCATTGCACTATAATGACATCAATCTTGTAAGATTGTAGAAGGTCAAGGAGGTTTCTTTTTTAATTGAGCCTCATAGGCAGCAATTAAGTTGTTGTGTTGAGGTTTAAATTAACAATGAAGGTGTATATTAGGATCATGGTTCACAACATTTTTGGCAGCTGAGGAAGTTGACTTAACTAAAAAAAAGTTCACCAAAAGAAGAAAGCATGGGGACTCTGTACATATACATTTTTAAGGAATGTAAATAAAGATTTTTTTATAATGAAGAGGGATAGTGACTGTATACTGCAATGGGTGAATTCCGTGAATGCAGTTGTTTTCAAGTCAGCCAAACACTTAAAGGATGTACTGTATTTAAGTACCTCGTGTGTAATGTAGGATAATGTAGCTCCACATAGGAATGTCAGATTTCTAAAATAATTGAATGTATCAGGCCTACTTAAGATCATAAATATTGTCATTATTATTTTTTATTGATAAACCTATTATCGATGGAGGCCAAACAAGTGGCAGAATGCAAATGAAAAATAAAGTGATGAATGATAGTATTGTGATCCAGTGTGTAAAGCAGTATTCCTCTTGATCACAGGTGTCAAAGATGTGGCCCAGGGGCCAAAGGGTCCAGTCCAGCCCCTGGGATGAATTTGTGAAATGCAAAAATTACACTGAAGATATTAACAATCAAGGAGGTTAAAATCATTTTAGGTCCATTCAATCTAAAGTGGGTCAGACCAGTAAAATACTATCATAATAGCCTGTATATAATGAAAACCATTTTTCTTTTCCTTTGCTTTAGTGTAAAAACAGTCAAATTACACAAATGTTTATATTTACAGAGTAGCCTTTAACAAAAAATGTGAATAACCTGAACAAAAATGTCTTAAATATGTGGAATTTTAACAATATTCTGCCTGTTACTCAATGTTAGGTGTATTTGTAGTGAGCTGTAAGTTGTGATGCACATGTATAAATGATAAAGGCATAATATTGTTAAAATTGCAGTTATTTTTCTGAAGAATTTTCAGGTTGTTCATATTTGTTGATGTTATGTTCAAGTGCAGTTCGTACATGTAAACTTTTTCATTGAGGAATTTTGCTTTTTTCACTCAAAAACATAGAGAAAACTTTGAAGTTGACATTATTTATCAGTTTTTATCCTATTATTTCTATTATTTTACTGGTCCGGCCCACTTTAGATCATATTTGGCTGCATGTGGCCCCTGAACTAAAATGAGTTTGACACCCCTGCTCTTGATAATCTGCCTCTGAGCTCAGTCTATCGTCCCGACCTGATAATCATCATGTGGCCTTGAGGTGCGTCACGTGGTCATGTGGCACCGGGTGCGCGCTCAGCGGCACTGCGCGTTCATGTAATGGGGAAGCGGACACCGTTACACAGGGGAGAGCAGGAAGTTTCACCCGTAGCCCCTGGAAAAGAGAAGAAAGTTTGTGTCTTTGTCAACATGACAGGTTTGTGAATCAAGCGTAAGGTGGTGTTGCGCGTTGTAGTCCATTAACACTAATCCCTGAACGGTGACTGACAGGTCACTAAGGATAACTAATCGCTGATTATCACTATGTGAGCACTTGTTGCATCGATTTTGTGATTTAACAGTTGTTGCTCTGGCAATAACAATGAGCTTTTCTGGGATATTTGTATAAGTAGACTCAAGACCAATTGAAATATCACTGAAAAGTCTGTGCTTTAAAATACTAGTAGTTAAAAGTTGCCTGTTTGCATTTTTATTATTCATTCATTCTGCCAGATCAAACCCCTGTGATCCTGTTTATGTGTGATTAAAGCGAGATTTTATTCATTTTTCATTATGAACTGGCATCAATTTTACACTGGGATAACTCTGCTTATACTGCATCATTTTCTGTCTGAGGATGTTGCCAATTATTGTGAATACAGAAAAGCAGAGTGATCTTGAAATAAATGTGGATGACCTCTCAATAAACTGAATGATAAAGTGTTACAGGTCTATTTATAGTTAATGCCAGAGCATGATTTTTAAAGATAGTGCTGAACTGATTCAGGTAGCCTAACAAAAGATGTACTCAGCAGGGTGGTCCAAAGAAAATTTTTTAAGATTCTCTGGATTAGAACCCTGCATTTGGTTCCATATCTGGCCAAATTACTTCGGTCCAAATTTTATGCAAATTAATTAATATTTAGAGGTTGCACAAGACACGTGAAGATTGCTCTATATACTATAACATAACTAGCCAAATGAATAAGGCATATTAGAATAATTTGTAATTTTATTCTCAAAATCAAACTGCAACTCGCATAAAAATGTTACTTAGAAAGTCCAGCAACCACTGTTGCTTTATTGAAATTACAAAAAATGTTCCTGTGTTCTTTGACAACTTGGAGCAAGTACTGTTTCTGATCTTCATTTTCTGTTAGGCTACAGTTGAAGTCTTGAATAAGCTTCACCCCTCTGTCAGCAACATCATTGACAACTCCTCTTCTGGAGGAATTCTTAAGAATGCTAGTGGCAGATCCAAAGTTTCAAAGAAACGCATCATGCTGGTGGTGACAAAATCACTGATCTGCTTCCCTTCATAATCTGCATGATTAAGGGCATCCCAACGCTTTAGTGGAACCTCTGAACCTTCATTTTCCATAATGTTGTGAACCATCAGCTGCTCCTGCTCTTGTGTCACACTGGAGTAGAAGAATACCAGGGCTGTTAACAGTAAAAAATAAGCATTAATAAAAATTCCAGTAAATTAACCTGGTATATGCATTACTTAATACATATATTGCTAGATAAAGCACTAAAACCTTGGTTTTTGATAGTACTGCTGCTTCTCTCAGCAGGTCAGCTCGGCTATGCTGAAAATGCAAAATTAGTCAATTCCAGGAAACTTCCAGCAACTTTTGCAACCTCTAAAACATCTCCTTTTTCTTCCAAATTTTTCCCTAAATCATCTTTTGAATGCCAAAACCTTATGCAGGGTTCTAATTGAGGTTATCTGAAACTTTATTTTTTACCATGATTGTTGGACCACCCTAGTACTCAGGTATTGGGTAAAGCTGCAGATGTGAAATATCCTGTGTAAGGTAGCATTGGACTAAACAGGTCTATTCAAAAACCAACAGAGGCCTAATGTAAAGGCAAAGAGCACAGGAAAAGATGAGGACACAAATAATCTCCAAAGTGAAGGATTAAAGTATATCTGTTTGTGTATCTCTTGTGATGCTAACAGATGGAACAGAAATTGGTGCGGATATAAGAGTGTTTTTAAAAAATACTTTCATCAACAACAGCTTTTATACAATTTTAAAAAAAAAAATCATCTTCTACCAGACTAGTATTTAACACATGCCTTGTTTATATATCTCTGGGTAGGTATACAGTACTGTGCAAAAGTCAGCATTAGGTGTACTAGTTTAGTAAAGTTCTAATGACCACACATTTAACATTTCTCAGTCTCTATATTAAAATACAATCTGGATATATGGGAAGTATGCACAGCAGTAAAAACAGAAGTTTCAGGGGGAGAAAACAACCTCTATAAACCAATGTGGTAGTATTTTTGCACTTAACATGTCTTTAACCCTTTTGTTCTGAGCATATGAGATTTATAGCATTAATTTCCTGATGATTTATACCAGGTTTCATTCAGTACATGTCAGATGCTTCTAACTGTTTGTGTTGTGTTTTGTCATGGGGTCAGGGGTCACACTAAATAGTGACTTTAACCTTTAGATCCCATTTAGTTCAGGTTTTTGTGTGTCTTTTAAAGTGGTGCACATATTCCCTGTATTTTTTTGTTGTATCTAAAGAAAAAAAGACAATGAAAAGTAAGCTTTTGCTCACTCAAATGCCGCAAAAACAACAAAACTAAAAATGATCTAAGACTATTGAACAGTACTGTATAAAATAGAAAGATTAAAATTGGATTAAAATTACAGAGCGTGTGCACAAATGTATAGTTTAATATTAACTGTATTAACCCATCTAAACGTGAGAATAAACCTATAAATCAGTGTTTTTCAACCATGGGGTCACCTGGAATCCAAATGGGGTCGCCTGAAATTTCTAGTAATTGATAAAAATAAAAAAAACTTAGTAATAAAGTAATAAAAAATATATGGTGAGTTGAGAGAGAGACAATCACAATACAATCTCTTTTAAGATGACAAACTGAAGCACTGTGGTACTGTTTATCTTTCAAATGTTCATTGAGGTTGGTTTAAGATGCTGCAGCTCTTTCATAATTCAGAGTTTGAGTTATTGTTTGTTCAGTATTAATTTCCAGCCTTGTAAATCCAAACTGGACTGACTGTACATATCCTGACCAAGGAAAATAAAATTCTCATTTTGTGCAGTAATCTCAGCCTGGCTTTTCTGCCTCGTAATCCATAATAATATACATTATATAGCCAAAGTGTTGTCTAAAATTAACATTTATTTGCAACATAGTATAGCAAACTATTACATGATGAAAAACAAATTAATTTTAGCCAAAAAAAAAGTCTCCATTTTGAATATCTGGGGTCACCAGACATTTGTGATGTTAAAATGGGGTCACAAGGCAAAAAAGGTTGGGAACCACTGATATAAGTACTTTACTTTTAGAACGGATGCCAATACCAGCTCAGTAAGACACTACTTAAGACCAGACATCAAATCTCCAGGTGCCCAGTTAGAGCCTAACTTGTAATTGTACAGGATCACCACTGTCTGTATGTAGAGTAGAATGCATCATATTAAACACCATGTTCTGCCTGTGTGTCCTACCATTCTGTAACGTCTGTCTGTCTTTCCTGACTAGACACTGATGGTTACCATGAGCAGCTTCAGAGAGACACTCACTTCCTGTGCACAGACCAGAGGATGGACACTGAGCTGGTTGACAGACTGGTGCTGCAGCTGAACAGGACATACCCACAGATACTCTGTGACAAGGAGGCTCACAGGGTCACTACAGATAAAATTTGGCACCGTTTAAACAAGAAGACATCCTGTTTTGACAGCCATGTCTTTACACTTGTAGCTAATAGAACAGAAGCAGAGTTTGCAGATACGGTCTGTTCAGTGTCTGAATGCAGCATGTGTCTCTGCAGTTCAGGAACCTGAGAGTGCCCACCAAGGTGCGATTAGCCGATCTGCTGAAGGATCTGTATAGGAAAGGCGAGGAGGCATGTCATGAATTCTACAGAGGACTTCACATCCATGCAGAGGAGGTGTACTCCAGCCTTCCCTCTAGAGTTAGACACAAAGGTAAACACGTCAGACATTTTAATACAGACTCCTCATTTGTAAGGCTGTCAGATGTGAAGCCACTCTACCAGTTCATGACTCACATTTGTTTTATATTATTTACTTTATAAGTGGACAGTCTAGTGAGAACATCAAGTCACAATCGTTTAATCAAAATTACAGTCCATCAACTCAACTGCAATCTTATTAATTCAGAAAAATCTGCAATATAAACATACTAGAAACATCTGATGCATTATTCTATCAGGAAATATGACATTAAAATAACAGTACTTCCACTATAGATGATTACTTTAGTATTAAAATGATGATATATACATAATGATAAATAATGATGAATATATTGGATGAGCTATCTCACCACAGTATCCTAACAAACTCAAAATATTTTTATATGTATCATGTTAACATGAAAGGTTTATGATTTTTGTTTTATACTGTTGCTTAAACCTTTTTTGTAAAATCATGTATTACAGCCTTCGCTGCAGCTAACGTGATGCTAACACGTTTTTCTGAACATGATTTTGTTTCATCAGTGGCAGAAAAACCCATCATACTACCTCCTACAGGTGAAACTTGACTAATCAAACATTGTCTGTAAATGCCAGATGAATGTTATCAGGTCTTCCACACCTATTTTACATGCATTTATATGCATGGTTTATTATAGTTATAGTTGTTTCAATAGAAAGAGATTTCTATGGAAGTAAATCAGTTTCATCAAACTTTGAATTATAAGAGCTATTGAATTTCTAGCACTGATTTTTTTTTTTTTTTTTGCAGTGAAATTAAGTATCTGAATTTTTTGTCTCAACTCTTCATATTTTCAATACCCCATTTTCACTCTTATTTTTCAATGTTCATAAATTTAGAGTAAAAAATTTGCATTTAAAATATTCAAGTAATATAAATTCAAGTTACTCAAATTCAATAGGCTAAATTCAGATACCAAACTTTGAGGTATAAAATTCAGATCAAACATTTGGAAAACCAAGGATAAGCAATCAATTCTGTCTTAAGTCGAACCAACAGCCAGCCCAATCAAGTTACGTTAGGTTGGTCATGTGACACCAGTGCAGGAAGGCAGTCAACTAGTGGGTCCACTACCATAGACATATATACATAGATGCTGTAGATGCGTATGTACCTTGAATTTGGGCATCTGAATTTGGCCTATTGAATTAGAGTAACTTGAATTTATATCACTTGAATTTTTTTAATTTAAATTTTTTATTCAGAATTTGTGAACATTGAAAAATAAAAGTGAGGATGGGGTATTGAAAATATGAAGAGTTGAATTCAGATACTTTATTTCAGTGCAAAAAAAAAATTCAGTGCTAGAAATTCAATGGCTTTTATAATTCAAAGTTGGATGAGACTGATTTATGTCCATATATTTCAGTCAGTAAAATTAAATGTAGAGTATATACAATGGAGACAATTGCTACAATACTTTGCATAATGTTGTTGAAGAAAAATGCAGTTATATATTAGATTTTTTTGTCCATATATCTGTTCGTAATATGTGTGTTCATAGACCCAGTAGTGAATGTCTGTTATGTTAAAGCCTTCAGTATATTCAGTGTGTTTCATGTAAGGCAGTTACACTACAAACTTCCCTGGTGTCCAATAATAGTGGACTCCCTGCTGTTTAATTGCCCTGTCTGGCCTTATCCTATTTAAAATAGAAACAGGAGCCAAAGTACTGCTTGAACTGTAGTTCAAGAAGTGAATCTGATACTGAAGAAGTAGATGTTACTCATCTTCTTCCTTTTCCCCTCTAGAGATGTCAGACTCCAAGTGGACCAACAGTGTGGAAGTCAGCCCAGAAAGATATGTGCTTAATGAAAGAGGTAAATCGAAGTCATACTCTTGCATTAACAGCAGGGCATTAGATGCAATCTGCTACTTTAATTTTAAAGTTAAATAGCACAGAAAAACCTATAATTTATTTTAACAGTGATGTGTAAAGTTCATTCTTGTTCCTACTCTGTAATACTGTCAACACCTTTTAAAAAACCCACATTATTAATGTTTTGATAAGTTTTTTTTAGTAGTAGCTTGCAGACAATGGAAAACAATAAACAATACAACCTTATGACTGAAGGCATGAGAATAACAATCCTGAATGACAAATGTAATAAAATTCAGCAGAAGGCAAATCAGTAAAACAGTTAAACCATTATGAATAATTAAGCAATTAAAATATAACAAGGCAAATGAATCAGCTAAAACAAGAACAGCTAGAAGTAAAGTAAAATAAAATTAAACATTAAATTGCCTTTAGGATAAAAAGAAAAAAAGAAAAAAAGAGGCGAGCTTAAGCTGTTTCTCCATGCAGTTTAAGGTTGCAGGGACATATTAGATAAAAAGGATTTTTCAAATGTGTTCAAAATTAGATAAGAATACACACACGCCTCTCTTGTTAATCCAAGATATTACTTTGTTTACGTGATGCTGTTCCTCGTTTTCAGTCAATATTCATGTTAATTTTTATATTTAATTACTATTACATTGCCAATAAAAAGGAGTTTCTCAAATGCTGAGAATATTTGGACTTTGCTGAATGTCATCAGAGAAAAGTTTTCCTCACTGCACCTGCTGAAAATGGTATTACACTATGATGGTAAGATTAGAAAAAGAAAATAAATGGCCATTGTGAGGATATCTTTTAAGCAGATGCCTAGTGTGCAAATTTACTTTTGGACTTGAAAGAACTAAAACCAGCAGCTGTTTGGAAAGTGGAACATCAGACTATGAATAATGACATGCTTTGAAAAATGGCTGCAATAACAACTTTTTTACACGATTAAACTGTAGTTATAATAATTAAACGTGACAACACGACCACTAGGGTGGGTTTTTAAATATGGTGGTCTTACAGTCAGTGAGTGGAGTCTGGGTGCCTCTGGACCCCTCGCTGATCCTCAGATAAACCCCTTAAGCCCAGTCAAGCTTTGTTCTTCAGCAAACCTAGTTGTCTGCTGAACCTTTTAACCCCAAACATCAGAATGTGGGCCCCACTGCCTTACATCGCTCCACCATTCATCATCCCATTACATTCAGGGCTCTGGCTTTGTGGGTCAGTTGTGCTCACGTGTACGCCGCCATCCAAAACAGCTTCCTCTGTCCTGCATTCCTTTGAACAGTCATGGGTGCATCCACTGGGTCAAAGGTGTGTCAGCGGGGAAATAGGTCAGATGAGTGATGTAGAGTAAAACTGACTCCAAATCATGACCCATACACTGAAAGAATGGCTGTTTTGACTGTGAAAAACAAAACTTTACCCCTGTAGATCAGCTTTAAAGTTTGTATTTTATGTTAGAAAGGACACAAATATAATATTGTATTGTCTGATAAACTCACAGTATAGTTATTGTTCTTTTACCGGCCTTATTTTTTCTCTTCTGCAGGTCCCATTTTCTTCCTGAGCTGTTTTAGTTTTGTTGCTGGCATTGCAATGCTCTACTATTGTGGAGGCAAGTCATACTTATAATAATATATGTGCTCAAATTTCTGCTT
Source organism: Sphaeramia orbicularis (assembly GCF_902148855.1). Classification (NCBI taxonomy): domain Eukaryota; kingdom Metazoa; phylum Chordata; class Actinopteri; order Kurtiformes; family Apogonidae; genus Sphaeramia; species Sphaeramia orbicularis. The sequence continues at coordinate 29,471,090 of NC_043963.1, forward strand.
TAATTTTGACTTTCACATCCATGGGTCATTATTTCCACATTTCATTTCAATTATACTGGTCATTTTTTTTGTCTCCATCTCCGAATCACTCTTCATTTTGCTTGAAACACTTTTGTTTTCTTCTTTCTTCCTACAGAGGGAGAAACATTGAGATCTACCAGTCCTTTTCTTCAATGCTCTGCTGCAAGACTTAGTAAAGGTGCTAAAGATATTTTACTTGCCTATACTGAGGCTGGAAAGCACAAAAAATGAGACAATTGAGTTGGTCCCATGAGATGGAACTATGAAATTTGCCATTTTTCAGTGCCAAATTCATACATACTTACAGAACCATACTTGTATGTACTCAGTGGGGTTTTTTTTGTGTTTTTTTTTTAATCTCTGGAAGACTCAAATTGACATTATTCTAGGAGTGTCCTAAACTCACACAGTGAAACAGAAACATACCTCTTGTAAGTAAGAATTTTCTCTTTTACATTAAATGTAACCCAATAACTTGAAATTAACAATGTATTTTACACATGTCAGTTTCATAATACATAATATATATCTTTTGTAACCCGCTGATCCAAGTGCCTTATGAAACTGAGAAAATGTAAAGATTAACAGTACTATAAATATGTTAAAATGTGTCAAAATAAAACTTAAAAAACATTGACTTCACTTAGAATTACATTTCATTTGTAACATACCATGAAGATTAAATGAAAATTAAATACAAGCAAATAAATAATTTTTAAAAATAATAATAATGTGAAATATTATTGAGAATGGAAAGTTTATAATTAGCTGGTTGTTACTTTATGATACCAGAGTCAGTGGATTGCTTAAACAGCGAACATGAAATGGAGATGAGGATAAAACATTTATTTCATTGTATGAACACTATCATTAATTGCACTAGAGGGCACTGCTTACTCATTTGGTGCAAAATGGTAAGGAAGAGCATAGAAAATGGTTGGGTATTCTCTAAAATCGACTATCAGCAGCAACAGAAAGCCCTCATAAATTAATAAGGAGAGCTGAATTAACAGAATGAATAAAGTCAGTTTGATTAACGGTTATTTGCTGTTCACTTTCCTGCTCAAGAAATAGCAGGTTTGACGTGTACTGGGCTAATGCATACTGAAAGGGAACCCGCTTTATCACATTCACAGCCTGTGTAAATAGGCCACAACGAACATGTGTAATACAGTATAACTCTGGAAGAGAGCTCAGGTGTCTGACTCTCAGGAGATTTGCTGCACTTTTCCACTTCTGTCTTCTGCATGTAGAGAGAACCACAGATCAGAGGGAGGCAGTTAGAAGCAGAAGGCATGGGGAGGTGCAAAAGAAGGTTGGAAGTGTCACCAGCTTGATTGTTCATTTGGAATACTGGTATCCGCGTTCTCATGAGAAAGCTATATATATTTCTGCTTCAGAAGATCCAAAACTCCCTGTTGATCATCAGCATCTTCTGATCTCAGAGCCCCACAGTCCCAGCGTGTTGAACTTGCTGGCTGAGATAGACCACAGGCAGCAGCAATGTGTATATACTGTACCAATCTACAGATCTGCCCTCCGTGGAGCTGTGCGTATCATCAATCTGGTCCTCTGCTGGTCTGTCTGTTTCCACGGTTACCAATGATAGCTGTGGAGGAGGGAAAGACTGAAATTGTGACGTCTGTTTATCATAGGAAAGGTGCTTTGTCATGATCACATTGTGGAAACTGTACTTTCAGCCATACATTTCTCAGGTGTTGAGCAAATAATTATGCAAAACAGATACTTAAACTGCTGCTGTACTCCCATGTTAAACCATCCAACTGTATAAAATGAGCATTTGCTTGGCTCTAATTGGGGTTTCAGTGACACTGCTGAAACACAGTCTAATTAAGGCTTCCATTTTAACAAGCAGTTCTGCTAGAGTGTTGACTCTGAATCACCAGCTGCTGGTCCAGAGAACCACAGACGTACTCCGGCTTTGCTCATAGCAAAATAGAGTTATGGCATAACCAAACATTGTTATAATTGAATGTTCGGCCTGACGCCTGTGGTTGGGGACAGATGTGGTGGTCAGGTTAAAGGTGCAGGGGTGAGGCAGAGTTTTGAGTCAGATGAGGCACACCCTGCTCAACATGCATCAAACCTCCTAGTCCGAGCTGTCTGGAAAATAAACCATGACATCCTGCTCACACGTCATCAGTGTAATTAAAAATTGAAACCTGTTCAGCTGTCAGCATGTGTCTGTGACTGTGGTTGTGCATTTGTGTCTGGCCGGTGCTCAGGGTAACTTTCGGACGGCAAAGGAGGCAGACAGCATGAGGTCACATGTGCCTGACTGCTGTTGTCTCCACTTTCCTGTTTGTCGACTAGGAACAAATGTTGTGTTGTTTACGTACCAGACCCCTTTGTCACCGCTGCTGTTTCTCTCCTGTTTGCTGTTTTCTCTCTGAAAGGCCACAGCATTGCAGGACAGTCATTTTCTAGTAAATGAAACAACAGCTGCATTTTGAGCCAGTTGTTTTCCGGTGGAATTTTCTCTGAACACCTGGAGAGGTCAGTGTGTTTGTAGGTCAGGTTGGGGATTGTGAAGGTCAGGCCAGGAGACAAGAGCACCAAAAACATGCTGACTACATGGATGTCAATCAGGTCAAACTGCTCAGTAAGGCAGGAGTGAAACTGTTTGTATAGAGGGAGGGCAACAGAGAACATGCATGAAGGAATATGTGTGATTTGCAAAAGACAGAAAGAATACCTGCAGATTTTGGACTCACTGGTCAGTTGCTCCTGTGAACTCCAAAGGCAGTGATGAAGATGTTGACCACCACTATGATAAAAACCAGGCCCGTGGCCAAGTTTTCCATAATGTCTAACGTCCAGTGCTTTTGCTCATCATTCAGATTCCATCGAACTGTTAACACACACATACACATCTAATCAAACATAAGCAATCTACTTCACTCTTGGACTGAAGTCAAATGATGACATGGATTTACAGTAAATCATAAATTCCTAAATACATGGTGAGTATATGTATTTAATTTTGACAAGGGCATGTGAGGACAAAGAAATAATGTGATCCCTGTTTTTTACAGAACAATTTCTCATAAGAAGGATAAAAAAGTAATTTTATTTTAAAAATGTATTAATGAATTACATACAATTTCACACAGATTCATGTTAATATTACATGTTTTTTTTTTTTTTTTTTTTAGAAATAAACTGGTAGAAAATTGACAAAATGTTCTTTATTTGTTTGTATTATTGTTTTGTAATAAAGTAAAGTAAAAAAAGAAAAAGTCAAGTATAAAAGTTGTGCGGCAAGTGTCTTTTTACATTCTTTACACATCAAAATGATTGGGCATTTTAATAAACCCCAGCTGGTCAAGAAACCCAAAACCCAGTTCTGTCACAGGTTTTTCTTTCTGTAAAACAAGTCTGTCCTCCCCACCGTCACCTTGAGCTTAGTCCTGGAGGATTTGTTGAGTTTCCTCTCCGCATAGTCTTTGTAAGGCCTTGATCTGAATTTGTGCCATGAGACAATCTTCTATTATTAATATAATGTTGCCCATAAAGTTGATTTTTTTTTAGTTTTCAGACACATTCCTCTTTTCATTCTTATTTATAAACAGTAATCGCCTTTCATTAATGATTACATACTGAGTCCCAATTACACTTTATCTATCAAGAATAAATCAGATGGTTGAAATCATTTCATGAGAAAAGGTAAAAATATTTTATTCCAACATTATGGGTACTAGTGTACAAATAAAACTGAACTGCATTGAATTAATGTTCCTAAAAGTAAACTTTACATTCAAACACACACAATGAGGAAAGAGAGGAGAGTCAAAAGGAAGCTTGTATTTCCTCTTTCTATAACACTGATCTGTACAAAATAAGAATAGAGCTGATCTATGACTGCAACATAACTCATTAATGATATGATAATAATTATCATGAGCCTGTGAATGTGAAAATAGCATGTGATTAGCAGATGTGTAGGTTTCTAAGTAAGGGAGGGATTATTATAGCTGTGACTCTGCGTGCATGAGGTGTTTTTTCATTTGGGTGTGTATCCATGTATTTGTGGGAGATTACCAAAGGTTAAATGGTGTAAAGACCCCTCCTGGCTATGTTTGTGTGTGTGATCTGCCTGGGGTGGGGTTGAGGGGGTGGTATGTAGGCCACTCACATCATGCACCACTGGCTCCATTAGATAGAGCTGGATCCGTGGGGGTGGGAGGATGGGAGGGGGGTCAGTTTGGCTGAGAACAGCCAAAGAAAATGGAGGGTGAATGAAAAGAACGATATGAATGACTTGTGTTTGATATGCTGCCGGAGACCAGGGGACATTCGGGAGGTTTGTGTGTGTGGAGGGATTTGTGTGGAGGGAGGGGTCAAAGAGGGCAGGCGTTGGTGAATGTGTGATGCCTCTCACATGTTTGCCAACCTGCTTCTGACACGTGATGCATTGAAATGCATTGCTCAACATATCCATTTTATCATGTAGTTAATTGTAGTTACATGTAATCATAACGGTGATATTGTAAACTTCACAAACTATAAAACACAAAGAATTAATGGTTAAGTATGAGAGATATAAGGGGAAATTTACATGGAGTTAAAGCTTTTTCTTTATGCAGTTCTGAAAAAAATATCTAAGATTTTCAGTGTATTAGACTTCTATTTAAAAGCAGATGGAAGAGCCTATTTTTTAACAGGTTGTTGACAAAAGAGCTCTATTTACTGCTAGAGCTAAGATGAGTCATTGTGACCGGGCTCAAGTTCACTGACCTGCTGTTCAGTCTTTTTTTAACCTTTACAAGCAATTCCCATTCAAGCTAATTTATTTTTGTTACAAAACCTGCATTTCTGAATCCAGAGACATTTACATTTTACCCTACGTGTAAATAGATGTCATTTTGTGATTTGTTTATTTCCCTCATTGCTGATTTGCACATTAACTTGTAGAAATGCATGAACATAATTGCACACACACACACACACACATATTGACATGTTTACACACAAACATGGCAAAGATACAAGCTACGCTCCCTCATCTCCCACACGTGCTGACAGCAGCACTAAAACCTAATGAACTCTGACCTGGTGTCAGGCATGGTTGCTATGGTTACAGCTTGAGTCTAGCTTGTAATGGCTGTTTGTCAGGAGTCAATGGACTTGACATTGGTGAGGGGGATGCATTAAAGGGCAAAAGGTGGCATGTAGTGTGCGTCAATGCAGAGCAGAGAGGATGAAGCACAAATGGCAAATAAAGGTGGAGGCTTGTCAGACAACAAAGACACCAAAAGGCCAATAGGGGTGTTTATTTTCTCACCTATGAAGATAAGCAGGACGCCGACAGTGACCTGAAGACAAAGGGAAATGCTGATTAGGATGACGACGGGGGTGTAAAAGGTGAAATTTGGTCCTTGATCTAGCACTGCCTTCAACTGGGACGCATTGGCCATCAGCAGAGCCACGTCCAGCATGCTCTCAGCAGCACTCTTCTTATTGGCGTAGTGGTTCATATTCAGATGGGCTGTGCTGTCAGGCCAAGCATCTGGATGGGTGGCCTGGGGAATGGACCAGATATGAGAAGAAATAAAGTAATTGGCACAGCGATAATGTTCATCACTTTGAGATAAATACTTGGAAATAAACAGAGAGGCATGTGGTGTGTTGCATTTTGTTCCCCCAATAGAGTATCAAGGAGCATGCTGATGAGGAAACAAGTCATTTTGTGCTTCCTGTGCCTTGATGGTGAGGATCTGGTTATCATTCTGACCTAATTAGCACAATGAGAAACCATTACAGAAGGCTGACCTCTGAACATGGGACCATTAGTGCAGCAAAGGAATACTGACACACAAGCAGCATACCATTAACACTCATTAACATGAAAAAGTGCAGTGGTGTAGTGGTATTAGCACTTATGCTTTAAATCATCACAGTCCATATGCACATGCTTCTGTGATAACATCAGTCTGAATTACTCTTAACCATGTTTTTCATTATTTGATGAATTTTCATAACAAAATAATGCATCTTGTAGTACACTATTGTGGATCCACAACTACTTCATGTTCAATATCAGATTATAATCAACATAATTATTCGGGTTATTTCCCTATTCTTGCTTTATGATATAGTCTTTTCTGACATTTTACACCCAGTATATTAACCCATAAAGATGCATACATCCACCCGTGACCAAAAGCATCTACTGACCTAAACTGTTTAAAACCTGTTGATCCACTGATCCTATCAATACATATAAATAATTGGAGTAAAAGTCTTTTCATGGTCATCAGATATGACCATATTTGGACGTTCTGAGGCTCCATAGTGAACATGGAAACACTGTCATCTTCTACAACGTTGATTCACCAGTAAAACCCATGGAGTTGGATAGATTTGACTGAAAAAGTCACTTTTTCTTCAGTTTTTTTCTGTTTTTAATATAATAACCCTCAACTTTAATCTGAGCTTTAACGAACATCTTTTTGATTTGTAAATTAAAATAGGAAATCACCTGATTTTTACTGAAAAAAATGCCAAGAAGATAATATTTCAATAAATGATGATAAATCATTTAAGAAATGTGAAATATAGAAAAAAATCAATTTGGGAACTGCCACAAAAGTAGCACTGGGTCTTTATGGGTTAAATATTGTATTGTACTGTATTGTATTTAAGTGACACAGATAAGAGAAGAAATTAGGCTGCATCTTTAAGCAACCAAAAAGTGCTGATGAAAATAATTTAAGATGGCAAAAAAAAAAACTACTGTAACATTGGATTGTATGGCTCATTTATTACTGAGGTGATGTGTAGTATTCAAGTGGTTTTGTGTGCATTTCCTCTCTACTCCAATAAAAATCATGTATGGATCAGCACAAATGTTACAGAAACGATGACAGTTGATGCATGAATATTGTCTCTGTTTTTATTTTTGCATGTCCCTTCAGAGAGAACATCCAATATCTTACAGGTGAGCACTATCACTATTTAGATTTCCACTTGTCAAGGCCAAACTTGTACACGGAAATTCTCTGATAACATAAAATAATCATCGGTGCTCCCAGAAGGTTTCTTATCTTGACTTCTGTTTTTGTGTATCGGCAGAAGACAGAGATTTACCAAACCACAGAGCTGGTGTGGACTGTCTTCCCCATGGAATAGAAACAAAGGGGGAGAAAAGAAAAGACTTGAACCCTGCCATATGCCACATGGTGAAATAATTTGAATTTAAATGTCATTGGAGATTGGTATGATGCAGTAGAGGTTTGAGGCGGAAGTACAAATTGTGCTGTGGGTGTGGTTTGAGAGGTTGGAGAGTTGTACTCATTATTCTGATGAGGTTTTTGCAATCCTGTGATAACCACTGGACAGACCTTTTTAATTCTGTTAATAAGCTATTGCCTTTGAGGTCATGGATTGCACATGTCACTGAACACACTCTTCACCTGGCAGTGTACCTAGATTTTATAATTTAGCAGAGCTTCAATTCAGTGCTGAAGAAATAACCCAGAAACTAAAAATATCGGCTTTATGCAAATCTTTGTCAGAATGAGATAAAAATGCTTCATCTCACACAAAGGGAGTACACCTTAAATATCAGGACGATGAAACATGTTTTCTTATATTTAATGCAATGAGTGGTGGGGTGTAGTGCTCCATGTGACTGTGATCTGACACCACAAATGGCACACTGTCATGACGTGTCAGGGTCAGCCATTCAGCTCACACTGACACAGGCTTTTCAAAAGACAGCTCTTTATCCCTGAGTCAACAGACCATAATGAGATAATGCTTGTTGTGAGATCACATGTTGAAAACTTATGTGAGTTGAAAAACTAAAAAATCAGCGAATGGATTTTTCCTATAAAGAACGGAAATATATGACAATATATTCTTCACTAATGTGTATACAAGGCTAAAAGCTACAGACACCCACGCAGTGTGCAGTCAGTTAAAGCTTTTGTCTACATATATCCTGCTGTCTGCTCATATCAAATGGTTGGGAACATAAGATAACAGCTAATCAAAACAGATAGTAGATATAGGCCATGGTACATCATACTATACTATCACAAGGGAGGGGAAAAATCATATTACAAGTGTAAAAAGCCAAATTAAGGGATGCATCTTGTCTAGACTTTAATTTGGGTAAAACTTTAAACTGAAAAAAAAGGATTGCAGCCTAAATTTGCATCTTTTCAGTGACTTTTGTCTCCCATTTTAACAACAAAGCTTGTCAGTCACCGAGTCGTTACAGAAGCCATTGTTGGTTTGCACAATCTGAAACAAAAGGTTCTCATTAAGTCAATCGTTCTCTTGTCCTGGTTCTAGGTTTCAATGCTTATTTTTGTAATGAATTATTCACACTGTATTCCTTGTCTCAAACAGACTCGTGGGACACACCAAAGAGAGACGGAGACTGGATGTGGGAAGAGATTATAGTTAGAGGCAAATAAGTTTGTTTGAGTCTGTCTTCTCATTTTTGTGTCACTGGGGAGAAATACACACAAACACAGATATATTTAAGATATCATTACAGATAGGATAGAACAAAAATTGGATATGAGATAGAGAAAAAAATGATGTTGAAGTGCTATATAAATATGTTAGGACATATTGAAAAAAAAATATTGTATTGAGGAAAAAAAAAGTTTTACAGGACGAGTCATGAATTTATCAGAATGTAAATAATACCACTCAGTACACATGGGTAAACTCATATTAGCATATAACACAGAAGAGGCTGACTTGTTAATTTTGACCTATATTGTAAGTCTCTTTTTTTATCCAGGGCTTTTGAATAGCACTAGTCTAATCTCTTTATCTGTAAAAAATAAGACAAGATATGATAGAACAAAATATGGGCATAAATACACTGTTCCCCATTATGTTGGATTAATCTTGTTCCTCTTTTTATTCCTATTTATACACATCAGTAAACCTTTGACCACGTGCAATGATTATACTTGCACTTTATCTATCAAGAGTAAACCACATTGTCAAAGTCATTTCATAAAAAGAGGTTAAAAAGAATTTTATTCCAACTTCATGGGCAACAGTGTAGTTAAAATAAAATTTATATAGATGGAAGTAGCAGTGTCTAACGTAAAACATATGCTCCCTAACTCCGATGCAACACATGAGCCCTACGTTTTACTTGGATTGTGGGAACAGGAGGAGTAATTTAGCAGAAGAGCTGAGGGGCCTTAAGGTGGAATGGGAATTGATCAGGTAGATGAGATTTAAAGTGGATCCACTCATGCAGCTCTTTCAAAACAGACAAAAGACTCATTTCGTTCAGAGCTATTTTTACTCATATGTGAATTAAGTCAAATCTTTAACGTAACCGAACCATAAAAGCTGCTTTTCTTAGATTTTCAGGTCAACTAAAGTTTTGGCTGGCATCCAAGCAAAAGAAATGAACTCATTCACCTTCTTCACCTAATCCAAACCTTTTCCCACATCGTCACATTAAGTGCTTACAGTTAAGTGCTTAAATACGCGTTAACCACTGAAATGTTTACCATGATTTTTTTTTTCACCCATATAAGCTCAACATTCGACATGTAAGAATCTCTTTGCAGTGACAAGAGAAGACACCACTTAAGGCATGACAGGACCCTCCATTCATTATTTGGTTAACTGGTCTTTCTGCAGTTCAGCATCATGATGAAAGAGCAAATTAACTCACATCTACAGCTGCAGGGGTGTGTGTGTTTCTCTTCCTTTTGTTTCCCCCCCTCAGATCAGCACTTCTGGGCTTTCCATCCATCACATCCCCTCAGTTGCCTCTCTCACTCACCTCAAATTCTGGCCCTCTTCCAGATGAGGATCGACCCAACTGTAAATCTAATTTCCATGATTCTCTATAGGGCTTTTAGTTTTACAGCCTTACACAGTGCAAAGCAAACATGGCTATTTCAGAGCGCACTCTACTCCACACAATGACACTTTTTTCTCATTCTGGAAAAATTTGCATTGTTCTGATTTTAAGAAAGACAAAAAGACAAGTGGGGGGGGCAAAGAATGTGCTGGTGCTGCACTGAAATCTGACACAAAATCTGATTGTGCTTAGATTTCAGTGGAACCTAGATATCAGAAGCTTGTGGAAGTAGTGCTCATGCAATCTTCACTCTACAAAACGGCTATTGGTTGATTCTAATTCTACTGTATAGTAAATGAGACCAATTGCTCATTTTATTGAGCGTAAGGATATTAAATTGGGCATCTGTTGGCTGAGCTTTGACAGTCACAAGAAAGTATGTCTGGCTGCCAGGGACTCTCTCTCTCTCGCTTTTCATCCTCTCCTCTTCATCTTCCTCCGTCCTTCCAAAAATGCACACATATATACACACATGCAGTATCTATTTGAAATTAAACTGCTCTATTAAGACAGTAGCTATAGAGATGACATAGTGAGGCCTTATCCAGTAAAACAGGCTGATGCACACCGGATGTGGTACAGTATACTGTAATTACTTGTCAAATGGCTGCCTCATTCGCCACATAAAACACAATAAACAGTCAATTGTCCTGCAACAATCCTGTTGTGGCATGAGGGAGATGACATTATGTAAAACTGAGACACATGTGCGAGTGTGTGTGTGGATTTTGGCCAGTGAAGTGGAAACAAAGAAGGACATTTATTATTTATAAGGTCACTCAGGTGGTGCCGACAATACTTCACTCTTCAACGGAACCAGACTGTCATCTGACCCATGCTTTGCGACAGACATAAAGATGTCTGAGCATTTTCTTTTTTCAGGTGGTGTCTGGGTGGAACACCAATCTATTCTAAATGTACGTTAATAAGCATGATATGTAATGGACAATAAACACGGAAACAGGTAATTAAAGGTACTGCAACTGTAAAATCACACAATATTTGGTCATGAACCACAGTGAGGATGAATCAGAAATGTGTGTCTGACCCTGCCTAACAATATACTTGCACAACTACACACTTGGTTGCTTTTTGCATCTTTACTCAGTAACTTCTCCATGTACAGTACCCAGACTGTACTAAGAAGTCTTCCATTGTGCATCATTTTGTGCACTTATTATACAGCATCAACTCCTTCTATACTGCCCCACCAGTTACCCCAGTGAACATTTTACCTGTTTTCCTTATGTATGCATATTGTAAAATAGATAATGGTCTCAAATATCTTACCTCAGCCCCACTTCCTCTATTGCTGCTGCTCATCTTTTTTATGCGTAGGCTACTGCACCTTAGCTGCAGGCTGTAACACTGTGAAACTGAGCTGGTCCTGTTGGAGGAGAAGTGAGGACGGGACCTGCAAGCATATAGCCTATTTAACAGTGTGGCATAACAATCAGACGTCCTGTGATAGTGAATCGTTTTATTTTACAGTGTGTTGTTATGCAGCAGGGTTTGGAGCAGTGGGTGACAGTGGATGGATTGGACGCAGGGCGTGAAAGTGAGAGACACTAAGAGGGGGGTAATTTCAGCCGATTTATGCGTGATCATGGTGATTCTATATGGTCTATCAGTATCAGGATGTTTTAGAGTTCAGATATGTGTGATCATTGCTGTGGTATAAGTAGGTTCAGTCTTTCTGTTTGATTGGACGCTCCCTCCAGTCGTTACCAGGGGCGTGGAACCAAGCAGGCTGAATGGGAAACACATTGTGAGCCTCACCGGTGTATTAACCTAATGAGCAGAGACGATGACAAGCGAAAACAGTTGTCCGCGTAAATTACTTACTAAGGAGCCGACTAGCAAACTCAAATTTTCCATTTCTTAAAGCGGCCCCAGTGGTCGCCAGCTACACGCTTTTTTACATACAACGGCAACGGAGAAACAGGAGCACCGCAACCGAAGAACCGGAGAGGGGATGCAGCGGCTGGAAAGGAGATAAATATTGTTGTTGTTTTTTTTTTTGTTTGTTTCCTCACTCGTCATGGGATGTGTGTTCAGTTAGCACGACCCGTGTTGTTTGCGGGTAGCTGGGTGGCTCTTGTCTGTGAAGAATGGGAATAATATGCAGATAGGGCGTTTTTAAAGTCCACCTTTTGTCGTGGACAATCGGCTAACGTGAGCGAGGTTTTTCTAATAACGTTACCGGACACAGCGGGTCTCCATAGACTGGTACCGCTAGCCTGAGTTCAGGTCGTTTTTGGTCGGTTTTCCTCGATTTGTACAAGGTAAGTCTGCTTTCACATCTCTTCAGGTGTAATACTAAACGGTGGTTTTGTATTAAATTGTTAGTGAATTGTCACCGTTGGACGCTCGTGCTAGCTAATTATGAACTGTCAAAGTTAACGTTAACTTAAGCTATAACCAGCTATGCTAGTTTTTTAACGTTAAGCTAATAATTGCTTCGGTTAATAATATCGCAGTAGCTTTTAAACTCATGGGCTTGTCTTTCCATTCACCTGCTTTTAGTCACACTAGCTGGCTGAAAGTCCACAATATAGGCCTGTATTAAGTAGATAACCATAGTTTAGCTGAGCACATAGTGAATTGTTGGATTTACTTTGACTAACTATGAATTTTATGAATTCTTTTGCAGCTCATGGTTTCATCGGATGAAATCTCTGTGTCTGTGTCATCCATCCAGTGTTGTTAGGGGCCTTTGCTGGCAAACTGCGTCACCGAGTGGGCGCTGCAGGTATTCACCTCTTCATTTCCATGTTGGGAAGTCAAGCCATGGCACACATGACCTGGAAACCAAAGTGACTGGACTTTTAAATCACCATGGATGTGGAGGGTGATTCTAAATCAGAAGCCCACCCCACACCCAAATACCCCTCTGTGCCCAACTCCCAACGCGAACTGGCCATAAATATGTATGAGGCCATGGGTGATGGGAATGTCAATCTCGAGGACTCCTCTGCAGTAGTGAGAGGTGGGAGCGACCCCAGTGCGTACCCTTCATCATCCAGTTATCAGAAGAATGTGCATCAGAGATTCATCAGGAGAAGTCTGTGGTTCTCGGATGCGGACGAGCAGGCCTTTGAGGCTCCTGAGTGTGATAACAGGAGTAAGGTCCTCAACATAAACCTGCGGACAATAGTTGACAGGACACGAGGGACTAGTTGTGGGATACAGGAGGGTTCTAGTACTGAAAGTCAAGGTGGGCAAAAAGACAGTGCAACAGAAAGTGTCAGTGCTGATGAGGAGAAGGAGAAAGGTGGAGATGCGTTGAATGTTACGTGCAGTGGTAAAAGTGCTATCAAAGCAGCCAGCGAGGAGAATGAGGAGGAGGCAGAGATGAAGGCAGTTTCCACATCTCCAGGGGGAAGGTTCCTCAAATTTGACATTGAGCTAGGAAGAGGGTCATTTAAGACTGTCTACAAAGGCCTGGATACCGAAACTTGGGTGGAAGTTGCCTGGTGTGAATTGCAGGTAAAGTACGAAAGCTGATCTCTAAATATATTTATTTTCCAAACATTAACCATCTTTGTTCTTCTCCTTTTTATGAGAAACTCTCCTGGGTTGGGGGATGCCTAGCTATGACAAGATTCTCTCTGTGTGTTCTTCTCTTTGACGGTGAAGGTTCACACATCATGATAGTATAATGGTGATGTCTACAGGGAGCTGTCAATCAGGTGGAGTCTCACGAGGGGGTCTACTTAAGGTTGCAAATAGGCGTACTCTAAATTACTAAATGGTTTACGCATGGAAATGATTGACAGGCGTGGACATACTGAACACACAGGCACTGAAGTATAGTGATCAGCAGTTCTGCCAACGCACAAGAGAGATTGTCTTGTCTAGCGATACTCAGACACAAGAAAATCACCAGCTTAGACTGTGTGAAGGTATTAACTAATTATTTCCATCCATTGGAGACTGCAGAAGGGATTATTTCTCTCTTGCCCTCTCCCTCTCTCTCCCAGGAGGCTTAAGGGGACTACAGTAGGCATGACTGAACTCCCTCAAAAACTGGAAATCTGTGATAGAAGTTGTTTCTTCTGTGGAATTACAGTGTTGGAGTTTCTTTCAGCAATCTATATTCAGTCGTTTCCCTACAATTTGCCCACCTCATAACATTGTCACACTTAAGTAGAGCCATTGCAGTGGACATTGCAAGAGCTGCTCATACTGTACATTCTCAGCAGTATCTGTATGTTATGATCTGTGCTACTCCTTGCTTCCCTCCCTCTGTGCAACAGGAGGTAGGCAGACAGGAAGCAGCTGAAGTGTGCTGTAACCTGCTGGGAACAGTGTGGCGGCCCTGTGGCCTCAGTGAATACTTTGCCTAAGGTATTGAAAACATGCTGTGTCAGTGACCCGAAAAGACTCAAGAATGCACAAGTAGACTCCTTCATACACTGAAAACAAACCTGCTTGGAATGACTATAACAGCACAAGCCGGTGACACATCTTACTCTTATGATCTTTGGAGATAACACGCCTTTGTCTGGCAGTGAGTAAAAATACAGTTGCAGTGAGAGACCCATGACTTAATTCATATGATGTCATGCACATAGACAGTAGCTGTGAGCAATCCAACATCTCCCTCAACTTAACAGCTGGATTCTGCAGCTGATAGGATGTAGAGCAGGAAGCAATTTACTGTATTTTATTTTTCCCTAGTGACTCATTTTAAAACTCCCTCTAGTGGACAGTCATCAGTCAGTCAGTGATGGATAATAATCATGATACTTCCAGCCCTTTCCTGACTACATTCTTATCTGGTTGTTCCTGTATATTTTTATTTGTGTGACCTGAAATGGCATGCACAAAATATGCAAATATTTGCCTTGATGCAAAAAAAGATAATATTCTTCTAAGCCGTTTAAATACAGCCTAATTTTAAATGATTTACTTTTTATTTTTTAGCCAGTGGTGAACACAGCTTCCTCTTTTCATTACTTTATTCACCTTCTTTAAAAGGTCAACAATGCAAGCTGTTATGCATTTCAAAGTCTTTTTGATCAAAAATGTGATATTTTCTTTTAGGCATGCATCTCCATCCAAGCCTTACAAGCTACTGGCTTGTGGCTTTGTGTACTATGCTCAGAGCTGACTGTAAACAGGCAAGAGGCCATATCTTGCAAACTACAGTACACATTTTCAATACACCACATAGATTTCTAAAGAATGCTCCCAAATCCTGCATAATATTTGCATGATGCCATATATTTTACTCAGAAAGTGCTACAGTCAGAATAAGACCTAATAAGGCCTGACTATTAACATAAATATACTATTACATGACCAGTATCAAATTCAGTATATTTCTCTATTTTGAATAACAGTAGAATATTAGTGTTTCTGTAAACATAGTGTTGCATGAAACCGTTTGGATAAAGAAAATAGCATGGTGGCTGACTGCTTATCTTCACAACACTTTTAGCTTAAGGACTTCATTGAGTGCATTAGAAACATCGACTGAGACTTTGCATGCTTCACTCAATAAGATCTGAGAGGCCTTTCTTCAGATGACCAGAACCACTTGTATGTTTATTAATTATCTGTTATAATGTGTTATTAGAAGTGTCAAATTGATTTAGGTAAGAAAAGTTGAAATATAATTTAATGCGATGACATGATGTGCATGTGTTTATAAAGCTGCGAGAAATTTGATTTTACTTTTGTAATAGTTTGTATTTAGTCTGTAAGTTGACAGATAATAGGGATAGTAGTAGTGCAAGTACCATCTTGTCTTAAGACTGCAGTCAAACTAGTGTTGGTTTTATCCCTCTGCTATGCGTGTTTACTCTTCAGTGTTGCATGTGGATGATTCCAGCTTTGCTTTGCTTACTGAAAACTTGTGGAAAGACGGGGGAGCTTTCTGGGGAAGATTGAGTGAAAGAGATAGGACTCTGTGATTTTCCACTGTTTTTTCCTTCAGCCAATAGTCACATGGTTTTCTTGCCTCAAAATTTTAATCTGGCCCTGTGTTTATTCTCTGTCTCCTTTCCTCCCCCTGTCTCTCTGTGTCTCACCCCACCCTCGTTCTCTCAAGCCCATCTCCCCCATCTCTCTGTGCCAGGCTGTTGGCATTACACAGATGGCCCTGGCTCAGGCAAGGATGTTAATCTATAAGAAACATGCCTCTTGTTAGTTTTTCCTTTTCAAGAAGTACTTCTGTTGTGTTTCTGTCTTTCTTTTGTTACTTAGTGAAATTTATTTTTTAACCCTGGAAACTTCCTGTTTCTGCCAATTGTTTCTCTGTGGAGATTTTTATCTGCAGTGCACACAGTTCACTTCTGACCTTGTGCAGATTTCTGTGGTGTTTGGCAGTGAGCTTGTTGTTTGATGGATAAAATCTGGTTTTCAGCTTGTGAATGCAAAACTGGAAGTGACACCATGACAGTGATATAAAGCTGCCCGTCTCTGGTAGTTTGGGCATTCCTGAGCCATGGAAACGCAACAACTGACACACTGAGTGACTAGATCATTGTCTTGGTTTTAAAACCAGGTTTTGCAGTACTGGTAGATTAGATTAAGACATGTCATAGGATGATATTGGATTAGATCTGAGTGAAGTAAATGTGTATAGAAATAACAGCAACAACCTTGTCTTGATTGTTCAATTGAAAACAAACTTGGTTACGGTTAATTTGGCATTAAGAAGAACAGGGAAGCAAGGCCAGCCAGATCAACTGGTGATATCTTACAGAATCTTATTAGTACCTCTGTCTTCAGGCATGCCTTAGCTACCATGTCACTCAGCCAACTGAAGACGCTGAGGGAAGAAAGACAAGCCTGTCTGAGCTGTAGCAATGTGTCCTGTGGTAAATTTCCAACAGGTTTGTTGGAGAAGGTCATGTTTGTGGAATCCGCATGTGTGACTTATGCATTTAGCAAAAATACCATCTCAAGATTCCTTGTCAGTATAGATATTGTGTTTACTGTCTCTGCCTCTCCCACCCTCAGGTGGCTATAGAAGGGGAAGACCTTAGAGTAACTGTTAAACCAGCTCCAGTCTCTGCTGTTCAGATTGTGGTTTGCAAAAAAAGAAGAAAATCTCTGTCTTTGTATAAGTTAAAATGTGTGGAAGAAAGGGCTTTAACATGAACAAGTGATCTAAATAACACTCATTTTACATTACTACAAGAGGCCAATATCAGATTTGTGGTGTTAATAATGCTTATAAAAGACTTCTGTGACGTTGATGAGGATCTCAGTGTACATGCTGTTTGTATATGCACCATATGGCAAATACAGGCACTGGCATAAAGAAACAGGTGTCGTATGTGACACTTGACAGCAGCAGCATCATGAAATTGCTTACGCCTGTATTCAATTTTATTTGGTCACCAGCATTTTTTCATATGCGTACATTCATGCACTCCAATCTAGAACTGATAAAGAATTGGCTAAATAACCTTTAAACTACGTCTTCTCTCCCCCAGTAATATAAAGTGTCACAACAGCTCATTAGAACCAGTAATCCCTGAGGAATTTAAGAAGGTTATGTGTATGAAGGAGCACTTCTGTATTCTGTTAAGGCCTCCTTCTTAGGTGCTGTGGTATTTTAAATGCACACTCACGTTGACCCGTACATCCTAAAGCCATTTACATCACGCATGTAAAAAAGCCCACTATGAAATGTGCAACTCAAATTTGTACAATAAACTACATGCTTATTTTGATTCCTCATTCTCAGTCATTTATTATTTATTCAGTTTTGGGTAATACTTAATTTTAAGATGATGAGGTGTGTGTGGGTATGTAGGTGTATGTATATGTATTAATATATACTGGTTTTTAGATGAATGTGGCATCAAAACTGAGATTGAGTACATTTGTAGTTTTCTGCTTTAGTTAGTGAAAAAATATTTTCTATCTCCCACTCTGCTAGTAGGCCATGCTTGTGTTTTTTTTTGTTTTGTTTTTTTACCATTTTTCTAAAATGCATTAAATCAAATGTTCAAGTTTTGCATTGAATATACTGTCGGAATTAAGAAGCACCACCTGAAACACCACCTGTTTTATCTTTATTCCTTTTGCTGCAGTCGGCCTACATTTTCCTTCTGTCACATATGACGAATTACCCCATTAAGTACCACATCTTGTTCCCAACAACAAACTAACAAGTGAGCTGTGGAAGTGGCAAGCCAGCATCCTACCAAATATATCCTTTTATTTTTGGATAACACGACTTTGCCATGATTGTTGCAGTTTAAAAACAGCTTCATTTTCAAATAAACAAATAATAATAATGATTTTTGAGCTGTGATAGAAGGGAATGACATGTAACAAAGGTGACTTGGATAAGAAATTGTCACTAGTGTTGCAGGATTTGGTGAAAGTTATATTACGATTATGGTGGGAAATTACATAGATTAATAATTTTCAAGTTTGTAATTCTATAATAAGTCAAACACAGAAATGGAAACTAGTAATATCTTACAAAAAGAAGTTCACTTTACTTGCTTTCACTGTACCTTTCTAACTTTCTCTGCTCACTATCCTGAGATCCAAACAGTTATAGCAAAGGCTGTGTTTTTTTGGTTGTTTTTAAAGCTCTTTCACCATTTACTGTGATAGTGTGGTATGTGGGTTGATATTGCATTTCACTTAATTGTGCAGTCCTATTGCTTTACAAACTAGTAATATTCAGAGATAAAATTGGATATTTCAAGATATGTATATATTTTTATCTGATGAATAAATTTACGTTGCTCTTTTGGCCCAGATGCCATCTATTCCTGCTCTGTGGTCTCAAGGTGTGCCCTGCTCAACTCTGATCTGATAGTTACATATTTTAAGTAATAGGCCATCAACAATGAAGTGAGCAAAAATAAAATGAATACATTCACGAGTATTTATCATTCATAAGAGATAATTCTAATCTAAAAGTTTACACCAAGATTAAAATTTTAAGTTCAAACATATATTTCATCCAAATACTGATTTTCTGATCAGTCCTAAAAAATTATATTGCTCGATTCCTATTTTTTTTAGTATTCTCAATGCAAGATGTGATGAACTGGCGATATATCCAGGGTGTACCCCGCCTTTGCCCATAGGTAGCTGGGATAGGCTCCAGCACCCTTGCGACCCTCTTGATAAAGCAGTTCAGAAGATGACTCCATGCAGGAAAATCCTTTTTGTGTTTTGCCTGTGTGGTCATGTTTAGTCTGGGGCAGGATATTATGCTGAATCAAGGCTGTCTCTCTGGCGCTTTGCCCCCACACTGCAGGGGCTGCTAAAATGGTCAGGGGAGGCTGTTGGCGAGGGTGTTCAGTTCATCTCCACTCGACTCTACTTTGTCTCAGCTCCAACCCTCATCATCAGTGATATGGGAAAAGGGTTACATGTGTGAGACTGCCCAGTCTGTACACACTTTCTGGCTTGCACCAGTCTAAGCTGGCGTCATTAGGTTTTCGTCATTTACTGGGGCAATGCACGCATTTGTGAATATTTGTCTCAGGTTCAGAGCAGATGGCCAAATTTGCCACCCTGGGTATCATAGCACCACAGCTATTCATAGCTAAATGTATTAGCTCCTTGCTGTTTGTTACAATGGTTCCAAGTATTTGTGTGTTACGATTAAGTGTGGATGATTAATGTCTATGTGCCAGTGTGTCAAGGATGTCACCACCAGCTGTTGTACCTCAGGTACTACTGAATACGCAGGTTAATTTTGTTGCTCATTCGCTGTGGAGCCTCATCATTTTGAAATGGAAAATAGCGACCTATTTCACTTTTGGCTATAAAACTGTAAACTTTTAGTTATTAGAAGAAAGTACATGATACAAGCCATTATTTTTGATAAATCAACTGATTCTTCCAGCAAAAGGAATCATCAAGGAGACAGCAGAGTCTGAGAGGATGTGATATGGGCCTTTGACTGCTTTTTCAGGTGGTTTTCTATTTAAGCAGAACTATTAATGTTACTGCAAAAACAATAGGGCCATTGCATAATCACCACTGGCCTTTGGAAGAAGCAGTGTGTAATGAGATTTTTTTTTTCTTTCTGTGTCAAAGAACAGCTTTTTTTTGTCAGTGGACACATTCAGTCTGTGGCCTGAAAGAGGTTTATAGGAGTTTTGTGTACTGTAATCCTTGTTGGCCAACTCAGTCACACAGTTGGACAGCCGTGCAACAAACATGAGTTTTTCATCACAGTCTACAGGTCACATTAGTCATGAGTGGAGCTGTGACATAATACTTTTTTATGCATATCTATCTGTCTGGACATAGCATCCTCTTTATAGCTTCCTCTTATCTCTTCCTCCTTGTATTTCACACCTTAGTCCCAGTACATACCAACAGAATAGCAGTCACTTGGTCATAGGCTATTTTAACAGCATTGTTGTTGTGCTAACGCAGTACCTCAGCAGTTTGGGGTTTTTTTGGCTCTTGGCATGTTCTGCTGGAGAATCCTCCTGTCTCTCAGGCTCCTCCATGATAAAGAGAGGATGTTCAGTATGCTCTTTTTTTTTTTTTTTTTTTTTTTTTTTTTTTTTTTTAGCCATTTTTCTTAGCCTTTCAGCAGTCTCACCAGCTCTCCCTAATTTAAAATATTTTACTCACCTCTACTTGCCAGCCTAGTGTGCCAGTTTTTCAGAGCTTGCATGTCAACCTGCTGTAAGGGAGTGCTGCAACACTGAAATAAGGATAATGGAGTGACCAGTATAGCTGATGGGCAAACTCTCCTGCAGGCCTCCTGACTGTTGGGGCACAGTTCATCCCAGAGAGGACTGCTGTGTCATTGTGCTTATTGCACTGGGTTTTGTTGCATCTGCAAAGAATGTAGTGTGGCCAAATACTGTACTTTAACATACTTCCTTCAATCTGAAAAGTTAGGCTCGTGTTACATGGTTTGAAGCATCCTCACTCACTAAGTGCACAACATGGTGTTTTGACCTCTGCCGGAGCACAGATGGTAAAAAGCTACTCTGCATGGATCAATAAAGCATCACATTATTACTGTGATTGAACTTAAGCTATTCATTGCAGTAAAGCTGTACTATTGCCTTGTTGCTCTGTTTCATAGTGGCTGTGTATATGTTGAGCATCATTTATTTACCTCCATATAATGGTTCATTCAAATCTGTTTTCAACACCATGGACATCCTGAATATTTACTTAAGTAAATCTCCTTAGCCAAGTGTTGTGACACAGTTCATGAACTCTGGGTTAAGCCGGTGTCGAGGTTTCGTAGAAGAGGAAGTTGACAAGTTGTTTTACAGTGAAATCCTTGTCACATTGTTGTTGGGTTTTTTTGTCCCCAAATGTGGCTAATCAGCTCTGGATAAGTGCAAGTCATTTGAGGAAAGGGAACGTTGTTGGAGCACAAAGCTGTCTATGAAAAAGCCCAAGCCGACATAGATTTTTTTAAAAACATTATATCATTAGCTGCCATAATAAGGACTTTAGCTGAAATCACTTTCACTGCTAATAAAGCTCCTTTCCTGGGTTTTACAAACTTACAGATTTGAAAGGTTTGAATATTAGATTGAAACCTTTGTTAGTTCCATTAAGTGACTTGTGGGGACTGCAAGAATGAGAATTTCCACATGATAGACTCTATGGTGTTGGTGTTAGTTTACGACTCAACCCTCAGTCTTTCTTGTTTTTCTCTATGGAAATTGTGTGGTTGAAATGTTATGTCATATATAGTTAGTACCAACTTTTCTTATTTAAGATGGGATAGAAGAGCAGCATGATAAAGTTTTTCCAGTATCGCTACTGTGATCAACATTTTATGGTAAATTGGTGCAGTACAAAGTGCTTACTGTGCTTACCTGTTCCAAATTCTGCAGAAATGTGTGTCTGTATCTTTCATGTTAAAGGCTGTCATTAGATTAGTCACACACTTATTTTCCAGTATCTAATTTCAGGTATGAGATGTGGAAAAGTACATGTTGACAAATGTAATCTCTCAGTTCTTTTATACTTAAAAGGCAAATTTGTGCATGATGCTATGTTTGTGTGAGTTCTATTAGAACTTTGGTAACACACAGTCTAGGGTTCATCTTAAACTGTTTTAGAGAGAACTTTAAGGATGGGTATCATTAAGAATTTGTCAATACTACCACAAATGACACCGTTTATTTGTCTGGTGTGTAAACAGTATTCTTTTCCATTCTTTTTTCAGACTGGGGTTAGGGTTACTGTTCAAATTGTGAACTGAATTATTTTCTTTATCTTCTCATTTGTACCATAGGCCAGGGACGGACTGGGGCAAAAAAGTGGCCTGAGAATTTGTACCTGACCAGTCCAGTCTCCAGGGGGCGTGAATGGGGTGGTAGTGGTCAGCCGAAAAAGATGTCATGTCCCATTAAACATTGATATTATTTAAGTTTATTTAACACAAATCAGACCACAACAAAATAACTACGGTGCATGTTTGACACACAAACCCTAGGCTTTTCGCTTGTGTAATTCTAACAGATGTGAGCAGAACATCAAGTTCCCAAAAAGCAATAATATTTTACCAAAATGCATAATTATGTCTCTGGAAAACCCTTTGATGGGATAATGACACATCCTTGCACCCAAGGTCTGATTATAACAAATGATAAATAATTTTAATGTTACTATTTACAAGATGAATAAGTCACACAATAATGAATAATACACATAACAATAACGATACACATAATAATAATAATAATAATAGTAATAATAATAATACACATAATTCTGAACATGCCACTGCACATGCGGCAGAACATTTCAGTTATTTTTTGGCATTTGGCAGCATCTGCCAACATTGCTTGTCTCTTTTTCTCTCTGATTTTTTCCGCACCTCCTTTTTGTTTGTTTTGTTTTTATCTGTCAGTCACGTGCCCGACTGATGGATTGAGAAGATGAGACCATGACTCTTGGCTGCGATTGGCTGAAACAGCCCAAATGCTAAGTGAAAGGGGGAAAGGGCTGTGACACACCCACGTGGACCAAAATTATCTGGCCTGTCACTTGTGAAACTAGCCTATAAAACACTGGAAACCATATTAAAGGCCGGCCGCCGGCCCAACTGCGCCAATACTCACCCTGTTGTGGGCCGTCTAGGTATTGGCAACAGCAGTTTGTTTTTTTTTTCCCTCTCACTGTCTGCACCAGCCCACTGACCCAGTAGCCCACCAAAACACTCCTGGTACTCCCGAAGGCCTGCTGCCCCTGGTATAGGCCTATACCATTAATTTATAAATAATATTATTCAGTAGCAAAGTGCTACAGCATTATTTTGAACTAATCACTATCATAGTGTAATACTGTTACGATAGTGGTAATGAAACAAATATAAATAATTTTCTGTTGGACAGTAGTTTGTCACTTCTGCAGCCTCCACATCTATACATCTTCCTTCTCTGCATCTATGAATGACACATCTGATGATGTTCTGATGATTTGAAATGAAGTTTATGAACAGACCCATATTGAAGTTCCAGGCTGCACCAGTACATACGGTTACCTGTGGATAACATAAACAGGGTAGGCAGATTAGCTAAGATTAACACATTAAACTGTGCATTTTTCTGCTTGTACTTGGCTTAAAATAGATTTTGTGACGCATAGCACATGTTTTCAAGATTTATTGCATGTGTGTCATTAGATGAGGTGATGACTCTTCCATTTATTTCTCCATGTGCAACAAAGCTGACCCTGCCCCTCAGAGACCTGATACCAGGTCTCTCATTCGGATTGAACATTGCAAAAATGCATCTCAGACAAATATCCTATAAATGGAGTTAGTGAGAAAAATTTGCTAAACAACTTATTTTACTGTAATATATAGGAAATCAATTTTTCTGTCTCCTGTACTGTTAGTAAAAACGATAACATCTGAGCTATGAATATATGGCCCGTTTCATACTTGGTTTTGTTAGCCATCCCTAAAAAATATCTCCTGTTCATGAGTGTCAGCCTGGTTGGGATGTGTCTCTTAGATTGATGCTCCAATGGGGTGGCCATCTTCAACAGCTCCACAGCTTCTAACCTCACTGGAAGCTGTCGGTTTCTATTAGTGGCTAATCAATAGTAGGCACTCATTCTGCTATAGGCCCCTTAATCCCTCTGGCACGTCACTACTTTTTTTATCAAGCAAAAAGTGCAATTACTGCAGAAAACATCGGCTGTGTCATTCTGTTGTCAGTGAAACTGTTTTTTGCTTTCCCTCTCAAAACACCAAGTGCCTGTACACTGAGTCTGTACCTTCTGTGTGTGCAGTGTTTAGGGTTGTTTTTACCTCCTCCTCGAGACTGGCCTTCTAATTTAATTGTAGATGTTTTGACATGCTTACAAAGCTCTTGCTATGTATAGTATCTCTGTATTTTGAGAATTTTATCCATTGAAGAGGTTCTACCTGAAGGGTGCTAAGTCTCTGATGGATTGTTTGGCATTTTGAGTGTTTTGTCTACTCTCTGCATGAGTTTGATTTGCTAGTAATCAAGCTTGATTAACAGTTCTCGTAACACGGGCTAACCTCCAAGATTAGTTTCTCTGAAAATGGGCCATGTCATATTTCTTAGGAACCTGCAGCTTTGGAAATAATTAATTAGTCCCCCTTTGATTTTCTGTAACAATTCAGTGTACTAGTCCTTCAGCATGTCCTTTTTGTCTTTTTTTTTTGCATTATGAATCATCTCAAGATGTTTTTACATATCAGATGTTTATAATTTAGTGGTTACTTGCTATTGAGAAAGTTGGGATTTTGTTGTCATTAAAGTTTTTGTTGTACTCCATGTCCTGACACAGAAGCTCAGAAAAGTGGCTTCACTTTTTTACGTAACAGGGAATCACATCAGGTCAACTACCATATATTAATATTTTTATTTCATCTTTTCATTTGAATTGAGAAGAGATTCTGGCACTCTTTGGTATGATTTCAGCTGCTGCATCCTTAATTCTAATACTAATAATGGAATAATGCATTTTCTTTTTCTTTTGACAGATTTTTGGTCTCCCATTTTCAGACAAGAAAAGCTTGATGGCTTTACAATTCATTGTACAATGAGTTAACTTAAGGATATAAAGTTGAGGATAATACTGGAGGCTTCCTGTTGTTCTATAGGAGCAGTGGGTTGTTTATCTGTCCATATTTTGGTCAAAATCCTGAACTGAACTGATAGTCATCCCTCATCTATAGAGTACCTTTCTTTATAAATAGACAGTACAGATACAATCATGTGACATCAGACCACTAACTTGATTTGAACACATAGTTTTGCAATTTCATGTTACATTAGCCTGCTAAGTTCCCATGACCAATGTTTTAATATATCACCTGGTCCCTTAGAGCGCAGAGGCCTACTGTTTTGTTAAGTATGTTACTGTATGAGCTCTCTGGACTGTGGGACTAATACAGTCACAGAGGTAGTGGGTGGCAGCAGAGTGGAGCACAGGTTTATAGATTGCTTCCTGGTAATGTCACAATCTATTTTTCTGTCCCTGCTGCCTGTTGTCTTGGTTATGTGTGTGTTTAACCTTGGCTGGGCGGCTCCACACTCCCATGGCCATCTGAGCAGGTTTCCAATCAAATGCACAGCACAGTCTTGATGGCATTCTGAGAACATATACGCACAGCAACACTAGATGATCTATTTGAGGCAGTGCTAGGATTTGAGATGTAATAATGAGTCATACTTGTTAAAAGCTCACATCCCTCGCACTAAATATGAAGTGTTGAGCAACAAGTCTCATTCATCTATGCTTGTGTAATGTGCTTTATCACATATTGTGATTGACGTGTGTGTATCTGTGTGTGTGTGGATGGGTGTTTTTTGGAGTGACAGTTTGGGTGTCTCAGCGTGCATATGTATGTCTGTGTCTTTCGCCATGCTGTGCACAACACCTCTGAGCCTACATGTGGCTTCTGAATTATGCAGAAGTGCCAGTGTCTGCTGTGAGCAAAACAGAAATGGGAGAGCAAATGGAGGTGTGTCGGGAGTGTGATTGGGATTTGGGGAGCATTTGTGGAGGGGTTATTGAGGAAAGCAGCTGGATTCATGAAAGATGAAAGCCTGAAGCAACAAATAAGTGATGTCTGTCAGATGAAAGGGCAAAGATGTCAAACTCATTTATTTTATTCAACTTGTGTCTGAGGTAAAACTTAGTCCACGTGCTCCTCTTGTGCAGCAAGGAGCATTTAGGGATAACCCAGCCAAACTTGGGCGGCCCCAGCCTTCTATTGCTCAGCTCGCCTCAGTAGAAAGGGTTCTCTGCAGAACTGAATTATTCATGGACGTTAGAGGAGTGCAGTGAAAATCCCCACCCCCCCCACACACTTGCACACACAACCTGACGTGCAACATTCGCACACACATTTCATGCTTCATCACCATATCACTCCATTCCTCAGCACATTGCATCACAGGGCATCTTTAGGTGTATTTTAGGTATTAAATTACTTTTGTCTCGAGCAGAGTTTACTTTTGAATAATTGAATAGATTATATCTCGCAAGGATGTGTTCGTTACATTCCGTCAGTGTCGTCTCTGTAATGGGTGGGGCAGTGCTTCATGACTATGCTCTGTGCTGACTGAGTGTACGTGTGTTTGTTACGTAAGCCTTAGCTGCTGTGGTTAAAGAAATTGCAGTGAAAAGAAAGCTCCGATGCTGGTGGGAGCCAAGCTCTTTATAGAGTGGGGTCAGCCTTCATAGAAAGTTGGATGAGGAAGGAATCAAGTGGGGTGGATTAACAGAGATATGGTTCTGTGTAGACGAGGGATGTGTGGTGATGAAAAAGGGAGTGGTAGGTGTAAGGGGTGCAGAGATTGCAGATATGGGGGAGGGGGAAGAAGAGCAAAAGGTAGTGGATGAGAGTGAGCATGCAAGTGAAGTAGATAGAGAAGGAGATCGATGGCATGTAGCTGCAATGTGTGGTGGGTGTGACCATGTTGGTGTTTTCCCCTGACCCACTGTGGTTTATCACCCTTTTATGTCTCTTTAACACAGCCATTTTTTTAAAGACCTTAATGTTGTTATTGCTTGAGAAAGCAAGTACATACTCAAACATGCTGTTAACTCTCAGAGCTTTGGTACCACATATGGTCCAATTAGATGTCTGTACAACTCAGCGATGAACATTGATGTCTTCCTTACTCTGCCTTCCCTATGTGGTCAGGCTTAATGGATTCAAAAATGCACAGAAAAGCCTCCAAGGTGAAGGCTCTGCCATCTGGTAGCTCAAAAGAAGCCAATATGGTATTATGAGTATATCTAATTGTGGCTTCATATTCACCCTTTATTTTTCCTTTGCTTCTTTCCTATAGGATCGTAAGCTGTCAAAAGTGGAGAGACAGCGCTTTAAGGAGGAGGCAGAGATGTTGAAGGGTCTTCAGCATCCCAACATTGTACGTTTCTATGACTTTTGGGAGTCATCCCTCAAAGGAAAGAAATGTATTGTTTTAGTGACAGAACTCATGACATCAGGAACACTAAAAACGTGAGTACAGAAAATCCACATATGGGAAAGACAATTACTCTGACAAATAACTAAATAGCTTCATATTTTAAAATGCAGTTGCTAATTTATCCACATTTCTTCTTCCAAAGCTATCTCAAGCGTTTCAAGGTGATGAAGCCCAAGGTGCTGAGGAGCTGGTGTCGACAGATCCTGAAAGGCCTACATTTTCTCCATACTAGGACCCCTCCCATCATACATAGGGACCTCAAATGCGATAACATCTTTATCACCGGACCTACTGGCTCAGTCAAGATTGGTGATTTAGGACTGGCGACACTGAAGGCAGCTTCCTTTGCCAAAAGTGTCATTGGTAGGAAACTTGAACATCAACCTGACATATATATTTTTTTATTTGCCCTAGGTAATAGAACAATAGAAAATGTTGCCTTTCTCTCTTCAGGCACCCCAGAGTTCATGGCTCCAGAGATGTATGAGGAGCACTATGATGAGGCAGTTGATGTCTATGCCTTTGGGATGTGTATGCTGGAGATGGCCACCTCAGAATACCCCTACTCCGAGTGTCAAAATGCTGCTCAGATTTACCGCAAAGTTACTAGCGTGAGTATTGATTATTTTACAAACATGGAAAAACATGTAATTAATGATTGTATTAATGATTTTACAAATTATGTTAATTAGGCAAGTTTAGTGTCCTTGATAAAGGATTGTAACATCTGTAGGCTTATTATTACCATGTTTACTATTTCTCCTAGTAAAACAAGTAAGTTCTACATGACAAGATTTCTGAAGTGCAAAGCCTCAAAATGATTGATGATGGTTTGCTTTTTTGCTGAAATAAACAGTAGATGCTTGGAGGAAATGTAGTTTCTTGCTTTCCATAGCCTAGCATTTCTTGGTTGAAGAATTTAATGAGCCATATGGAGTTGCAGAGGGGGTCCAAATCTCCTTTGTTTTTTTAGATAAAGCCTAAAGGCTGTGTTCCACTCCAATTCAATGTCTCTCTTCTAGCAAAGCATTCTGCAAACTGTAGATTAGGAGATCATGCTATACCTCCAGCTTTGAGGAATATTGATTTTCCACTTCTTGGGACTTGGCAGGGTTGGAATTTGAGAGACGACTCTTTAACCTGCTGTTTAAGAAGCAATGCTCTCTATATCCACATTAATGGTCAGAGAGCATCAGTGCAGCTGTCTGTAGATATCCTTGTCTTCACTGTTACTGTATGTATATTAGACTATCCTGCAGGGACTACTGCAGGATATTAATAGGAGATTGATCAAAGGAAACCCTCTTAGGTTTATACTGCTTCTTCTTTTCTTACAGCATCTAGAGAATGTATGCACATTATCATATGGATGCAGAAATCGCCAATTTTTTTTTTTTTTTTTTTTTTACACCAGTGATAATGCTGAGCACAGAAAATAAATGAGCAAAATGTCACTGCTATAAAACTTTTTATTTAGTTGGCTAAAAACATGGAGTCTTACCAAAAGTGCAACTGTTATGAAACTCTAAACAAAATTTACACAGCAAGAATAAGAATGGAATTATCCCTGGAAACTTCTCACATAACTTCTTGTGTAACCCATGTAACCAATGCAAACAACTGTGTTCTATTTGTAGTTTAGAAACAAGACAATAAAACACCTGATGGCCATGACCAAGGATGTAAGGATATGAGTGCCCTATTATCTATAGTTTGATGCATTTGTCTTTACTGTTCTGTATCAGTTATACTAAGCATACAGAAGATATTGATAGAATTTTCTAAGTATCTTTTTTGCATGCGTTTTATGGTTTTGCCCCACAAAAAAAATCAGCAGCAGAATTCATTGCAGTCAGAGTGGCAAAAGCTGCCATTCTCTGTCAAAGTCAGCAAGCCCTCAGTGGGTGACAGTGCCACTCAAAAGATAAAATTCAGGGTGTCACTTTGAGTGTTACGTAAAAAAAAAAAATCACCACCAATGCCTCTTTCCTTTTATTTTCAGAATCAATGTGTTCTAATCAAGATGGCCTCTCCTGGCATGTCCTCGTCATTGTTTATGTTTCCTTTTTCCTCAGGGAGTAAAACCGGCCAGCTACAACAAGGTCATGGATCCTGAAATCAAGGAGATTATTGGGGAGTGTATCTGCCAAAAGAAAGAGGAGCGGTGAGTGACTGAGCTTGATATTGTCCAGTGTCCAACCAGTAAGGTCTGCAAGGTGCCCTGTCATCCTTCATGCCCTGTCTCGCCTCCCCTGCTTCATTGCTCTGGTGCTGACAGTTGGGCTCTCAGCAGCATTGCAGCTTTCCTCTATATCTGCAGGGTGTCTTTCAGTTCAGTTATATAATGAGGTTGTGTACAGGGGAGAAAATAACCCTTAATAAGGTCTCTGTGGCTTTTTTATGGTCGAAGCAGTTTTTGTTGAAGCATGAATGCTAACAGAGTGGCTTTGTCCTTTAGGCAACATACAGGTTACACTCTGCTGTGTAGTTTTATACTTTTCATGATTTTACATGCAAAAAAACAAAACAAGAAAAGATGTGTAACACAACACACTTGTATTGCTCTTCTCTGTTTGGTTTATCAGCTACACCATCAAAGACCTGTTGAACCATGCCTTCTTTGCTGAGGACACAGGCGTTAGGGTGGAGCTAGCTGAGGAGGATGATGGGAAAAAGGTTTCAATAGCCCTGAAACTGTGGGTAGAAGACCACAAGAAGTTAAAAGGGAAATACAAGGAGAGTGGAGCCATCGAGTTTACTTTTGACTTGGAAAAGGAGGTCCCTGAAGTTGTGGCACAAGAGATGGTGAGTGAATAATTAGTCAGAAAAGACTTATTAATACATTTTATTCATGGTATTGAGATTTACTGCATCTATATAAATCTTAACCTAATTTAATTATTTTTGCACATTGAGCCCACCATACAATGAGACATAGTCAACATATTTCGAAACCTATCTCATCATTTCCAAGTTTAAATGTTTGCATGTTGTATATGTATAATTGGCTCTCATTTGCAGTGTGTTTTAACCTCTGGCACCATTTGCATCTCATTGGCATTGGAGAATGTACCCTTAAGTGATTGTTGTTTTCCTTTTGCTGTTTTTTGTTTACATGGTTTTCTTGAGTGCACATGATGATCAGATAAGGCATCCACAGCACAGAACCCGAGTTTTTTTTTTTTTTTTTTCCCTCCATGTGGGAGCTACAATATAATAAAGCCCTGAAGGCTTAATATCACTGTTCTAGCTTTCTGTTGTATAGAAAAACACAACCCACATTAAATTAGAATGAAAATAACCACACGTCTACTTACCTATTGAACCACTTGAGGCTGACTTTGTACCCCCCTCTGACATTTCCCATCCTTATACTCTGCTAGGGATGGGAATTAATAATATTTTGTTGTTTTTGATAAGCAGGGCCATTATTGATTCTGGTGGTTCGGTTTTCCTTATCCGTAAGTTTTTTTTTTGCCCTAAACATGTTGTCAGTGTCAACATAGCTGTTTTTTTACTGTTGAATGATAATTTTACAAATATTACAGGTAGTACTGTTATCTGTTCTTTGTGGAACTAAGCCACTCTTTGGACATGCTCCACCTCTTGATTTCTTCTTGGTGCAAGTTGAGGTTGATTTTTATTGTTTTGCAATGTGCAACATTGATTAAAAACAAGTTGACATTGATAAAAGATAACTGATTAGCTTGGAGACATAAAGTTTTGATTCTAGCCATTTCTAGTTCAGAGCTGGTTCTAGATTCCCAGCTGTTAAGTCCTTGCCAGGAGGAGTATATGTGTATGACTCTGTACTTTTAATTTGTCATTGTAAATCTAGGTATTTTCAGCCTTTATTATTTAACATTCTTAATTATGAATGAGCAACATACATTGTCTGGTTCTCATTGAAATTTCTCATTGTACAGTACAGAAAATTGTACAGTGTTTCCCAGAATTCATTATTCCCACACAATTAAAGAGAACTTTTATTCACCCAACCAAGTGATACAGTTAGCTGCATTTTGATAACCTGCTTTTCTGTCCTCCGATTTTTGGCTATTTTATTCATTTTCTTCCATTCCTCTTTCTGCTCTCTACATGTTTCTGAACTTTATCATTTGCTCTGTTTGCTTCATTTGTCTTTGGCTGTTTTGGCCTCATTTCAGCAGTGGTTGCATTTTAATAGACCATATGTTAAATGTGCTCCTTATGCACCTGAGTGATTTCTTTGCAGGCAAGCAATTGACAATCATGGTTTATTTCATTATTAATAGATCTGGATCTGTCAGTTTAAATAGACTTTATTTTTTGTATTTGGGTTTTGAGATCTGGACTATTTTGGGGATTATATATAAGATGGATTGGCTTTGTGCATTGTGTCTCCATCTTAATTTGCAGATGTTGGGAGTCCAGACTGCCCTGTTGAACAGTGAGCTCAGCTGCTGACAAGGGAATAGTTCCCCACTGGTCTGATCCCCTTAAAATAGATTCCTTTTCCTTCCTTTTGTTGGTCTTTCTCTTTCTCGCTCGCTTTCTCTCTCTCTCTCTCAATCTTGCACCCTCCCTTCTCTCACATGCTTATTGCTAAAAATATCCTAGAAGTCATGCTCTTCCCCTTTCTTTGTCAGGTGGAGTCTGGCTTCTTCCACGAGAGTGATGCTAAGACTGTGGGAAAGTCGATCAGGGATCGTGTGGCACTGATCAAATGGAGGAGAGAGAGAACTGTGTCTGCTGCAGTTCCACTGGATCAGAGTGAAGGAGGCCACAGGGTTCAGATGACCCCATCTCAGGGCATCTCTGCTGGGGTTGCACATGTAGGACAGCCCCTTTTGCCTGATTCAGAAGACCCAGAGGCAGACCAGCACAGGCTGCGGAACCTACCAACCAGTGCTACATCAGTGACATGTAAGATATTCTGTCCCCTCACCAAATAACACACATCTTTATTCTTTTGGTTTTTTTAAGCTCATGATTTGTGCATGTGTCTCTGCAGCCGACGGCACACTTGACAGTGGCACAGGCTCTACTGTGTACTCAGATTCACATAGCAGCCAACAGAGTGTCCTCTACCAGTCCCTGTTGGAGCCTATCACTATGGCAACACAGCAGGTCTGTATTGGGGGCACACACCCAAACCGAATATGAACATTCAGATTTATTAAAATGTATACTTTTCACAAGCAGTCAGTGTTCCTGTGTCTGGTGCACCAGACAAAAGGTATTTGTCTGTACAAATAAAATGTCACTTAAACATTCAACACGTCCTGATTGTGTTCACATGTGCATCAGTGTCCTGGTTATTCCAGGTCTGATCATAAATCGGGTATCTGGGTGTTCATATCCCTATATATAATCAAAATTACAAGTGTCCTGGGACCTGATTACTCTTTTTTTAATTACAATACCAACAACTGCTGAGTATATTTACATTTTTGTGTTTCTGTTATGTCATTTGGCTGAATTTATGCCTGTAGAAGCAGCTGACAGCAGTTTCTCTTTTGGTCTGTTCTACCTAGCATGATCTGTTTTTTTTTTTTTCACGAGGATAAGCACTTATCAGTTACTCTAAAATTGGGATTGGATGTATAGATGAACAAACAGAATGCTTTTGTATGTGTGATCATTGCCAGAACACTCAAATCTATGTAAACACACCCATATACGTCTTTGACATGTGAACATGAATCTTCATCATCACCACATTGCAGTAGCCCTTACAGTATCGATATAAGCACTGTGTGTTCTTGCAAACTATCTTTTTTACAACCATCATCTCACCTTACAGTTTTATGTTCTTTATTTTTGTTTATTATTTTTTGCCTTTTGGGTATCAGCTTGATCAGTGCCAGGGACCTCTTCTGACAACAGCTCGTCCTCACTCGTGTGAGAAAGGTGAAGTGTGGAAGCCAACGCTGAACCCAGAGCTCAGGACTCATTTGGGAGCAGCAGCCCGGAGAGGAAGTGCCCCTGTTATTGACACTCATAGGGCAAACCACATTGCTCAACTCCATGCCCTCATTAAGTCTCAGAGATCAATCAGTCCTACCCCCAGAGTATCAGAGTGCCAGTCTGAGCTCAGCCCCACAGAGGTTTGCTCAGAGACTAAGGATGGGTTCCTTTCCCAGAGTTCACTCCCAGTGTTACAGGTCACCCCTTTTTCTTCACCTTCTGAATTCCGTCGCCTCAGTGACACCTGCATCGACTCTACTAAGGAAAATTTGGTAGGACGTGCACCAAGTGGACGCAGACACTCTGACTTAAGCAGTCTTATAAATCTTGCCTCTCATCACAACCATTTATTTGCCATGCAAAGAGGACACATGTGCCAAGCCTGCCTTGCTTTGATTCATCTGAAGACACGTGAAGTCAGTAACCGCCACACCTCTGTTTTGCCAACACATCTTTGTCCATGTGACCTGAGACACACCTTGTCTACAGGTGGTATAACATCCTCCCCTGGATATGGGGTGAACCCCTGTTCAGATTTCTCATTACTGCAGAAGTCACTGTACAATATAATTAGCCGCAAAGGAGCCCCGTGTCACATTACACCCACCCAGACCTCGCTGGTGCACCCCTCAGTTGCTCATAGGCCAGGCCGAAGTGATGGAGACGGGAGCCTGAAGAGGCATCTTCTGAGTGGCAGTTCAGTTGGGGACCAAGAAACCCTCCAGGACTGCATGAATAGATGCGGTGCTCAAGAGCAGCAAGTTACCAGGGCTGTCGGAGTGGTAGGTCACTAGATCAATAGCTGACAAGTCCCTTTAGTTGACTAAATGGGGTCTTCGCCTGCTTACCTAATTTCTCCCAATTAGTAGGAAGTTCAGCATTAATCTGCATGGAGATGGCCTGAACTTCTCTTTGCTGTCTAAGTCTTGCTGCCTACATAGGCCTCCAGAGCTGACCATCTTCCTAAAAATCACAAGCTCGCTCCTGTTGTAAGACGGTGGCACAGTCTCTAACAGATCACATTCTTCCTGCTGATTAACCTTAACCAATCCTTCTAGAACTGACCCAGGCCTTAACATCTTCACTTCCTGCTTACCAGCCCAATATCACAACTGTCTTTCTCCGTAGCTTGGCTTATATCCTGAGTAGATGGTGGCTGATTACAGAAGTGGCAGCTGTCTTATCTCCCTCAATTTGTTCCGTTTCTCACTTGCCTCCTTTTTAGCATATACCTGTCACCGTCTGCTTACTGTAAAATCAGATGTTTTATGAAAATGTTTTTATGCCTTATCCTGTCTTTATACTTATCCTGGATGATTTTATGTAATTCTAACACAGTTTACATTTGTAGCATTTTAACCATGACTCAAATTATTCCTAGTCACATTTGTTTATTTCTTATGTTCTTAGGCTAGTTCTGCAGGTCACCAGAATCAGCCATCTGTCCAGGGCCTGCCTTCTTCATCCAACACAGCAGTGCACACACCTCTGCAGTACATCCAGCCTGGACAGAGTTACTCTGCTGTTCCTTATGGTGGCCATTCAAGTGCTGCAGCACCAGCTCCTAACAATATTTGTTCAGTCAACATCCAGCAAACAAATAATGCTGCTAGCTACACCCCTCCTAATGTGCAACAGTGCCCAGCAGTACCCCAACATGTGCAAAGCTACCAAGCGCCAGGTCAACAACAGCAACAGGGAGCAGGACAAAGCTCTTCATTTCCTGTACCGATCCAGCAAACGTGTCAGACTTACATGGCTCCAACACAACAGGTTCAGTCTTCATCAGGATATCCTAATCCTGCTCAGCAACTGAGTGCAGCAGCTAGTCTGACAGTACAGCAGCCAGCACAAAGCTATCCTGTTGCATCTGCAGCACCAACATTGGCAGCCTCAGCTCAGTGTCATCCGGCACAGGCTCCCAGCTCACTGCAGCACGTCCAAGCCACAGTCCAACTGCAGAGTCAGCAGCCTGGCCAGAGCTCATGCACACCAGCACTTAACAGCCAACAGATACCTATTCAGCAAGAGCACCAACAGTCTCCACCACAAAATGCTCAGTCCAGTATTCAACAACAGCAACAAGCTGGGCAAGGCTTAATATCTATTCCGCCTAATCTCCAGCATAGCCAAGAAACTGCATCAACTATACACCAACAAAAGACACAACAGCCTGTCCTGCAAAGCCTGCAGTCTTCTACACGGCAACAAGAACTCACACCAGCTCTGCAACAGCACAGTCAGACATCTCTGCAGCCTCCAGTTCCACAGCAGAGCCAGGATTTATCCCAGACTGCAGTTCAGACTCCTGCTCCCCAGCCCCATCCAACAGCATCCTCGGCTATAAATGTTGCAGCTCCACATCAGAGTTACCCTGCTGCAGGCCTACCTGATGCTGCATCTCAGACCTATGCACATTCCTCCCTCAGTGGGCTGCAGCAGCAGACTGCTCCAGCTCAGAGCCAGTACCTGCCTGCACAGTCTAATGCTGCTTCACAGACTTATGGAGGAGCCAGCCAGTTAGTGACTCCCCAAGGCATTTCAGCTGCTTCCCAGCATAGCCAGGCTGCACACATATCACAACAGGTGAGTGTGTAGTGTCAATAATTCGCACAGTACATTTAGTTAGGTTGCGCACACAGTGCCCCAGTCTTGGATTCTGTTTGTATTCCCTTCTCTGACCCTTCCCTGTTTTCATTTTTCATCAGTTTCAACCCAATCTTTGCTTCGCTGCTTTCCTGAATCAGGTAGAATGACTTTGCCTCCACACAATTTGTTACAGTGGGACTTGGGAGGATCAGACTATGATGTACTTTAATATATAATTGTAAAGCTATTCTCAACTGCGCTTCCAGCTTCATTGTATAGATACTTTGGTTTGTTTGGTTTTGATTTAGTGCTGCTGAATTCAAAACATGTTAGTTAAAAGATAGAATAAACAGAGTTTACATGGATAGAGCGATAATGAAACCATCCCAGGCTTGTTCTGTGCAACATCACAAGATGACCAGGCGTAGAGACAGGATGTATAATGTGAGCTATTCTGATCTTGGTCAATAGCAGGAAATGCAGATTTTCAGAGATGTAACTGGAATCCTTGCCACTGGTTAACTTCCTCTTCCTCTTTTCCTTGCTGTGTGCCATTTTTCTATCTGTAGAATATTGCTGCTGGTCAACACATTTCACAACTAGGACAAGACGGACAGAGCTATGGGCTGAATGTCAAACAGGCAGCTTCCAGTGCACCATCCCAGCCTCTACCTTCTCAGGCTTCTGTCCACCAACAGCTCCAACCTCTGCAGATTTCATCTTCTTTACAAACAACACACCAGTCCCAGGTATCCTCAGTCTGCTTTCACTGCTTTTGTACTTCTTGGCTGTATTTTTTTTCTAGTCTGCTACGATATTTACACACAGTTTTGTTTTGAAGCAAGTTAACATGATGCAAATAATAATCCTCCTATGTATCAACCTTGACCTCTAGATTTTTTGATTTTTCTCTTTTTCATTTTGTCTTTTCCCCAGTTCCCTTCACAGTATCCCACAGTCCAGGTGTTGCCAGCTGTGACTGACTGTGAATCATCTTACCCTCACTGCTCTGTCCCCCACCCTTCAACCTCCTCTTCTCTCAATCCCATTTTCTTGTCTCCTGGCCAAACTCTTCCTGTAACTCCTTCTGTCTCTCCCCTTTCCCCCCTACTCATTGAAAACATTTTCACTCCATCAATTCCGGTTTCACTCATACCATCTCCCACACCTGTGATGGGTAAAGTGGGACCCACTTCTCCTCAGCACCACTCCACCACTGCCATGTTGCAGAGTGTTAGATCTGATGTTTCCATTCCACAACCTACATTTATTTCACCATTACCCACACACCCACTGCACGCACACACTGCCTCGGTCCAGAACACACACCCTCCCAAAAACGGAAGCACTCAGTCCCTGATACAGGTAATTATAAAGGCTGCAGTGGAGTGCAGATGTTTACCAAGAAGGTGTGCTTTGGAATTGGAGTGTTAGTGTGTTTTAAGGGTGGCTGTGGTGAACCTGTGATTCTGATAACCTCTGTCATTGTTTTGATTGTTTTCATCTGTTCTTGAATCACAACAAAGCTTTGATTTTAGTGAAACTGTCCTAAATAATGATAAACAATAATATATGTCAAAGAACTCTGGTATGAGTTGGATGGTGGCCTTCCTGATTCAGGTTGCTAGGTGTCCGTTACATATCCTTAAGTCTGATATATTTTAATGTGATTATGACCAAAGTGCCAAATGCTGCACGTGCCCAGATATCCATGTCTGTCATAATTATGTTACATTGTTATATTGTTTGTAGGGATGTCAGAAAATATGTACCTGATGTTATCTTTTTTTGTCTTCTATAGCAGGTTCCCCAGCAGAACCCCGTTGGCCCCCCTGGGCTTGTCCCCCCTTCCCACACAGTCCAGGCTTCTCAGCTTACACAACCAGCAGTGTCCTCTTCACCCGTGCAGATTGGCTCTGAGACAGGAGCTGTAACCACTGCTACCCAGCTGGACAATAAGAATCCATGCCAGCTGCCCCCACAGAACCAGAGTCAGACTCATATTCAGAGCCAGATTCCTGCACTGCACCCTTCTGAGTCTCAGAATGCATCATCAGGATCTGCCAGTTTGACTCAGCAGAAACAGCATAGTGCTGTGACAGGAGCTGTTGGTCAGGGTCCAGCAGAGACCACTGTGGAGGTATGAGCAAATAACTTTTTGAAGTTCTGTCCCCATTTGCCAGCTTATTTTCCACACCTACCCACTGCATATATAACATCCCTGGACATCCTCTCCTGTCAAAATGAAATG
Source organism: Sphaeramia orbicularis (assembly GCF_902148855.1). Taxonomy (NCBI): domain Eukaryota; kingdom Metazoa; phylum Chordata; class Actinopteri; order Kurtiformes; family Apogonidae; genus Sphaeramia; species Sphaeramia orbicularis. The sequence continues at coordinate 29,509,182 of NC_043963.1, forward strand.
TCTGAAAACTGTGACTCTTCATAATCCATTCTGTCTCTTATTTCGGAATTTTGTTCTGTCCATAGGATCAAGCTGCAGAGAAACACTCAGCAGGACAGAGCTATGACAGGTATTAGCCCCTTTTTCTTTAGCTATCATTGCAGGTGACTACTTTTACTAGCTAGTTTTAAAGAAATGCCTATTGGATGAAGCAAATCTGAATCAGTTGTCAGTTTTGTCAAATAAATGTACAACAATTTAAACCAATTATTGTTTGTGCGGCTACAATATAGTATATGTAGTCACACCAACACTATGAGAAGCTCAAGTTGAAAGAGTTCTTGGCCATAACTTGAGTTTGTAGCTAATGATGTTTTTGTTTAACAAAATACATGTTTTTATGGTAAAATAGAGTTTTAGGGCTGGGTGGCTTTATGATGTGTTTGAGGACAGTTTTATGAGTTGTGTCTACTTGCCTCGTTATCAAGGAAAATGCACAGAATTACAAACCATTTTTGAAATGTGTATTTTTTTCCAACTAAAACATTCAAACACAAATTACTACAATACAAAACCTTATTTTAAAAATGCACCAACTTTCATTTTTGATTGTTTTACACAGTGCGTCTCAGCTCAGCCTTTTGCATTTATATAATTGGACAGGCATTGCATAATGCTCCTCCCTGCCCAGCACTTAAATGTAGATCTTTATTTGAGCCTTTCTGGTACAGTGGTGACCAAAGGATAGTTCTACAATTTGAAGAAAATATGTCTGTAAAGCCAATGAAATGGCATGTGTTTGTCTTAAGTCAGCTACTGTTGTATACAATTACAATTGTCTTGTACTTTCTAGAAATAATTTTTTTTTGTAATGTGTTGTGCATATAAAGTATAATCCCCCACAAATCTATATCAATTTAAGATGACTTTGAGCTCTTTGTGAGCATCATCTGACAATATCAATTATGACCAAATCCTGCTGGCCATTCCACAGTACTAAATTTACAAAACCTTCTCACTGAGCTCTATTTTGAGAAGGGCCTTGAGCAATTTTATTGTGTACTGGTAAACTGTTGGCATTGTATGAAACCTCTGTATCAGAATGGGTGGGTACAAAGGAAAAGAAAGTTCACACAGTGAAACACTGTTTCCCTGACATTGTTTATAATGTTTGTAGGGATGTCAGATTGTATGTACCTGATTTATTTGAATTATTGTCACATCACCTATCTCCCTTTAACAAATACATTTTCATTGATCATTTCTTTTTTTAAATTTTGTCTCTTTTCGTTTTTGTACTTATGGATTAACCAAAACATGTATTAATGTATATACTGCTTTCCAAACACCAGTGTCAACTCGGATGCTACTTCAGGAAAAGAGATGAGTGATGGTTATGAGGGGACACATGGAAGCAAAGGCGAGGGGAAAGTCCGCAAACACCACCGCAGATCTACACGTACTCGCTCTCGACAGGAGAAGATTAGCAGGCCAAAGCTCAGCATGCTCAACGTGGGTATCCAGACTATACTTTTGAACAAAGGCTGCAGAAATGCACTCTGTGTTGGAAAACTGTTACAGCAGATAATGTATTTTGTATTCCTCCTTCTTACAGGTGTGTAACACTGGGGATAAGATGGTAGAGTGTCAGTTGGAAACGCACAACCATAAGATGGTCACTTTCAAGTTTGACTTGGATGGAGATGCACCAGAAGAAATAGCTACATACATGGTATGTGAGAAAATGAGTTGCCCCTCCTTAATCAGAAAAGCAAAAATTCATAAATGTGCTCAACGCAGTGCACTGTTGGAGATCCTTTTCTGTGGCTAAGTCTGAAACTCCTCATGTTGCTGTCCTCAGCTGCAATGCAGCAAAATCTATGTCTGTGCTTCTCTTGCTGTGTGTCTCCTGCAGTCTCTCCAAATTAAGCTAAATTTATATTTAGATAGGTGGATCAATATTTCATGGTTTAACTCCTACTGAAATAATTTTGTTTACGGTCTGAATGTTGTTTTTCTTCCTCATCATGCTTGCTCAGGCCATGAATAAAGTTATTTTAAGCACTGGGTGGTAAGATAAAACCCTTAGTGTTTTGTGGCCATTTTCCTTCCTCTCAGGTGGAAAATGATTTCATTCTGCCGCTGGAAAAAGAGGTGTTTATTGAGCAGCTGAAGGACATTGTGGAAAAGGCTGAGGACATGCTGAGTGAAGACACTGAGGGTGAGAGGAGCTCTGACCAGGGAGGCAGTCCCAAACAAAGTGATGGAGCTGGCATTCTGGGAGCAGAGGTGAGAAAGGAACTGTTGGCAGTTAATAGCTGCGATGGCACAATCAGTCTAGGAGTGCCTGTGCTTTGGGATGCATCATCTTGACAGCACTCTCAAGATGACTTTACATGCAGTGCTGCCAACAGGGGCTGCCAAAAGTACCACTCTTGCTGATGTGACATTTTGATCTAACTGAATTTCCCTTCTACAGTTTAGCCCTTTTTGGCTGCTTTAAGAAACTTTAAATGGTTATTCAAATGCAACCCATGCAGTAGTAATTGTTATCCTGTTCTTTAGGGTTTGAAGGCCACTGCACCCAGCTCCCCACAGCTAGTGTACCAGCAAAATGGTGAGGTTTTTTTTTACACCATATTTATATATTTACTTAAGGTCCATGTGAAATATTTTGTAGCATCTAGCAGTGTAGTTGTAGACTGCCTCACCCTCCCCTATGGTGACTGCTAAAAAGGCAAGAATGTGAAAGCCAATATCTGCTGTGTCCATTCTGGCCTGTTTAAGTTAGGGGAGGGGCCAACACTGGTCCACACGCAAATGTAGGAGATGAGAGTAATGAATGTTAACACTGGATGCCACATGTCATAAAATGGAAATCTGTTCTGATCTACTATACAGGGCAATACATGCACAGTGTACATCCAGCACATACACTGAACCTTCAAGCACAAAAAAAGATTTGTCATGTCTTTATTTCCATATTCTTCTTGGCTGATGTCTAAACTGTTCTCCTGAGCAGATTTTAAAATAGGTGTGGATTTATGAGCTTTTCTCTGTTGATGTCCTTGACAGTCCTCCACACTGGCAAACGCTGGTTTATCATCTGTCCAGTGGATGAAACTCCCATGTTCGACAAAGAGAAGACTACACCTCAGACCTCTACAGCCCATGGTATACTGCATACTTGGATAATTACAAAGCATAATTAATGCTAGTCACATTTCCACAGATTATGTCTTAATGAGCAGAAATCTTTTATGAGGATGGCTGTTTTCTAGGGAACACACAGAATTATTCCATTGTCTTGCTGTTAATTCTGAAGATGCTATGCATGCTCTAGTGTGTGTGTGTGTGTGTGTGTGCGTGCAGTTCAGCTGTTGGGGTCAGTTATATAAGAGTGCTTCTGCAGTGGTTCTAGGCAAAAATGAAGGGCAGGATTTATACTCCAGCTGACAAGTGCCTGATGGGGGGAAGGCATGCAATGATGTAACACTCTGGCACCCACAGGACCCTGCCTCCCTTCTTCATGTCCCACGTGTTTAACTCCCAATCTGTTCTTCTTCTAATTAACTCTTACGTTTTGATTTCTCTAGAATCTGAAAAGCCTGTGTTATCATCAGCCAGGTCCAACAGCAGTGTTGCTGCAGTGTCTACCCCAGCTGCATCTTTATCCTCACAGAGCCCGTCCCCCTCCTCTCTGCCCTCTGCAGCCCAGTCATCAGTACAACCTCAGGACCAAAATGTGGGCAAAGCTAGGGTCCAGCAGCCACAGCCCTGTGTAACAAAACATAACCTTGCTGCTGCAGGTGTCAGCCATAACACCTCCCTTCCTGCAGAGGAGCCTTGCATCTCAGCTGTCTCTATGGTAACAGAGATGCCATGCTGTGCTATTGTGCCACCTGTCTCTCTAGAGGTGAATGCCAGTGATAAAGGGGCAGCTGGTGGTTTGGCCTCTTCTCAAACTAATCAGCCTAACCTGAAGACCAGTCCTACTGGAGAACTACCCCCTCAGGTGGCTTCCCATCAATCTGTGGTTCTGCAGCAACCTTACGCTGCATCAATGCAGCCAGTGACGTCCCAGCCCCAAAGTCCAGCCCATCAATCTTCCCAGGCCTCTCAGAGTTCCCAGGTGTCAACCCAGCAGCAGTCAGCAGCAAGTGGTGGACCAGGGGAGTCAGATAGTGAGGGACCACGAAGGGTGGAGTTTGTCGACCGCACCATCAAGACTCTGGATGAGAAACTAAGAAACCTTTTGTACCAGGAGCATGCTCCAGCCCAGTCTTGCAGTTCTACCTCTGACCCCCAGGCCTCCACCACAGAGGGAGTGAGCGCAACACCAGTCTCAGACAGCCAAAGCACCGAGGGAGCACTTACAAAGAAGAAGGCAGAGCTGCTGGTAAATCCATATTTTATTTGTCTCTGTATGTGTGTGAGTGAGAGAGCGATAGAAGAGATGTGACCATTCATACAGTGGTTAGTAAATTAATGGCAGCATCCTTCATTGGCTTCCTTGCTTTTTTGTATTGATTTGACTAGTGGCTGCAAAGAACAAGACTAATATTGTGTTTAGGTAAAGGAGAGGATAACAAAATTACTGCTGTCAGCCAGATAATTCATCATAATCCTCCTCTGATGTCTTCATTTTGTGTGTGTGTGTGTGTGTCCTTGTGTGTACATCCAAAAACAAAACAGGGTCTGACTCATTCAAACAAAACACAGGTCAGAGGAGGATAATGGTTAGCCTTAGCCCACTGATGAACTCCTTCTGGCAAATTACCACTTTTCAATTATTACAACCTCCCACATACTAACACACCTTTCTCTCTTTTTCTGTTAGCCTCAGATACCTGAGCGTACAGATGCTGTGGGTGCACTAAGTGACTCTGCCTTGGCAGGTAGGTTGAAGTCCTTTATTATCTCCTATCATTACTGCACAACAGCTTGAAAATAAATATGTAAAAAAATATATATATAATATATATTCTCTGTGATTCCTCAGCCACTAATAGGGTTTCAAGCAGAAGAGATGCAACTTCCACCTCAAGTTCATGTGGTTCCAAGAGCCGTTTTCAAGTAAGAATTCACTTTCAAAACTTGAAATGACCAAATCTGCTCAATATAAATGTCATTTCACCAAATTTAATGAAATTGCAGGTCATGACTTATGCCATTGTCTGTCCTGTGCCAGTTTGTTGTTCAAACATTGCATTAGTTGATGATGTTGATGGACTCTAATTTTGTTATCAACATTGGCTTCTTTTCCTGCCAGATCATCCCCACCCCACCGGATGTTATTTGCCATTTAGAGAAAAGCAAGACGAGCCACAGTACCTGTAGTTCTGCAGCACCCTCTAGTGGTTCTGGAGGGTCTCACAGTCTGACGAAAGGCCCAGGCAAGACTGAGAAAGATGGTATGCTTGTTGGCAAGTCATCTGTATCTGCTGCACCAGATGATGAGAATGCAGAAACCTCCAAACCCCACAGCAACCGTTACTCCGCCCCGCCTAACTTCTACCAGGCCACCCCTACTTCCAGCCCAGATAGCACCCCTTGCCATATTCCCCGTGCCCAGACCATAGACACCTCCACACCTCGCCACTACCACCACTCCTCTCACCTGTACTCTGATTCAGCAGATGAAGAAAGCAGCAGCATAGCCCTCCCTCCCCACCCTACTCCCCCTGCCCATGCCCTGTCTGAACACAGCGGAAGCGACCTCATGAAGAGGGCAGTGGCTTTCCTGCGGCGTACCGGCCGGAGCAAAAGTGAGCAGAGCGCTGATTCACCGAGCCGGCAGCCTGTGGCAATGAACGGTCATGCTCCTTCGCCTTCTGCAGGACATGCCCAGTCATCCTACATTAGCAGTGACAATGATTCTGAGTTTGAGGATGCAGACATGAGGAAAGAACTGCAGAAACTGAGAGAAAAGTAAAGTAACTTGCATACTTACCTACAACTAAAGCTGAAAAGTCTGTTATTACTGTTTTTCATACACTGTGATGTTCAGTAACTACTTTCAGAGTTTGAAATTACTAATGTATATTTGACATTTGATTTGCTATTTATTGACAGGAATCTTGTACCACACATGATGACATTATGTCAGGCACTGACTGGAAAACTGCCATAGTGTAACGCTACTTCGCTTCTCTGTTATTTGAGTGGAAGAATCAAGTGACTGAAGATCAATTACAGCAGTCTATCTAATGCTTGAGGCTTTAAACACACAACAAAATGAACCAGTCTTGAATCTATACATTTAAACTATTAATTATTATTGAAAATATATATGAGAATCGGCACCGTGTCACAAAATTAATTATAATATTACAGTTATTAGTAATAGCCATCTATCATTAAGTGAGTCATAAAAATTGCACTATCTTGAGCCGCAGCGTTGGTAATATATCAAGTTGAGTTGCTTCTGATAATAAGTCATAATTTCAGCAAATACACCTGGTAGTCACAGCTTCGGCTACTGCATAGAACATTTTTATTGTAGTAAATGTCCTACAGTAGTGTAAAACAAACTTACTCATACAATGAGCATTATTTTCTGATGGCTACTGTCAGAGTTTAAGTTACTTTGTCTCCATTCTTTTATTAGACACATGAAGGAAATCTCAGAGCTGCAGGCCTTCCAAAGGAGTGAGATTGAGCATCTGTACAAGGAACTGGGTAAAACTCTGCCTCCGAATGTAGGCCTTCTTCATGCTGCACCTCCAAGTGGCCGCAGACGCAGGGCTAGCAAACATAAGCTGAAGGCTGGAAAACTGCTCAATCCAATGGTGCAGCAGCTCAGAAACAACCTCAACACCAACAGTGTTGAGAGAAAAGGTGTGTGGGAAGGGATGGTGTGGTGATAACTGGTCCGTGTGTTATTTGTGTGTGTGTATATAAGGGCATTTTCAGTTGGAAGCGTGCATCTTGTACAAGTGGAAAACGGAGAGGTTTAGGAAAAAAATGTAGGAGTGTGTGATTCATAAAGTGATTCACTCTGACTCACATTCTCTCTTTTTTTTCCCTCTTATTTTTTTTTTTCACCAAGGTGAGAGTGCTGCCAGTTCTTCTGGCTCTCCTGCTAAAAGTTCAGTTTTATCAGATGGCTCGGCCCACTCCAGTGGAAGCTCCAGCTCTGGCAGTCAGCCCAGCACTGCCCCAGAGCAGGTCCATACCCAACAGCCTTGTTCCTTGAAGGGGTCTTTTTCCTCAGACAACATATATGCTGGTCTACACGGTGACAGAATGGCTTCCCAAGCTAACGTTGCCCAAGGTATGCAATATAGGTTTATACATATGTTTGTGTGTGCGTCCAAAGTGCTGCAAAGTGGTATTTTCACGACATCCTGCAAATCATACTGTAGCATTTAAAGAGGTTCTCCTTTTACTGAACTAAACTGCAGTTGGAGAGCCACTTTTAGAAAAGCACAGGTAGAGGAAAGCAGAATAGTAATAATAATAATGTACTGGAAACCATCTGTGTTACAAGTATTATAAAGATTCCTCTGTGAAATTTCTGAGCTTACAATAACTGACTTGTTATGTCAATGTATGAATACAGTATTTTTCTTCATCTGATGTAATGCAGTTTTTGGTAAGTTAGGCTAATTTTTCTCTTTTTTTCCAATATACATTTAAAATTTATAAGCAATATCTTAGGTGGTGTTTTCACTGTGCAGTTTCAGTTTACACTTGAACTCGTAAACGTTTTTGTTTGCTTGCATGACAGAATCTCTTATGTTATAGATCAATACTCTACAAGATTAGAAACTCTTGTATGTTGTATCATAATTTTGTCCGTTCAAAAGCTATGATACAGCAGGTTTTTTTTCTTGAGTAAGGTCATTTAAAAGCATGTGAATATAATGGATTATATCAGACACAAAATTCAACCTCACAACCAAAATACACTAACCTGATGTTTTTTCCAGCATACCTTAAAAGTCTGTACATTATAATTAGTGGAAGATATCCCATCATTTTAAAACAAACAAAAGATCTGGAGACAATGTAGTGCCGTCAGCTTATCATGAACTCCTTCTTAGTATCCTTTGCTGCTGCTTTTAATGGTGGAGGTCTCATCCCGGTCTCTGTGCACTTTTACAAAGTGTCTCTCTTGTTTCTTCTCTTCTTCCCTCTTATATTCATTTTTACAGGCTGGACGGTTTACCACCAAACGTCAGAGAGAGTCACCTATAAGTCTAGTAGCAAACCACGCACTAGATTCCTCAGTGGACCTGTGTCTCTGTCCATCTGTTTGTATTTGTTCTTTTCTATTTCCCCTCACTCATTCCATCTTTCTGTTCTTTTACCTGCCTTTCTCTTCTGTCAGCCAAGTTTTGTTTTTTTTTATGTAATACAGCAGATTTCTATTTCACCCTCCTCTCAGGCCTTCTCACTTACATCCCCTATTTTTGACTCTTACCGCTGGCCCCCTCCCTCAGCAATAGTAAAGCTTGAGTTTGATATCTTTTTTTCTGCCAGCCAGAGGGTATCCCTCACACAAACAACATTTATATAAACAAAAGTCAGCAAAACATGTGCAATCAGGAAATGTTTGCTTTCAATCTGTAAGCATAAATAATAAAGTGTAGTACACTCTCAAGTAATTATTGCTTTGTGTTTTAGCTGATCAGCATATTAATAATTAACCATGCTTAAAAGATGAACTTCTCCTAAAGTGGTTCATGCCAGTGCAATTAAAGCCACTGTACATAGAATTGTTTTTTTGTTTTTTTTTTACTTTGACGCCCTCCTTTGGTATATGAAGAAAGGCTGATAGATGATAATTCAAGCAAACTGAAAACCCAGAATTAAAACTAATATAGGCAGCTGCTCATTTTCAGTTTTGCTCAGCCTTTTTTACTTTGACCTCTTCAGAACAGTTGCAATATGACTTAAAATTTCTTGTTTTCACATAAAGCGCTTTAATAGATGGATTGTTTAAAAAATACCTAGTAATATGTGCAGGTGCAGAGTAATTCCAGTATTATTTCATTATTTTGTATGATGCGTTTGCACCACTGCTACTTTACTAGTGTTCAGTATTTTGCACAGTCATTCTATATCATATGTGTGTGGCCTCCTGTTATCTTGTGGCAGTGCCATTCTTATTACTCGAATCCTCACAGGAGATTCCTTCCTTTGAGGGGGTTTTTATATTATATTATGTTCCCAACCTGGTAAATATTGTCTGGTGGTCAGAGGATAAGACAGAACAGAAGATGGGTAACTAAATTACTTCAAATTCTGTACTGGGTCATCAGGATCTTGGCGTAAAGATGTAGAAGGAAACATTTCCTGCATGTACATGTGTCCTCTACTGTTCATTAGCCTGCAGTAACGAGACAGTACATCTTATTTAAGGTTTTTGAGGTACTGCACACAGTCTGTCCTCTGGCAATATTTCAGTACCACAATTACATTCATGGCCAGTCATTTGTGGATATTTTGCCTAAAATCCCCCACCCCTGCATACAAATGCTTTGCAGTGCTTCTGGCTTTCAAATCAGACACAAGCAGAGTGGGGCTTGTGAATGGCAAGTCCTCTCCAAACATGGGCCTGAGGTCCAATTTAAAACAAGACAGGAAGCCTGTGTATCTACGTGTGTATGAGATTGTGTACATGTGTGAAAGACAGACCCAAATCCTTTTTAACACTTTATTTATTTCTTGTGTGTTTCCATCCACTGTTAATTTTGATTGTGTAACATCTCCCAAGTCTAGGCACTTTGCCCAAGTCAGCAGTCCTCTGTATGCTAATAGAGACCCCCCCCCCCCCCCCCAGTCCTTCCCTGATAAGCCAGGCCCTTTGCTGTGATAGAAGCGGGCTCTCTCTGTCCCTCATGTTTGGACGGAGAAGACGTGCATGATGCAGGCGCCAGGCAGGGCACTGATGGAGACTTGCTCCGCCATATGAAGGGCTGTATCATCAATATTACTTCTTCTTTTTCCCCTCTCTGCCTTTTGAGTTACCTGCATGTTTCTGACAGTTGCTGACTCTGATGCGTTCTAGCTAGTTACCTGTGTGCTCCTTCAGTTTTGTTTATTTTGTTTCACAGGCATTCTAACATCGGCAAATGCTGAACTAGAAGGGATCTCTCTATAATCCAGAATCCAGTCTTCCTTTCTTAGAACATGCCATTATTCTGTCTCTCTATCAATGAATTGGCCAGTAATCCATATTCAGTTACTATTCAGTTTCTGTGTAAGGTTGACTAAAATGACAATGGCCATAGTTAAGTTTTGCCCAAGATGGCATTGTAAAGAAAAACAATAACGCCATTTTTCTCCCTTGTTTTCGCTAAGTTTATTTTACAAAAAATTTTCAATTTGAAGGTCTTGGGGTTGCAGGAAGAGGTTAACATGCAGCATAACAAACCAAGGCTAAGTGTGGTTTTTCTTTTTTTTTTTGTTCTTTTTCTAAGCCTGTCAGAAGTTTCCAATTGATCATTTTGAAGAAAACACATAAGCACTTTCCTCCAGTCCTTCTCACTGAATTTTAAACCCCTTGTCCTCTCCTGTTTCTCTCCCTAATTGTTTTGATAGCTGAATGTGCTTTTGAAGCAGCTTGTCCACATACCTGTGGTGTGCAGTGTGTCCTAGCCTAACTGTTTCTGTCTTGTGCTGTTTTACCTTTTTATAGGGTCCACTCTGAAACGACTATGTCTAGGCAAAGAGCGCAGTAGTAGTAACTATCTCATTTACTTTCTTACTCTGTCTTTCTAACTCTGTCCTCACTATTTCAGTCTCCCTTATGTTTGTATGTGCACTTAATTTGATCTTTTTTGGACACTTAAGATGTGTCATTCCTCTCTGAAAACATGGGTACTATACAGACTTTGTTATGGTTTTTGTTATGTTTTGTTTTACTGTTGTCGTTGCATGGCACTGTGCCTACTTGTGTTTGCTAATTTGTGTCATTGCTTGCGTACCAAACATTTCATTTGTCTGTAATTACTCATGACAGTCATTTTGTTATCTTTCATGTAATCTTTTGGCTGCTCTTTTGGAAAATGTGTCGCAGTAAAATAAGTTGCAGCTATTCACAGGTACTTTAGCCTCAACCAAACCTTTGAAGACTATTTTTCTCAAATTAAGGTTGGCATCACAACCGATAATGTTATAGGTTAATTGTGGTAGAAGTGCCTTAAATTACTGTGGCCGTAAAGCAGCCAATTGATATGTTGATTTTATAAACGGTGGCAAATTGTTAAGACCGTAATGTCTTTTCAGGGTCCTCTCTGAACACGCCTGCAGCTCAGACCGCCTCCCATCAGACGCCGACGTCTCTCACCACAGCCACGCCGTCTCCTCAGCCAATCACACGTCTTGCTCAGGTCCAGACCAACAACAGTAACAACAAGAGGGGCACGTTTACTGACGATCTTCACAAACTAGTGGATGACTGGACGAAAGAGACAGTGGCAGCAGCCCATCAGCCACGCCCCTCCCTCAATCAGATCAAACAGCAGAGACTCCGGCAGGAGCTGGATGGCAGAGCTCCACCCAGAGGAGCAGCTTCACACGAGGTATTTGGAAGGGAGCGTGATGACTTAGGATCAGTCTTTGTGTAAATTTGGGACAATGGATGGACAGTTTTGTACCACCTGTAAACTCTCTTCCTTTCCAGATGAAATGCCGTGTTGGATCCAGCAAGTTCCAGCTTCCTCTGTCCTGCCCCCTGACTTCTACTTTAGGTCCAGGTATGCCTAAAGCCCTGGCTCCAAACGCCTCTGCAGTGCCCCCTCCTGGATACCTTTTGCCATCAGGCTCCTATGGCGGGATGGTACCCAACCCTCTTTACCCCCCGCAGTGGCCTGGTTTACCTAGTCCTGTAGGGTCTGTGGGTCCTGTAGGCCTGCTTGGTGCTGCAAGAATGATGCCCTATGTCACAATGGCAAACCCAGGAATCCAAGCCTACCCTCTGGTTATGCACAATGCTGAGAATGGCGCCTGTCCGAAAACCACTAGGACTACTTAATCCACATATTAATATTTGTTAGTGTGTATGGGTAGGACAGTCCACTTTGATCTGGTTCAGCAGAGCCACACATGTACATAATTTGATCTTGTAAATAACATGATGCAAGTGTTGATATTCTTGATACAACACCTATATCTGTAGTTCGCGTGAGTGAGGTATGCGTGTTATATTATACAGTAAATGTTAAGTATGTATGCCTGAATACCTAATGCTTTTTGGCTTTGGTCTTTGTCTAAACTCAGCCATACATGACAATTTGTCAGCAATCAGAAAAACATTTCACTTTATTCTTTAATATGACAGTTTTCACGTTGATTTTTCTCTTTTTTTTTTTTTTTTTTGCCTTTTTCTACATGTATGTACACTTTACACACTACATGAAAATCCAAATACCAGTGGTTTGAGATACAGAAACAGGGCAGTATTTAAGATGAGAAGGAATGTAGTGCCTTGGACATTGATTAATATATTTCTTTTCTTCTGTGAAACAAAGCATGTCAGCATCCAAGTTGTTTTAGCTTGAGTGCAGTCTCATTTTTAATGCATTACAGACACTTTTGTTTTTTGGTTTACATAAAAATGCCCTTGTAGTACTGCACTATTAACACAATATATGCTCTTATTTAAATAAAATCATGTTTTAATCCTTGTTTACTTTCCACCCCTGTGACAGATGGAATGCCATAGTGGTGAGATGTACTGTTGCCTTGCAGAAACAAATGGTTAATGAACGACTGAAGATGGGAAAATATTAAAAAAAATATATATATACGCCAGCAGCCAAAATCCACTTTTTCAGGTCGAATGGTTCACTTGGACACAGCCTCTTTTTGATAGGACAATAGGTGCGTAGGACAGCACAAGAACTGGCAGTGTTGTAGCCTTGTGCTTAGATGAAAGGCAGTGTCCAGAGCCTATGATACTGTACATAGTCCTTTTATACAGTATATGCCTCTGGTAGTGCTCTTATCAGAATGTAGCAATTCATATGTGAAGGTGTGAGGCTTAAAAGTGCAATTTATCCCCTCCACAAAGCTTTGATCGTGGCCTTGCCACAAGCCTTATCTCTGACGTGTGCAACAGGAGCAAGCTGAAAAGTTGAACAAAGTTACAAATCACCCAGCAACACAGATGTTACCAAGCAAAGTATAAACACTACACACACCACCAAGCAAGCTCAGAATTCACTACTGCTAAATGTTCTTTCAACTTGGCTGTCCTATTTACAGAGCATACACTGTAAACTTTCCTTGTGCAATCACCAGTTCAGTCTGATGTTTATAAAATGATTTTATGTTAAAAGCTTGATCTTTTTGGGATGCTGCTATTGTCTGAGGTGATTCCACTGTACAGTTGAACGTTTTCCTCACATTGGATGGTACTTAAAAATAAAGATCCCCTTCGAGTTAAAGTAACAAATAAGAGTCTCACAAAGCAGTGTTATTGCCTTGTTAGAAGTTTGATGGTATGTTTTTTTTCTGCTCTTTTTTGATGACAGCCTTTTTTCTTTCTTGTCAGTAATATATTACAAAATTGAAAATATACTTGATGTGGGAGATTTGCACAACATTTCGTCTCCCTTAAATTTAACCTGTGTTTAAAAGTTTCCAACAGTGTATATAGTGGGTTTCACCGCCTGTATTTTTTTGAAATCACTGACAAGCATGGCCAACTTTTCATGTTTCCTAAAGCAAAGTTAAAATGACACAACTATGGTTATAAATGTCACATCTCCACATTTGAACAGTTTCAGCACCCCAGTCCTGCCAAGCTGTGAACTGTACAGTTTTCTTGTAGTTTATATTTGTACATTTTGTTTGTTTGACTGTTTAGAAGTGATGGTGATGGTGGTGGAGGGGTTGCTTTGATGTATATTATTCCATCAATTCGGTTTGAATTGGACTTTTATAGGATATTATGCAGAGTCTTCTGCTTTGGTGATATACTTCCAGTAGTAAGAGATTTCTGTTCTCTGTTACACTTGTATCTGGTATGTTTTTGTTTTTTTTTTTGGGTTCCACCTCTCTCCCTGCTAACTGACAGTGAGTAGAGGAGGGAATAACAGTGTAATGTTGGCATATTCATTTGGATGCAGTGATCAAACAGAGGACTGAGATGCACAGAGGAGGAGAAGGAGGACCAGAGCTGACACTTCCTCCTCTGCTCATCTCATTTCTCTGTGGACAACATTGCCCCCTGGTGAACAAGCTCTGTATGTCAAAAAGGCTTGTATTTCAGATGTGTGGGATAGCTTTTGCCTGCTCTGTGTCCCACTGCATAACCCCACCCTTCCCTGCTGCACTCTAATCACAGACTGTATGTTGAGAGAGAAATAAATATTATTTTGTGCTTGACTATGTGGTGTTGGTGTTTTTGATTGTTTTAATTTATTGTGTACATGCAGAAAAACTTAATAAACTCTTGGCTATTTTTTTTTTATATGAATGGTGTTTCAGTGCTGTAACTTTATAAAAACTAATATACACAATGATTTTCATACAATCATTGTGTTTGTCGCATAAACTGAAGGTTTCACGTTAATTCCTGCCAACATCCCTAAAACAAATCCACAGATTCGCAACATTAACACGACTCGCGAGAAATTTTTAATCATGAGGAAATTAAAAACACTACTGGAAAAAATTAAGAAATATTTTACCTTACAGCAGACAGTGTTTAATATGTACATTGGGGCACTATTTTAATACTCGATGCGAGAAGTAGATCCCGCTTTGTGTGGCGAATGTGTCAACCTCGTTTACGGCGTAACGTTACAGCAATGGATGCCCCTTTTGTTCAGCCGAGTTCCTGAATTATTCCCATCACAATGAAATTATCTGGATATTATGCCGTTTCACAAAACATTTTACCATATCTACGCGTCCTGTGACCTCCTGTGGATTTATCTAATGAATTAAAAATCGATCTGCAGCCCTTCTGGTCTGGTGTGAGGTTTCCGAAGCACGCAGTCCTGAGGAACGTGGAGTAGTAAGTGTTTATAACGCTAGTGCAAATCTGTAACGTTAAACGGTTGAGACTCGTTATGTGGCGAACTGGGTCACATTTCAGCATCGAAACATAAGTGTAGTGCTATTTTGCGGGCATTTCAGGATCCAGTTTAAACCCGCTGTGATCTGAAAACACGAAGCAGTAACGCCACCACAATGCAAATGAAGCATTCCTGGATATTTTCTTCGTACAGCTCTATATTTCTGAGCTATTTTGCCACAAGGAGGGATTACACATTGTCTATTGGACCTCTGGTGTTGGTAAAAGTAGTGTGTCTGTTCACGGATGCTTTATTGTGTGCTAACCTAATCTAATGAGACGTTCACTGTCATTTGACTGCTCTGTGTCTGGGAAACACAGGGTGAGGTCATTGTGGAGGGAAACGGTGAAAAGGGTTCACTGGTCATCTAAGTTGCACTCAGGGTACTCTATAGTAACTCCAGTCACTCTATTATATGTTTGTCGTTAGTAATACTTCCAAAGAAATTCGCTATGCACCATTAAATTGACACCTCAGTTCAACTTAGCTACCGTATGCTCTGTGCTCAGGCTGAATTTAGCATGGATATCAACCTAACGTTCAGGATAGTGAGCCTAATGAAATATCACCGTCAACACAACGTCGCTTTAGATAAAATATCAATGGAAGGTAACTTTAACATGACTACTCTGTAACTTGCATATGAGCATAATGTTCTCTGCCGCTACTATAACGTTACAATACTGTTTGTAAAGTGTCTTGGTGATGGTGTTTGCTAACCGCAATTAGCTTGTTGGCTAAAGCTTTCAGCAAAACCGCTTCATTGTTTGAGCAGGAAGCAGCAGTAAAATGCTAAGGTTAACGTAAACTGGATTAGCATTAAATCGTTTGGTTAGCTTTAATATGCTATACACGGTGTTATTTTATTTCGGTCTTATACTAAGTTAACGTTCTGCTGAGTCCATTGCAGACCAAGCCATTGTTGTGACAGTTGTTTTGGTGCACAACAACCAGACATCAGTTGCTGAAGTCAGCCAGGAATACTGGCAAAGCTTGTTGACCTAAATTGCACCTGTTATTAGTTTGCTTAACTTAACAGTTTGTTTGTTTGATGAAGTATGTGTGTGTTTGTGTGTATCTGTGGTGGAGTAATGGTCACGTGACTGCACCATAACAGGTGCACAATGTCCAGACACATCTGTCACTGTTTTTCTTTGTTACAGTTAAATAGCACTAACGTACTCTACTCTCTGTGTGTTTGTATATATAAGAATTTAAAGTGATCTACTAGTGGTTGGCATATGTGTTTTCATGTTTCAGATGTAAACCTGAGCAGCATCTTTACCAGCAGTGGCTGTTGGCGCAATGGGACTGGATTTTGATGTAAAGACTTTCTGTCATAACCTACGGGCCACCAAGCCACCTTATGAGTGTCCTGTGGAGAGCTGTCGGAAGGTCTACAAGAGCTACAGCGGCATCGAGTACCACCTGTACCACTATGACCATGACAACCCAACTCCAGCACAGACTATGCCACAGAAGAAGAGGAAAGGACGACCTCCTCGTGCACCACTGCTTGGCTCAGGGGATGCAGATGAAAGCGGAGGTAACGGAGGTGGTCCAGGGCACGGTGGGAACACCCCTGGTAGTCCCAACCGGTCAGAGCGCTCTCACTCCCCAGGCAGAGAGACAATGACGTATGCCCAGGCACAGCGCATGGTGGAATTGGAATTTCAAGGACGTATCCATCGCATTAGCATCTTTGAGAACATTGATGTGGTGTCAGAGGAAGACAGTGATGCAGAAGATGCTCCACCATCTGGCACTGGTGGAAGTAGTGGAGGGGTGTGTAACGGTGGTGATGGTGGAGCTGGAGGTAGCGAGGTTGGAGGTAGTGGCAAGGACCGGACAGATATCCCATCTGCTAATGGCGGCAAAGCCACTCCAAAGTCCAAATATAAAGGTAAAGAAAAGAAGAAGACGGAGCATCATCACAGTGCTCAGTCAGGGCCTGCAGTCAAGCTTCCTGAGGCAGTATTCAGAGAACTGGACCAAGAAAGACCAGATGCCCCTCCTCGACCTTCTTCCTACTACAGGTATGCTGTGTTAATTAAAAGCTGCTTCTTCATCAATGATTACATTGCAGTAGTTAAAGCCTAGAAGTAGCATCATGATTATATAAGAATGTGTAGCCAATTATCTGTGTAGGTTCTCATTTGCCCAGGTCATCGTTCTTGGTAGTTCTTCTCGGTTCAACTGGACTGGTTTAATGTTTCATCTCTCATCCAAGAGACTTCTTCAGAACCGAAGATGAGAGATGAAAGGTTTTCAAAAGAGCTAAACCAGTCCAGTTGAACCAAGAATATAGCAAATTATGTTTTAGAGGTTCTTGAAGATGATTTAATAAAAAAATGAAAGTTTGTTGTTGCCAGCAGATTTTAGTGAAAGCCCATCCAAAATGGGATTTTCGTAGACAGTACTAATATTAGTCAGAATATTTGAAATTTCTGATGTTGATATATTAATCAACAGACAAAATTTTTTGCAGTGATCCTGCAATATGGTTCTCAAACATTTGTGACAAAGTTAATGTAATGGAGACTTCATATTTTACGTTTTACAATAAATGTTACTATCTAAAACAAGTCTGGTATCAGTGCACTGAACAGTCAATTTTAGAGCATGTGTAGAATAGAATACATGTTTACTTGAAATAAGAAAATAAACTTGTACCTATGTGATTTTATATTGTCCAGTATCTGAAAACACAAGCTAATACTGGTATATCTTCAGCATGCCTTTATTCTGACCTTGTTGACAATGTTATTAGCATTATTTTCTGTTTCTTCAAGGAAGTGGAGGTTTGATTAATATTTGTATTTCTTCATGCCTCACATGCTCTGTATTTCATATACATTTTCCTCCATTCTTCTTCAGATACATTGACAAGTCTGTTGAAGAGCTGGATGAGGAAGTGGAGTATGACATTGATGAGGAGGACTACATCTGGCTTGACATCATGAACGACAAGCGGAGGCGTGATGGTGTGACACCCATCCCTCAAGAAGTCTTTGAGTACCTCATGGACCGCTTGGAGAAGGAATCTTACTTTGAGAGTCACAATAAGGTACCTGAATACTGACTGTTAAAGGATATCTTAATTCTGGGACAAACATAGATGATATCCACCTTTAATATCTCCTCTTTCTCCATTTTTCAGGCTGACCCCAGCACTCTAATTGATGAGGATGCTGTGTGCTGCATCTGCAATGATGGAGAGTGTCAGAACAGCAATGTGATCCTGTTTTGTGACATGTGTAACTTGGCTGTACACCAGGAGTGTTATGGTGTACCCTACATCCCAGAGGGACAGTGGTTATGTCGCCGTTGTCTGCAGTCACCAAGCAGAGCGGTGGATTGTGCACTCTGTCCTAACAAGGGTGGAGCTTTCAAACAGACAGATGATGCACGTTGGGCACATGTGGTGTGTGCTCTCTGGATCCCAGAGGTGAATCTATACACCACAACATGCATGTTTCATCAGAGGTGAAAATAATTAAAAATAAGAGGCTCTACTTTGGGCTGTGTTTCAGCAGTTCAAAGCAGCTTTCACTGATCTGTTGTCCATTTATGGAGACATAAGGATTTAATTGTCCCAAAGTGAATTTCACTTACATGTAGGGTGCATTTGTAGTTACAGTGTATTGCTTAGCCCGTGACCCTAGTGAGGATAAAGCAGGTTCAGAAAATGAGTGAATGTATTGCTTAGTTCACTTACCAGTCATTATTTTTGTTATACAAACATCACTGACTCCTCATGTACGTGACAGTTTGCAAATCACAATACAAAGAATCACATATGATAACAGTCAATGATTATTAATGATGCACCAATCAATTAGCCAGTGTTGTGGATTATTTGTTTTTCATCTTAACTGTCCATAACCGGTGATTCCAAGTCATAGCTTACACATCACCTGCACAGTATTTGACATACACAGCTGCTGCACAAACACTGATGTTAACAGCCACAAAATAGAGCTAAGTGGAATTTCTTACAGTGGGTAAGGTGCACAGAACAACCTAACTGGGCATCACATAGTACTGATACTGTGTCAACATTTTAACATGTTAGATACAGTGGGATATACTGCATTTCATTTGCATTCATATTTCATTTAGGCACAATAGTTCTTTCTAGTAATCTGGAGCAGTTAATTTTGAGATTTGTTTGAGAGTGAAGGCAGGCTTTTAAACTGGTACAATTTTGGAGAAAAATGTAAAACGTATCTATTTATTAGCCTCATATAGTCTGGGTTTTATCGTTATATACACAATGGAGTGTTCCGTTAAAGAAAAGTTACAAGGTTTTTGTTATTTGTTCTTAGACAAAAAAAATAATCTGGAAAAAACTGCAGTTAGAATATCTCATAAGTATTGTAATTTATGTACCATTTTTACAGCTATTTACTCTGATTTCAAATAATTTTTCTAAAACAAAATTTTGCTGCATTTCTTCAGGTGTGCTTTGCAAACACGGTCTTTTTGGAGCCAATCGACAGTATTGAGCACATCCCTCCTGCGCGCTGGAAGCTTACCTGCTACATCTGTAAGCAGCGTGGCTCAGGCGCCTGTATCCAGTGTCACAAAGCCAACTGTTACACTGCCTTCCACGTCACCTGTGCTCAGCAGGCGGGCCTCTATATGAAAATGGAGCCTGTCAGAGAGACGGGTGCTAACGGCACCTCTTTCAGCGTCCGCAAGACAGCATACTGTGACATCCACACACCCCCAGGCTCAGCAAGACCTTTAGGGGGAGTGGGCGGGGCCAGTATGGGTTCATCTCATAGTGAAGGAGAGCTTGAGGAGGATGATGAACCCAGCATTGGCCATGATGATGACTCCAAGGGCTGGAGCTCTGAAAGGGCCAAGAGGGCAAAAGCTAAATCGAGGCTAAAGATGAAGAGAGCGAGGAAGATCTTAGCTGAGAGGAGAGCTGCTGCGCCAGTAGTTTCTGTACCCTGTATACCACCCCACAGGTATGAACGCAGATGATGTTAAATTTATACTGTGTGTGTGTCCTAGGATATGGAAGCCTCTAATGCTACTTAAACATTTAATATAAAGTGGGATGACCTGCTTATTGGAACAAACATCTCTAATATGTGCCTGCAGTGGAAGTGTTTACAGGTGTTTGTTATTGCCAGCCCTGTCTGACATCATGAAACAGGATATTTTCCTTAGGGAGGAAAATGAGGCTTTACACTCAGCTTTTAGCCATAGCAAAAGACTATCTTATAGTTACACCCACTCCTGCGAGGGTATTACAACTGGGTCTGTCTGAACCGACCATTGATGATAAACACATGACTCAGATAATGGGGAGTATGTTCTAAGAGTCAAGGAATTTCTTTCTAACATATATACTTTTTTATTGTATTCACAGCATTCACAATATGGTGCAATTATTCAGCATAATGGGTATGATCTAAGGTGGAGTGTTCTTTTTTTTGTTCTTTAGGTTGAGCAAAATTACAAGTAACTTGACGGTACCCAGGAAGAGCCAGTTTATGCAGCGGCTTCACAGCTACTGGACCCTCAAGAGGCAAAGTCGTAATGGTGTACCTCTGCTGCGCCGCCTCCAAACCCACCTACAGTCACAACGACATATTGAACCACTTCCACCACAACCGTCTTCTCAACTTCCTTCGGTAAGCCACAAATAAAGCTAAGATTCAATACAGAAATTTAAGGGAATGTTACTATAAATCTGCCATACCCAGCTGTGTAATTCTTTTGGTGCTTATTGCTTCAGAGGGACAGTGAGGAGAAGCAGAGCGCTTTAAAGGAGCAGCTGAAGGCGTGGCAGAGACTGAGACATGACCTGGAGAGAGCCAGGCTACTGGTGGAGCTCATTCGCAAGAGGGAGAAGCTCAAGAGGGAGACGGTAAGATACAGCCCTGAATCAGAAATGGCGAATCTGATGTCCACCAGCTACTTGTCCACATATCAAGTTCAGTGGTTGGGTTACACAGCCAAAAACTTCTACCATTATACATGCTTTTTTACACCATGGTAACACTATATATCGAAATTGGTCAAAATAACAATAATGTACACAGTGGAACCTTTTAGGTCTCAGCTGTGAACAGAGGTGCAGTAGATATGCGTTGCTGCCAAATGTCACTCTTGCATCCTGCTTCCAAAGTCGGGTTACCATGTGAGGCAGATTGATGGATTCCCATCATTCCACAAGAATTTGGTTAAAGGTAGTTTAGTGTATTACAACAAAATATGCACAATTGATCTTATTCATAATAAAATAAATATAGTGATTGTGAAGGGAGGGGTTGGGGAGGGGTAGGTAGAGGCAGGCAGGGCTTAAGGATTCAGCAGGCTAGAAGGATCCATAGATCTAGAGTTTTGAAGTGTTTATGTTGACAAATCTGAGTGGAGGAGTTGGAGTAAAGAGTTGTCAATGTCAGGCTCTGCAGCTGACCCTGGAGGCTGTGGTTGCTACATTGAGATTGTAGGTGCGGAATTATTTGGTTGGACTCTTCACCACTGATGTGTTTGGCCAGCACATAATGTGTCTAGAAGTTTGATGACTGTGCATTGGTTGTTGATTAAGAATGATGACCTGGGCAAATGAGAACCTACACAGACATGTTCTCCAAAAAGTACAAACACACTCCTGCCAAAATATCCAATGGATATTCAGCCCTTTACCCATAGAAACTACCAACAACTTTTCTCATGAGGTTATTGACAGTCTTCCTATGTTTATTCTTCTTTATGGCCTTCCCATATCGCTATGGTTGTCTTTCATGAAGGGAAGTGCCCTCATAATGGTCTTCAAAGGTCTTTAAAAGTCATAAATTTAACTCTATACTAACATTCATTTGCAAGTTCGACTTTGTTGAAGTTTGTGTCTGTGTTCAGATTAAAGTGCAGCAGATGGCACTGGAGATGCAGCTGACTCCCTTCCTGGTCCTGTTGAGGAGTACATTGGAGCAGTTACAGGAAAGAGACACTAACAACTTTTTCACTGAGCCTGTACCCCTGGCAGAGGTAAATGCATACACTGCACAACCTCTTCCTGTTTGTTTAAGTGCTTTGTGGTTATTACAACATGTCTGTTTCTTTACCTTCTTCCCAGGTGCCAGACTACCTGGACCATATTGACACTCCAATGGACTTCCAGACCATGTGGAACCTCCTAGAGTCCCATCGCTACCTCACTTTTGAGGCCTTTGAGGCAGACTTTGGCCTCATTGTGAACAACTGCCTCAAGTACAACGCCAAGGACACAGTCTTCTATCGCGCTGCTCTACGGCTCAGAGAAATGGGTGGAGCTGTCATAAGATCTGCCAGACGCCAAGCTGAACGAATAGGCTTTGACTATGAGACTGGTATGCACCTCCACCGAGAGCAGAGCCCAGACAGTCAGCATGACCAGGAGAGGGACCGAGAGAGGGACCGGGAACGAGAGAGAGACAGGGACCGGGATCGAGACCGGGACAGGGACAGAGACAGGGACAGAGATCGAGATCGAGACCGAGACCGACCACTGTCTTCAAATGAAGATGGTAAGCAATCATCCTACAGTGTTACCAAAGAAAACCACAGGTTCATCCGTAATGTTTTTGAGGTTGAATGATATGCATGTTTCATTTAGGGATGCACAGATATATCAGCCAAAATCAGCATTGACAGCTATCAGAAAATCCGATAATATTTTATTGATGCGGGGCCAATGCGCCCTAGTCTTATATAAAAATTTGGCTCATTCATCTTAATGAATGAAGATTGACATTGTGCTCATTGTGATGAAGTCCTGAAAGACTATAAATGGTTTAGTTATTTATCTGGTTATTTATAGACAGATGTCTGAAACATTTTGATAAACCTACTGTCAAATCTGGAAATTTGAGTCTCAAAAAGTACTTATTTTTGAAATGGAGAATGTGAATGGTGAAGCAGATAACGTAATATAACCTAATGTTCTGTGTCATAAAAGAGAGGTTTGGGTCTGAATGGGAGGATGGTGTGAGGATAAATATTTACAAAGCAGAAAAGGAAAAAAATTAATTTGATATTGATGATGAATTTTAGTTATACAGCAAGTTTAATTTATAGCTTGTGTTGGTATTTGTTAATGATTGTAGTTATATTTCATTAACTGATTAAATATGAATGTGGATTTCTTGTAACTAAGTACCAGAGTCTTTGGTGCTTTAATGCCTCTTGCCCACTAGATGGCATTGTTTATCCATGCATTATCTTGAAATCATCACGTCAACTGTTTTACCAGGACATGTAATGTTGCTTGTGTTTAGTAAAACCCAGCTTTGTCCCTCCTCACCTTTCACAGACCTACTTCTGCCAGAAAACAGGCGAAGGCTGCCTCTAGAAGAGCAGCTACATTACCTGCAAGCACGTCTCGATGAGGTCAACTCAGGGAAGCACAGCATCGGCCAGTCACGGAGAGCCAAAGCTCTGAGGAAAGAGATCAGTGTCATCAAGAGGAAGCTCGCACACCAACGAGAGGGAGGCTCTGGTATGGGAGCCAGGGATTCACTGGGAGGAGAACGGGGCTCTCTCCCCCATCACGCATCAGCTTCTGGACACCATGATGAAGGGGGAGAGAGCAGCAGCCAGGAGATTGGCGGAAAGGGTGTGTGTGGATAATTATCCCATCAATAATACAGTGTGTAACTCCAAATGTCTGCTGTTGGAGTGTATAAATATATCAGGGAGCCTGTTTACATGACCATAAAAATCTGATAACTGGGAGTAATCAGATAGTTATAACAATCAGATCTGACACTTCACAAATTCAATAATTGAAACACCCCGGTTTTGACATTTTAGTCCATTACTGAGTGTCTTTTAGAGTATGTACAGAACATATGTAGTGATGGTAGACTCAAACTTCATATCATGGTCATCTGCACTTGTTTTACTATGTCACCTCCATTTTCTAATTTTCTTTTTTTTAACACATGCGCAGATGTAAAAGAACAAAATAAATCAGATTAACATATATACATGTATAAAGGCTTTGGAGTATTGGGGAGAAATCCCCCTGTGTTAATCTGATTCCTCATAGTCAGATTACTACTGTTATCTAATAAAGCATATCAGATTATGCTGTTTATGTGATCATTGAATAATGGTAATTCCAAAAATCAGATAGTGATTGGAGTTTTAGTGTTTATGTGAACAAGCTCAGTGATGAGAAATATTGAAGTAACTATCCAGTGTCACATTTTCTAGTGTTTTAACGCATAAATGTTCCTGTTTATCAAGATCTGGGTGTGTCCTCATCAGCCTTAGCTCCAGAGGTGGGCCGTCGGACGTCTGTCCTCTTCTCAAAGAAAAACCCAAGAATGGCCGGCCCCCCTAAAAGGCCAGGTCGGCCCCCGAAGAACCGGGACGCCGCCTACGCTGCAACAGGGGTGAGCTCAAGCTCCATAGGCCCCCCTCAGCTTCCCCTGCTGTCGCCAAGCAGGCAAAGGAAGAGACCCCGCAGCCCCCACAGCAGCTCCAGCTCTGACAGCGACAGCGACAATGACGACATGCTGCCAGGTACAGGAGACGCATGTTTAGAAAAGATGAATGTGCAGTTTTTTGAAACACAGAGTCACTTCTTACTCTTTGCCCTTAGGATTGCCCAGTAACGGTTTTGATGGAGGAAACCAGCCGGTGACAGAGAGCTTCCGCGTGTACAGAAATGAGCCTCGTCTCCCACGATCTAGTTCAGACTCGGAGTCCACGACCAGCAGCAGCAGCAGTGCGGCCTCTGACAGGACCAGGTGATTACTGCAGAAATAGACTGTATTTTCACTGAGTTAACAGAGCTACAATGCCCGGTGTGTAAAGTTTCTTAAGTCAATATTTTCTCTGACCAGATGATAAAGGGAATGGTAATTCGCTGCGCAAAATAGCTTAGTCCAGTCAGGACATTCACTACAGAGGACCCATTTCTTCCCCAAATTACACTTGGATTGAATGTTATAACTATCTGAAAGGAAAAAAGCATTTAATTATCCATGAAAAACTATAAATTAAAGCAACCATTTAACTGTATTTTATTGGGATTTGATAAGTAATGACTGGTCAAATTGAAATTTGCACAGCATTTATTTGCTTCTTCATAGCCTTCTCTCTTTTCTTCTAGTACAACCCCTTCAAAGCAGGGCAGAGGAAAGGCATCATTCTCTCGCTCTGCCTTCCAGGAGGACAGTAGTGAGGAAACATCGGGCACAGAAAATGATTCCTACTCTGTCGGAGGATCACGCAGCGTTTCACACTGTAAGCACACACTAATGAGAGGGTGACATGTGGGTGGATTTTCACTCCTGTCCCATTCCAATCCCATGACGGAATAAAAAAAGAAACTTATGTCCCATTTCCTATCCTAAGCAGAAAACTGACTCTTAGTCCTACCTCATTTCATGAAGTAATGTTTTTTTCTGGTCCCTCCCACAAAAAACACTAATTTACAATTACATTTCATATTATTCATGATGTATTATTCACACCAGAACTGCATATTAATTTATACAAACTAACCTGTAGTTATGACAATTCCCACTTTGTCTTTTTTCCCAATATGTGATTAATAGTGACTCCTATCCTACTGGAATCCCAGGAAAATCATGGAAAATCTATAGTCTCTCTTTCTCACATACTGACATCACATACATACCTGCAAACCCAAAAAAGTGGCTGAATGCCAACAAGTTTGTATTTATCAAGATTGTCTTTATTCCTTGAATATTTATGGATCTTAACATTGTAATTACAGGCAAACCACACTATGGCTGTAATAAGTTCTACATTTGATAAGAGCCAGTGCTTTGGACGTCAAGGCAATTTAATTTGTAGTAGCCGAAATTAAATAAAGAATAGTCTGGTTTGATTAGATATCATTCACTGTATTGTGGTGCAAAACACAAGCACAAAAATCATTCTTATATGAAACGAATATGATGTGACACATTTCAGTTACAATGCAAAAGGCCACAAACGGATGTACTATTGTGTTATAACCTGTGGTTGATGTGGCAATAGGTTAGTGTAAACATGGTCATATTAAATACCTGTAATAATTCAGACATATTGGTGAACAGCAGTATGATTTAACATTCATGGTATTAATTGAGTTGTTTTTGAAAAAGATACTTTGTGACTCAGATGTGGAAGGTGAGAAACAATGATGAATGTCAGCATTTCTGTCGAGTATTTCATTCCCCCTCTGTTGAAGCCATCTGACATCACAGCCTATGTTTGACATTTCTGTGGAAGGTTATTAGGGAGGTAATTTTCTTGCACAATTGAGTGGAAATGAAAAGGGCTGTACCTTGATACTAACACAAATCCTGTGTGATTATGCACACATCATTTTGCTAGAAGTGAAGTTATATGAGGTTAACTGTCTTCCTGTCTTTTTTTTTTTTTTTTCACTGATCTCAGTGGTGCGAAGTCGGGCTAGATCAGGGTGCTGGATGACCTCTGATGACTATTCTTCTCTGGAAGCCCTGGATTTGGTGTGGGCCAAGTGCAGAGGCTATCCTTCATATCCTGCTCTGGTGAGAGAGGACAGTCCATATAAATGTTTATTTTTACAGATTAATATAGACGTTCATAATAATTGCATGTGTAACCTCTTCTTGCCTCTGTTTGCCTGCAGATAATTGATCCAAAAATGCCCAGGGAGGGCGTATTCCACCGGGGCGTTCCAATTCCTGTCCCACCGTTGGATGTGCTGAAGCTGGGAGAGCAGATGACCCAGGAGGCCAGAGAACACCTGTTCCTGGTGCTTTTCTTTGACAACAAGAGAACCTGGTCAGTGCTTTGGCTCATCTGGCTGTTGTAATGTGAAGTGTCTCTTCTGTGTTTATTTTCTCTCTTTGTGTAACAAAAGACAAAGTTGAGGGTGATGTTTTATGCAGTTTGCTGCAGTAGTTCAAAGGAAACTGCACCCTTAGCATGGAGACCTAATGCGACAGAGTTTTGCAGAAATAGGGCGAAGCGGTTTTTCAGAAAAGAGGAAGAGGGAAAAAACACAGTGGCTTTTAGGTCATTGTATGCTGCACTATGAAAAAAGAATCAGTTAGAAACATGATGACAGGAGTCATTTTAAGAGCTTTGATGATCCTCATAGACCTCGCTCATTAGTCAGCTGTCATCTGTGTCTAAGCAGTGAAACAACCAGCAGTGTATTTATGCTTTTAAGCTTTACAGTGACATGAGTTGGCTTTAAAGCTGGAATGTGTTTATTTCTGCATTAAAATATTTAAAAATGAGAACTATTTTGTATTTTGTCCACATTAAATACATATCAATAAATAAATACTGTAAATATACTTCACTAAAATGCAAAGTGTCATTATTTCTGGATTAACAGTTGAGTGCGTATGTTCTCGTGCAGGCAGTGGCTGCCACGCTCCAAGCTTGTGCCTCTTGGAGTGGACCAGGAACTGGACAAGGAAAAGATGCTGGAGGGAAGAAAATCCAACATCCGCAAATCAGTACAGGTGGCTTACCATCGCGCTATGCAGCACCGCAGCAAGGTGCAGGGAGACCCCAGCAGTGAGACCAGTGACAGTGACTGAACACACACAAACCCCCTGTGTTACTCACAGCTGTTGTGGAGTATGTTTCTCAATACAGAGCCCAGCCCTACGTCACAGATCAAAAGAAACAGTGCCAGTAGCACCAAGTGGAAAATGCATCCACTCAAATGGCCCCAAAACACATGCACACTAAGCCATATTTAATCAGACATGTAAAATATTGTATTTAAGAGAATTGAAAAAAGGTATTAATGATAATGATTGAAAAAAGTGTTTAAAATCATGATTCAGATATTCCTCGTATGTGGTTGATATATGTAACAAATGAGATCGTTTACACACGTATAAAATGAACATAGTATTACACTATGACACACACAATTCTGCCTCCCTGACTTATACACGATCTCATGTATTTGTACGTTAGAGCAGGGAAATGCATGTAGTGTACAGTAACTGCACACACTGTGGGCATGGCTGTGAGAGCCCCAGTGCACCGTCTTCACATGCAATACCTAGCTCTCCAAAAGAAAAACAAATAATACCAGGCCTGGTGCTAATGTCCTGTCATTTATCAGAGGAGCACAAAGAGGGACTGCTGCAGCCAGTACTGTGGGGAAAAAAGACTTCATGTTATTTATTCTGCTCACTCTTTTTAAAACAGTCCACAAGCTCCTCTCAGCATGGACTACTTTTAATCACTCCGACTGCACAAACCATTGTTGTGTGATTTCTTCTCTTTTTTTTTCATCTGTCAGTTCTGTGTTCATCCTCTCTCTTGTTTTTACGGTTGTTTTGTTAACGAACGCTGGTTAATGAATAATGACTAAACTGAAACACATGATCGTGTCACTGTCTGTCTTAGTCTCAGGCTGAAGGCTGTAGAACTTTTATATAAACAGATTGCATAAAAAATAGACATTTAATAAAAAAGAATTGAGTTTTTTAAAACTTCTGGGCTGTGGTCATTGTGTATTGAGTTGATCTTTAATAGACTTCCTGTTTGCTTTATTTGCTGTGCCTTCATGTTACAGAAAAGGTGGACTATTGGTGCTCTGAGAGGTTTTTACCTCTCGGCCGAGGGGTATTGTAATCGTTTTGTCGCTCTGTCTTTCCAGTCAACAATATAATCACATTATCTGAAGAATGCATTGAGATATTTGCACCACATTTATACTGTGGATGCATCTTGGCATGGAGCAGATGCCTATTGAAAATATCTAAATCAAGTACGAACTGTAATTAAATGCACTCTCCTCTTTCGTATAATATTGGATTACATGTGTTTGAACAGGTGTTTAGATGCAAACATTGCTGTAATTTAAGCCTATTATCCTGGTTTCCCTGCCCTGTGACTGTCATGTGGAGTCTAACGACAGATTAGCTGGTTCTACTGGTTCATCAAGGTTCATAAAAACACATAGTGAATGACAGCTAAATGTGTTTACAATGACAATACAAACAGCTTTTGTATATAATTAGTGTTTGCGCCTAAACCCTATCTTGTGTCATGAAAAACAACTCTTAACTTTCTTCCCCATGTGAAAGTTTCTGATAAATCTTTCCACACATGATAAAGATTCCCCGCCCAACTGGGACACCCACTCACCACAAGATCTACGTTTTCAGATATGCAACCAAAACGACACCCTTCTGATTAAAGATGCCTTGTTTCCTGCTCTGAGTGACGCTCAAAACGTGACTGGAAACGACAGATAAGCATCTGTCAGTGGTTTCAGCAGCCTCCAGTTAAGACAGGAGGTGACCTATGACTTTGTGGGAACTTGTTTTTCTATCTGTCTACCAAAGCCTTTTTATAGGTTTCCGTTCTGACTGTAATCATTAGACCTGCTGTGCCCTATCTCTGTGCACACAGAAATGCAGGTTTTATCTGCATTATTGCGTGCAGAGATGTGGTTTTAAGGGTGCATTTAGTAGCTGAAGTAACCAATAATACAGACTTCAGCTGAACTACTTCATATTTTAATTGTATGTGCATATCCGTTCCTCCTTAACAGATACAGAATAACTTTACGTATCCACAAGGAAAAAGGTTCATCTGCTCCAGAAAATAAAATTAAACAATCATCAGACTAAGCTATTGTCTTCTGCAGCTGCTTCTCTGTCTAAGACAGGGGTGTCAAACTCATGTTTGTTCAGGGGCCACATTAAGCTAAATTTGATCTGCAGTGGGCCAGACCAGTGACATAATAACATAATACATAAATAATGTCAACTCCAAACTTTCCTCTGTTTTAGAGTAAAAAAAGTAAAATTATGCGATCAAAATGTTTACATCTATCAACTATCTTTTAAAATAATGTGAATATCATGAACAAACTGAAATTTCTTAAGAAAACTAAATCCAATTTTAACAATATTATGTCTCAGTTTATCATTTACACGTGTAAATTACAACTTACAGATCACAGCGGATCAACAAATACACAAAACATTTACTAACAGGCAGAATATGGGAAAACTTGCACTTCAGACATTTTGAAATGTTCATATTTGTTCAGGTTATTCACGTTTTTGTGAAATGATAGTTTGTTTTAGTGTAAATACAGTAAAATGACATGAAAATTTGTACGTTCACAAAAAGAAAAGTTTGGAGTTATGAGTATTTATAGGTTATTGTGATGGTATTTTACTGATCCGACCCACTTGAGATTAAATTGGGAACCTGACCTAAAATGATTAATATCTTCTGTGTAATTTTTGAATTTCACAAATTCATCCCAGGGGCCAGATTGGACCCTTTGGCGGGCTGGATTTGGCCCCCGGGCCACATGTTTGACACCTGTGGTCTAAGATGTCCCTCAGTCTTCATCTCTTCTTTGGTTTAGCTTATCATCAAACTGAACCAGCTTTCTTTACCATTTTGTCCAGCTGGTTTGTGCCGTTTTGTCTGAACTGCACACATTTATTTATTTAGTTAGTTAGTTACTTAGCCTTTATTATATATAGCAGGAAATACTTGTTTAGATTTACATGTATGTATATGTCTTTATTTCAGCGGGACAGTGCACATTAATGAACACATTTATACATTCCATTTCAGTATAAACATGTAAATATGGCAGAGTTAGCATCAGTGCTAACTTTCATCTGCAGTCACCACTCAATAAATAAATAACAGTGATCCGTGCAATACAAAGCCATACAGTGGCAGAAGTGCAGTACAGAGCAAGGCAGTGCAATACATTACAAAACAGTACAGTTCAATACACTACAATATAATACAAAACGACATTTGTGCCTACGTGTGTGATTTAAAATGTAACATGAGTTTCCTGGCTATGACAAACAGTTGAACAGTTAACCAGGTTAGAGACAGGATGACAATCAAGACATAAATATGCACAGAAATCATATGAAAGACAAGACGAGTATAAAATGAGTACAAAGTGAGTATAAATATTAACTGATGTGTATGTGAGTGAAACATCAAGACAAGGAAAATATCTGTAATGACCATTTATTCATTTATTTATCTTGACTGTTCCAGTGTCTCTCCTTTTAAATATTTTTAATGATGCTCTTCAGTGATGTTTCAGTACCCACAATCCTCAGCGCAAGTCTTCCAAATGAAGAAGAGTCGACCACAACCAAAACCTCAGTGAAGATAAGAAATAAAGATATAGCCAAGCAATCTTATTGGGTGATATTTATTCACATTTTATAGCTCATTTAAAACTCTAAATCAGTTGAATTCACCTATAGTTGAATAAACAGAACATGCAGAGGAGAAAACAATCAATAAAGACAGAAATTGAGATAGATAAGAATACAGTCATACTAAGAGTAATATGATAAAAGGATCTTTGAAATGATGAACAGCAGGAACAGTAGTGTATTTAGTAATAGTATGTCATACAGTGAAATAAGAATTAAGAGTTGAATCACAGGCACAATAAAAGTGAAATGTTTTTTTTTATTTCCTTTTCTTCTCATTATTATTACTACCCAACCCAATCCAAATGTATTTACAAAGGATGTTTAAAGACAACAGATCTGACTGAAGTGCTGTGCAATAGGCAATAACATAACTCATTAAAATTATTTATTATATTTATTACTATAATATTGCCGTCATTATCATCTTATTATTTTTTATTGCTATTTTGTGTATGTGCACTGTTGCCTATAAAGTTGGAATAATTTTGTTTTCAGACACATTCCTCTTTTTATTCCTATTTATATGCATCAGTAATCACTTTTGTCCAGACCCAATGATTACATACTGAGTCTCAGTCACACTTTACCTATCAACAATAAATCACATTGTCACAATCATTTCATGAAAAGAAGTAAAACTATTTTATTCCAACTTTATGTGTTGTCTGCTGATGTGGTTTTAACCCAAAAAACTCAGTGCTACTTTTGTGGCAGGTCCAAAATACTTTTTTTTGTTTATATTTAACTTTTCTTAATTGATTGATCACCATTTATTATAACATTATCCTATGTGTTTTTTCAGTGAAAATCAGGTATTTTCCTACATTTCGTTTACTGATCATGATGTTCATTAAAGTTCAGAATAAAGGTGAGGAATACTATATCAGAAATAGAGAAAACTCAAGAAAAAATGACTTTTTTTAGCAAAGATATCAATAACTGAATGTAAAAACCAGTGTCTCCATCCACTGTCATTGATCCAACTCTCTTGGTTTTACTTCTGAATCAATGTTGTAGAAGATGATAGAGCTTCCATGTTCACTACGGAGCCTCTGAATGTCCAAATGGGTCATATCTGATGACCATGAAAAGATGACAAACTGCATTTTACACCAGTTATTTATTGATAGTATTAGGGGATCAGAAGATATTAAACATTTTAGATCAGTAGATGCTTTTGGTCACCAGTGGCTGTTTGGGTTGTTCTGGGTTAAGGTAACACGTCCTCCTTTGAATTGAAACCTAAACCCTGTTCTGAGTCTAACTCCACCCTATACATGATACTAAAAATGACTACACAGTTGGAAAAGATGCTGAGATTGTAATGATCAGTGTGTGAATGTCCATGTGTGGAAGTGGGACAGGAGGAGTTCAGGAACAGCTGTAAAACTGAGAACCATGAGATGGCCTCTGTAGAACCATATGAGGCTCTGAAAGGGTTATTCATTAGTTCATTCCTTCATTAAATATTTTATTCCAACTTTATAGGCAAGTGTATATTTATTTCCCCTTTTTCGCCTTTTTAATTTTTTGTTGTTTTTCTTTCTCTGGTACTGGTTTATGCCAATTAAAATAAAAAGTAATAATAATAATAATAAATGTGTAAATAAATAAAAGAAGAAAATAAAAAAAAAATTAAAAATTAAATAATTTGAATTTTTTATTTTGGAAATATATGGTTGATCGTATTGCATGTTGTAAATAAACACTGCTCCCACCTTTCTGATTCACTTTTCTGAGCCAATATTCAGTCTGTATGTTCCATTCATTCAGTGTATTGATCAGTGTGAAGGACTGAAGCTGTCAGAGGTTAAACATTTCATTTACAGTCGTTTCCATTTGTTCATTTGTTCCTGTTATTTCACCACAGTGGACTTCACATATATGCTACAAGCGTGTTATTTCAGACTGTAAGCCCCACCCCACCCCACCCCCCCACCCCCACAACCCACATGTAATGATTCACTGCATTAAACACATCCATTATTCAGGAGATTGGCCCATTGGTCAACATTAAAGAAACTAATGTACCTAGGTTCTAAACTATCCCTGAGTTAGTGTAATCACTGATCAATAAAATATACATTATAGCATGAAAATTAATGAGGGCTATGTATCATGTGAAAGATTTTGCTGCATGCATCAAATCAATATTTGAGAATTTAATGAACCCACTACCATGGAAGGATCCTAGACTTTTTTTTTTTTGCAGCTTTTTTTCCCCCCGTTAAAAATCTATTCAAGAAGGTAAAGTATACAGTCGATGTATACAACAAGAAAAATAACAAGTTTGCCAGGGGGGGAGATTATACAGTCATTATAATATAATGTCTACATCAGAATAAATACTGGTGGTTTTTATAGCCTTTTTGTTTCCATATTTATCTAAAAGCTTTAAATAAAATTCAACATCTTTCAAAAAGTAAATATTTGGTTTTGTGTTACAGAACTTACATTTGTGAATGAAAGATCCTAGACTTTTTTTTTTTTTTTTTTTACAGCTTTTTTTTTTTTCATTAAATCTTTAAGAAGGTAAAGTATACTATCAATGTATACGACAAGAAAATAACAGGTTTGCCAGGGGGAAGGATTATACAATTTTTATAATATAATATCTAAATCAGAACAAATACTGATGGTTTTTATAGCCTTTTTGTTTCCAGTATTATCTAAAAGCTTTAAATAAAGTTCAACATCTTTCAAAAAAAAAAAAAAAAAGGTTTTGTGTTACAGAACTTACATTTGTGAATGAAAGATCCTAGACTTTTTTTTTTTTTTGCAGCTTTTTTTTCTCAGTTAAATCTTTATTCAAGAAGGTAAAGTACACAATCAATATATACAACAAGAAAATAACAGGTTTGCCTATGGGGAAGGATTATACAATTATTATAATACAATGTCTAAATCAAAACAAATACTGGTGGTTTTTAAAGCCTTTTTGTTTCCATATTTATCTAAAAACTTTAAATAAAGTTCAATATCTTTAAAAAAAAAAAAAAAAAAAAAAAAAAGTTTGGTTTTGTGTTACGGAACTTACATTTGTGAATGAAAGATACTAGACTTTCAGAAACATCATGGTACTCAGACCTGTCATGACCTCCCACCATCACTTCCTGGCAGCAGGCAGTTTGTGTGTTATGGGTGGGTGGGTGGGGGGGAACCTGATCCTGTGAGAATACTATATTATGTCAAAACGTCTCCTCCTTTTGTCATCCATAGGCGGAGCACAGGTCTACAACTACTGTTCCCACAGTAGACTTGTGTCATAAACGCCTTCAGGACTGAGTCATTCAGCAAAACAGGCTGTTACTGGAACCTTTTACCCTCATGGGTTTATGCGTAAAGACTTGGGTACATGAAGCAGCTGAACTCTGCGTCTGGAAAAAAAAACTCCAAGAGCAGAAAACCAACCGATCTGAGCAGACACAAAGAAAAGACCTCCAGATGATCATTACCTTCTTCACCTGTAATGTCCGGTAGGCGTCAAAATGCGTCTTGGCATCGCGTTGACTTTCATTGTTATCGCGTTTTTTCCACTGCTGATGGAATGTGCCAAAACCACCTGTCAGGTAAGACAACACAACACCCCATAAACACCGGTAACACGCTGACAAGCTGACTGTGGGTTTTCAGATTTAACATATTTCTACCTATTTTAAATACATCTTAAAGTCAAATGCTGTGCCTTTTTACTGCAGCACAGAAACATTCACATATTTCTTATGTTTTACTTTTCATTTTCCTTTCTTATGTTTCACTTTTATTCCACTGGCAGCCATGTTTCCACGTGTGTTGATTTTGTGATAAACTGAAGGGTTAAGTGTTGCTTTATAATATGCCAGCGGTGTCAAAATCATTTTAATTCAGGGGCAACATACAGCCCAGTATGGTGTCAACTGGACTGGATCAGTAAAATTAGAACATAATAACCTTTGTTCAAACTTTTCTCTATGTTTTAGAGCAGTGGTTCCCAACCTTTTTAAGATCGTGACCCCATTTTAACATCACAAATTTCTGGCGACCCCAGACATTCAGAATTTTTTGCTAAAATGAATTTGTTTTTCATCATGTCATGTCATCATGTAATAGTTTGCTATACTATGTTGCAAATAAATGTTAATTTTAGACGACATTTAGTCTATATAATGTATATTATTATAGACGGAGGCAGAAAAGCCAGGTGTAGATTACTGCACAAAGTGAGAATTTTATTTTCCTTGGTCAGGATATGTACAGTCATTCCAGCTTGTATTTACTGACAATTAGTACTGAACAAACAATAACTCAAACTATGAATTATGAAAGAGCTGCAGCATCTGAAACTGACCACAATGAACATTTGAAAGATAAACAGTACCACAGTGCTTCAGTTTCAGCTTCAGTTTGTCATGTCTTTTATGGATTGGGATTGTCTCTCTCAACTCACCATATATATTTTTATTGGTAATTTTTTTTTTTTTTATTTATACCAATTACTAGAAATTTCAGACAACCCCATTTGAATTCCGGGTGACCCCACGTGGGGTCCCGACCCCTAGGTTGAAAAAGACTGTTTTAGAGTGATAAAAGTAAAAATACATTATGAAATGTTTAGATCTACAAACTAACCTTTAAAAATGTGGATAACATGAAGAACCCTTAAGAAAATATTTGCAATTTTAACAGTATTATGC
The DNA here is from genome assembly GCF_902148855.1 of Sphaeramia orbicularis. Lineage (NCBI taxonomy): Eukaryota > Metazoa > Chordata > Actinopteri > Kurtiformes > Apogonidae > Sphaeramia > Sphaeramia orbicularis. Next base: position 29,545,077 of record NC_043963.1, read on the forward strand.
TTCAGTTTAACATTTACACATGTGTAATACAACATACAGATCACAGTGGATCCACAAAGACACAAAACACTTAGTAACAGGCATAATATTGTTAAAATACCACTTACTTCTCTTAAGACATTTCATGTGGTTCATATTTGTTCAGGTTATTCACATTTTGAAAAAAAAAAAAAGGATAATTTGCAAATGTAGGCAGTTTCATGTATTTTTTCTTTTTCACACTAAAACGAAGGGAAATGTTTTCAGTTGTTATTATATCTAGGTTGTTATGATAGTATTTTATGGTCGGACCCATTTGGTCTGAAAATGGCCACTGAACTAAAATGATTTTAACTGTGAAATATGGAAAACATTAAATTTTTGTGTTTTCTTTGTCATAAATAACTCAGAATTCAAATAATTAAACTGGCATTTAAAGGGTTAAAATCCTGAAAATTGTTGCGTGTTTGGTATTTTTGAGCAGGGTAGAAGGTGTTATAGAGATTTATGAAAAAAGCAAGCAAAAAAAAAAAAAAAAAAAATTGCAAAATGATGATTTTATAGCAGTTTGTTTTGTGTGTACATTTTTGCCATGAAAGTAACCAGAGGGTGCAAAACACATGTAAGAGTTTAAGAGTTGGATTTCAAAAATATAACAAAAGAGAAAGCTCTTGCCAAATGATGTCCCAAAAGCTGCAACACAGTGAAAATGATCAACAAAGGGGGAAAAAAAAAGAGAAAAATGTACAAAAATGCCAGAGGAGGACTTAAGGGTTAATATCAAAGCAAACTAAACTGTACTGACTCCTGAATTAGCTGTAAAATGTGTTGCCACAAAAGCTGACATCTAATTTGACTTTGTGAAGATATGTGGTTCTAACAGGACAGGAACGCTCCAAATACACACAGCTACCCATGAAGTTGGAATAATTTTGTTTTTAGACACATTACTTATTTTATTCATATTTATACACATCAGTAATTACCTTTAACCTTTTATCTGGCAAGTGACTATTTTTTAGTAATTTCTGCACACATTACAAGACAGTGACAGCAACAGTTCCAGTGAGGACAGTGAGTCAACAATCTCAGGTCCAATGTGGTCTACAGGGTCTGTAAGGTCCACCTCTGCATGAACAGTGAGTGGACCTGCTTTGTTAGGTACCATGAAGTAATGGTACTAATGTAAGGAATGATGTTCAAAGGGAGAATGTGGATGTGGACAGCGGTCTGGATCAGCACTTATATTGGTCTAATGTTCTAAAAGTGATGTTCTAATGTTCTAAAATACATATTCCTGTCACATTACATATGTATTTTTTAATCACCTCTGGGCAAGGAACCAAATATGGTAACTTCAGTGACCTTGATTTATTACATGACAATAAAAATTTGGAAAAAGTTCACAAAAGTAATCAAGTCTTGTGTCCTTTAATAACTTCTATGAATGAACAATAAAGGGTTAACTAGGCTTAATGATTACAAACTTAGTCCCATTTACACTTTATCAAAGATAGATCACATTGTTACAGTCATTGTGCAAATGACCTCAGATTTAATCATCTACAGACATTAGTGCCTTTATCACTGTTTGGGTACTCCTTGCTTTGAAATCTTCTACATCACTATCTAAATCTGTCACAATAAAAGATGAAATCTATTTTTGAAGCCAGGAAAAATACAATATGCATTAAGAGGAAACAATGATTGCTTTAATAATACATGTTAACCATTCATTTCACATTGTAATAACACGGCTCTGTAACCTCCTGACTGTGATTTGACTTCATTTCATAGCTTAACAGTTACAATAATGTACTATAGAGTCCTTTTTTACCCTTAAAGACCGAGAACTATTTTTGTGGCGACTTCAAAAATGACTTTTTTTCCCCACATTTAACCACACCTTAGTAATCCATCACCATTTATTATAATATTATTCTCTACAATTTGCAGTTTTCAGTGTATTTTCCTGCATTTAATTGATCAACTATTTATATGTTCATAAAAGCTCAGAGAAAATTCAAAGGTTATTATTTTCAAAGAAAGAAAAAGTGACTGTTTCAGCAAAGTAGGTCATTACTGAATGTAAAAACAAACACCTACGACCAGTCATTTAGTGAACCAATGATTCAGAAGATGACACAGTTTCCACATTCAGCACAGACCCTCTGAACATCCAAACAAGTCATATCTGATGCTACTGAAAAGCTAAAAAAAAACTGTATTTTACCTGAATTATCTAAATGTATTGATAGGATTAGTGGATCATTGGTTATTAAACATTTCAATCAGTAGATGCTCTTGGTCACTGGTTATTATTTTCCTTATTTCACTTATTATTATTATCTGTTTCTTTTTTGTCCTATGGAGTTTACACGTAAAATTCTAATGAAAGAACAACAACATATGGGAAACTTGTATTTTATATTATTAATTTCTATTAATAATGCATTGAAACAACAAAAAAGTTAATCATTTACAGTAGTAAAATAAAAAAAAAATACACTTACCGCAGCATTAATAAGTATCCCAATATTTCATACGTAGTATTAAAACCTTGACTGATACTATTTTACTGAAGATGAGGACAAATCAGTAACTATTTTATCGCATGAAATAAATCTATAAGCGTAACAAATAATCTAATATGCTATTTCTAGGCCACAGTATTTCTTTTGTATTAATCAAATGTCACTCTCTTGTCTCTATTTTAGATGCAACAGCCACATGGTAAGTTTCAGGTTTTTGTGGTACAAGTAACTGTTTACATGAAAGGCTCTAGAATTTCCCATGAGTCACCTGGGTGGTCCTGTTTCCTCCCCCCCGACAGACTTAATCAAAGGTCCCTGTCTCGTGAACCTGACTTCAGTCCGTCAGTTTGGGGATTCTTACTATGAATGCGTCACTGTCCATGTTTGGATGACGGATATAGGTAAAAAAAAAAAAAAAAATTCAAATGCAATCACATACGTCATATTTAATCATCAACATAAAACTGTCTTGTTAAACAAGTGTTGCATCATTGTGTTTTCTTTCAGAGCTCAGTAATGCCCCGAGGATTGACATTCATCACATTCAGTCTCTGGGTCATGAACAGTTCATCAAAAGCCTTAAGCCTAAAAAGGTTGGCCTTTTTTTTTTTCTTGAAGCCATTTAATAATTAATACTACTTGTGTCCAACTGTACAGCATTTTATCCAATTAGCTGCGTTCACATTGCCAGCAATAGTGTCCAAAATTTTCTGTTTTGTTTTGTTTTTGTGAACAGCACAAATCATGCAAACATAAAATCTAATCATTTCAGGTTTGATCTGGGGACGTCTCCATATGTGGTCCTGAATCAGATCTTTTTCAGTGCGACCTCAGTCTGAACAATCAGATAAGAATTTAGGTAGAGGTTCATCACAACTCTGCAGGGAGTCACTCACACGTGATGAAGTAGTTCAAATGCAGCGGTAAAATGAATCCGAAACATCCCATATAATAAATACTGACATGGACCATTCAAGTCAAATCAAATCAAATCAACACATTACATCACATCACATTACATATTGAGTTGGTTGAAACCAGACACTAAGCCAATTTACAGAAACCCAACAGAATCCTCCAGGAGCAACTGCACAGTGATTATACAAATATAATATAGAGGTAGACCGAAATATTGATTTTTTTCAATATTGGCCATCAGCTTTGATTTTCTTTTTTTTTTTTTTGAAAGCTGATATTTGATCAGTAGTAAAAATGTTAGAAGGCATTTGATCAGGCATCTGTGTGGGCAGCACTTGAAGTTCAGTAAATGTTAAAAGAGTACTATGTGTACGTGTATTAATAATTTCATTTATATTACTGCATAAAAATGTTAATTATCTGAGTGTTTCAATTGTATTTTAAGGTCAATGCGCTTAAAAAAAAAAAAAAAAAAAAAAAAAAATTGGCCTTAAATATCGGCCTCAAAAATTGACTGTAGATGTCGTCCATCAGCTAACCAAATTTTAAAAAATCGGCATTGGCATCGGCCTTAGACATACCCATATTGGTTGACCTCTAATGTAATATTCCAAACTCTCAACAGCAGGGGAAATCACACACCAGGACACACACAGGATTACCAAAACCACCAACAGATCATAGATACATACATATATATACACACAGACTGCATCACTCACTGAATAAAGAACAAAGCTCATTGTTTACACACATATATTTTATGGTATCATCAAGTTTTCTTCTTCAAACAAAAGTCAAAATATCACAGTGTCTTATAAGTTTTACCTGCTGATAGTTTACATTATAGCTCTGTTAGTTTAGCTCTGTTTTTAGACAGAAAAGACACAGTAAACCCACAAATCACCTCATGGAATCAAAAAGATCCAACTGTATTTTTATTCTCTCTTTGTTAGTGTGTCAAGGACAGAAAACTAAAAGCAGGACGAAACAGATTTTGCTGCCGGGACACACAGCAGTTGACATATACTAATATCAGTTCGGCCCTGGTGAGACACATTTACTGTTTTAAGCTTTCTATAATAATGTTTTTATAATATTTTTTTTTGTACAATAATTCTGATACTTTCTTTTTCAGTGGAAGCTGGTATATAACTGTGTCAAGACTGAAGTAAGAGACACTGTCCTAGTGTCTTACAGCACTAGATCTACAAACTGCAGTGCCAAATACACAGTGACAGGTAGTGTAATAAGTACGAGTGGACAGAATTTCACGTTTGGCCTTTTGTTTTATATTTCCTTTCCGTCTCATGTGCTCTTCCTTTTCTGCACTTGCTCCTTTTCATGTTTTTTTCTTATGTATCAGAAATGTCTGTGTCTTAAAGTCTGAAGACTGAATGTTACAAATGTCAGTGATCAGTTGAGGGTAGAAAAACCTTATTAACTCTATTACAAAACTGCAGATTGCCTCTTGAAATTTACTACATCCTTGAAAAGATCTTTGCCATTTTTATTATTGTTTCAGGTATTGTTTTTTGAGACTTCTTCCTTACAACTGCATCCAAACCAGGCTCATACAGTATAGTTTCAGCAGTGAAGCGCACATCATATTCATTCATTCATTCATTCATTCATTTGTTTATTTATTTGTCAGTGACAATGCAGTGAAACATAGTAGACATATACAGCATCTGATATTCTGCACAAGGAGTAAATAAAAAGCTATAAAAAGAAATATTTACATTTTTGGTAGTTTGCAACTCCTGTCCCTGGTTGGGCTTCTCAACAGAGAAATGTATTTACAGTATAAACAACAGCAAAAAAAACCAAAACAAAACAAATAAAAAGAACAGTAAGAACAATAGTACAATAGTATAAACTAGAAGCACTCGGAGAGCACAGACCTTCGCCATGGCAGATCAGTGCCCTGGATTTGGATGAAAATTTCAGGAAATGTTGATACTGGCACAAGGAACAAATGATTACATTTTGGTGGTGATCGGGGGTGGGGTGGGGGCACTGATCTGCCTTGGTGGAGGTTTGCGCTGTCTTTTCTAGAAAAGCACTCGTAGAGTGCAGACCTCCGCCAAGGCAGATCAGTAACCCCCCCACCCCCACCCCTGATCACCACCAAAATTTAATCATTTGTTCCTTGTGCCAGTATCAACATTTCCTGAAATTTTCATCCAAATCCATCCATAACTTTTTGAGTCATCTTGCACACAAACAGACAAACAGACAAACCAACGCTGACAAAAACATAACCTCCTTGGCGGAGGTAATAAACAACATAAAATCCAATTCACGTTTCACCCACATTCACACACTCAAAGTAAAACAGTCAGACCTTACCAGACATTGTACATTTTATAAGTGGGTACATTTGTTTCAGTTCTTGAATCTTTTCTGTGAATGTTTTGACTTCTGTTATCAGTTTTATGTAATTTGACATTGTGCTTATGGAGAAAGCCAACTGCCCAAGTGTATTTATTTTTGTGTCACTCAGATCCCATTCCAGACTTTCATGTGTCTGTAAACAAGTCGTCCAAATCCTTCACTGTTAGTGCGATGCCTGGAAACAAAGTACACATCAGATGGTGTTACCTAACAATGTCAGGACGTTGCACTGGTGACGCTGACCTCACTACTGTAAGCAGCACCGGTAAAACTCCTCTTCACACTTTTGTATGAACACAAAGCAGAAGGTGAACACGATGTTCTGCGTTACATTCATGTGTTACAGATTGATCCATCTCAGACTCCATCCGCTGTTATAAACTTCCCTTACCTTCTGCCCTGCACCTGTGTGGAGGTACTTGACTCAAAATGACTTCCTGACATTGGTGTTTTTTGTTGTTCTGGCTGGTTTTTCATATGTCCATGTGTGCATTTCTGTATTCACAGGCATATTACACCTATAGTGATGCCAAGCGATCATTGCCCAAATGCCCTCTTAGGAATACAACCATTACAGGTGAACTGACCACACCCAGATACAAGATAATTAATGTTCCTGTAGGGATTGTTCATTTCAGAGAGACTTTTTGTCACTTTCTTGTTGTTGTTGTTCTTTTTTTTGAGTTCTTCAATTTCTTTATTAAACTTTTCATACATAATTTCAGAAAGAACACAAAATCACAGACAAGAGCTTATGACAAGAATGTTCAAGGATCAACTTTAACATCAACTTCAACTTTCAGCTTTATTTATCCTTAGGAAAGGAAATTCGGTGTGCAGCAGGGGTCATAAACACATAAGCACATATGCAAAAACACATACACAGAAACAGCACCCCCAGATGCCACCCCAATAAAATCACACAATACAGGAAAACACAGTGTATGGACAATAACACCGTAAAGCTATTAAAATAAAATAACACAAGAAAAAACATACACAAAATATAAAAAAAACCATATAAAACAACACAAAACATGATATATGTATTACAAGTTGCTAGTGAAGCGGTATTGGGTTGTTAACACAGGATTGGAAAAAAAATCAGTCGGAGTTTACAGGGAAGTCCAGCTTCCGAACATGTTCAAAAAAAGGGTCCCATATTTTAGAGAATTGTTGTTGTGAGCCCCTCAACAAGTGTCTGATTTTTTCCAAATTGGCAAAATAAAGTACATCCCTGACCCAATGAGACTGAGACGGTAGAGTGAACGATTTCCATTTTAGAAGAATCAGTCGTCGCGCCAACAAACGGACAAAGGCTATAAAAGATCTGTTTTCTGAAGACAATGATGAAACATTTGAAGTTGCACCAAACAGAGCAATAGTAGAGCTTGGCACAATAGTTGTTATTGTTCTTCTTTTTCTTCTTCCATCAGTCATGAGTGCTCATTATTATATGTATTGAAATGTGTTTTTCCAAACAATAGTTAATCTAAGTAAACGGTTCTTGCATAACGTCACCTACTTTCAAGTTGGAGGAGAAGAACTTACAATAGGTCAAGAAGTCCAGCAGTACTTTTTTTCCACTCTAAATTTAGACCAACACATTTCAGCTTTTTGCCTTCATCACGGTCATCAGGAAATACGTCCACTACATACACTATCTATATTTAATAGAATATGAAACATGAAAAAAATCTGCAAAAAAACAACCATTCCTGTACTTCCATGCACTGATTGACCAACAGGGTCTTTGTGAAGATGTGTTGGGTTTACTCCAGACAATACAGAGTCCTTTGTGTATCTTTCACAGGATTTGATTTCTTTCCTTTTTCCCTAATGCTATTATTGTTTCTATTACATGAAAGACGTTGTGTTGCTTTTGTAGAGCACGTGTCACATACTGCAGCGGCTCAGGTTGTAATCTGGCCTCAATGTCATGTACTGTACCTTCCCCCTTGTTTTCTGTCTGTGTCACACTATATGGCCAAAAGTATTGGGACACATTCAATTCAGGTGTTTCATTGCTGGCAGAGATCTGATCTGCAAAACTATGATGACAAATGTAATATAATTTTATAATGTGACCAATATTATTGCAGTTAAGATTTTTATTTCATCTTTAGATTTTGTTTGGTTTATATTACCATCAAAAATTCTTAAGAAGTGTTTGTTTTTATTCAACTCAACAGTGATTTTTTTTTCAAATCAATTGTTTTAAATATTATATCAGTAGATTTATTTAATATTTGTCCTATTCTGACTATAAATAGTCATTTCAAACCACACATAACCATCTAGTTTCTTCACTCAGGAAGAAAAATCAGCCTTTAACTTAGCTCTAAAAGACCTGAACAGCTGCTGGCAACCAAAAACATCTACTGATTGATAATGTTTAGTAACCTTCGAACCTCTAATCCTATTAATACACTGAAATAATTCTGGGAAAATGCAGTTTCTCAGCTTTTCATTGTCATCAGATTTGGTTCAGTTGGACATTTAGAGACTCCTTAGAGAACATGGAAACACTGTCATGTTCTGTAATATTTATTCACCAGTAGAATCCACATAGTTTGAGAAGTGTCAGTGGTTGTAGACACTTGTTTTTATGCTATTTTGCTGAAAGTCATTTTCACTTGAGTTTTTATAAAATAACTTTCAAATTTACTTTTAGATTTATGATCATCTACATTGTCAGTGAAGTAATTATAGGAAAATACCCGATTTTCACTGAAAAATACAAATGAAAAGGATAATATTATAATAAATGGTGATAAATCACTCAGGAAAGGTTAATGTAAGGAAAAATTCATCTTGAAGTTGCTACAAAAATAATTCTAGGTCTTTAAGGGTTAAAGAGAAATATTGATTTGACATTTATATAAAACTGATAATTACTGACAACAACTAATACGAACATTTTTATTATGATAATGTTTCAAATTAACAGGAATGACTGTAGGTGTGATGTGTCCCAAATTTTTGTGCATATAGATTATCTCCAATATAGTGAGATAAAAATTTAATAACATTCTGAAGATTTAAGGTTTTGTTATTGTAACATTCAGATCACTTCCTCTTGAAGCTTCTTGACCCAGTTTGATTTGTGGACACTGTAGGTGTGGCTACATGTAGCTATGTACTACTTAGTTGTAGTTGTAAAACTGTAGTGTAAAACTTAAGAGTAGAGAGAAATTTCAAAAATAATATTTAACCCTTTCATGCATTAATTATGAGAACCTTAGTCTAGATTTTTTTGTCTTGGGTGTTTTTATTCCTCCTTAGGCATGAAAAAAATAATGTGATCCGAGTTTTTTTTTTTCATGGAGTTACAAAAATGTCCATACATTTAATTTTTGAAGTATAGAAATGTGTTTAAAACCCAATATCAGAAAGTGATATGAAAACAATGACAGAAAAACATTTTTAATGCTGCTAATCTGATGTTTTCTCACATTTTAACATATTCTAATGCTAGTTGTTACTCACTTCATTGAAATAATATGCAAAAAAACCCTCTTTTTGTCTTACAAATAACAATTGATGTACACTAAAACATGTCACTGCTGATCAGGTTTATCAAGAACAGCAAAGTTACAGTAATGGTATGAATGTCAGTGTATGAGATGATGCATAAGGGTCCACTGTATTGGCTGACATGGAACTAAAACAACAAAACCCATGAATATACAAGGAAACGACTTTGAATAACTGTCCACTGTAGTGACCAATATGCATGAAAGGGTTAAAAACCATGGCTCAAACACTAAACCATCTGTACCATCAATTATGGACAAACACATTTTTTGTCGGTTTACTTCCTCACAAACACATTCATGGCTGAATGGTTGTTAGTGATGGTGTTGTCATACTGTGTCTTAATCACATCCATATCTACACCACTATAACAGATGTCAGTGATGTTTGGTACTCCGCTGAAGTCGAACTGCATGAACAGCTTCTGGTTTGGAGGTCAAAGTGTCCTGTCAGCGATGCAAAGATCTCTGCCTCCCTCTGTTGGAAGCAGCATGAACACCTCTGCACGCCTGTATTCAACCTGTCCCAAGTGGAGAAAGAGGAGAGACATAAACTGGTACGTTTGTCATCAATTTCCTAACAAATATATTATGAAGTAATGGGGTTCTCAAATACTTACCGTGTCTCCTTAACAGATATATAACACATCTGCTGTGGACAAACACCCTCAGATGTGTGTCCAGGTGAGAATGAGTTAGACATCCCTTTATTTATATTTGGGTGCTTCTATCAAACTGGTCCCTAAAAACAGGACATGGGGACTTAAAATTCAAACCAGATGTAGACTAATGTTATGAAGTAATTTTGGAAGCACTTTGGGTCTATTTTAAAAATAAATACTTACTGAGATAATAGAGAAACTATTCTTCAGATAAAACACATTTTTATATTATTTTACATTATATTTAATACAAAAATCTGCATGTAACATAGTCAAAAGGACACGAAAACTATGTACTACTATTTTTTTAAAAGATTCTAAGAGTATTCTCTCACAGGTACGTTTTAAGAATTGAACTAATTATACAAGGCAGAGTGTTTCACAGAAATGACCGCTGTTGCAAAATCATTCACGATTTACATGCGTTTAACTGGGCAGGTTCTGTATGTAATGCAAGTGGACACAATGGGTTACATACAAAACCTGGAATGAGACTGCCAATTCATGAAAAACCTGCATGTCTGGATAAGAAACACCACTTGGATCATCAAATTTAACAGTGTCTTTATTTATAGTGCTATATAAGACCATTTCAAGCCATATTTTCCAGCTGTTTTGTTGCACTGACACCTAGGTAGCTTTTCATGTCCCAGTTTTGGTCCTATTTTTGGCCCCAATATTTTATTAAAAATTCATTAATTTTAGGATAGCTCAGAGCAAGAGTATAATTTTTTTGCATTTATCTGAGGTCATCATTAGGTACATCCTGGGGGGAAATATATCTAAATTTCTTTTTTATTATTGGGTCTAAAAAAGCTGGAAAGTGCCACGTACCAAAATGAACCCAGTTTCATTGAAGCACCCAGTTGTATTGTGTTAGTGATAGTTGCAGATTCATCAGTATTTGTGTTTCATCTTCATAGTTTTCTCTACAAGGCAGCCATAACATCTCTTGCCCTTTTCAAGCTGGTGAGTAAAACTGAAAAAAAGCTCTTTCTAAGTTATTCTGAAATATTTTGTCCATTTTTTAATTCTTGTTTCCTCTTTTGACTGCATATTTCTTCATGCTTAAAAGACATGTCATCATGGGAGGTGAATATCGAGCCAGGCGTGCAGAGGGTATTTGTTTATATTACCTCCTCAGTCGCTGCAAAGTTCTCAGCTCAACTTTGTATCTTGAAAAGCGAAGGATGTGCACCCATTGGAGTGGTTCACTCAGGTAGAATGGTAAGTCTGTAAACTGTAAAAGTGTGTTTGTAAAACAGAGACAAATGCAGTTGATTTTAATACAAACTCAGTCTTACAACAGACTGTACAACACAATAGCATAACCTTGTCCTGTATGTGTCTCATCTGTACTGTCTGACATTTTGCTCTTCCACTCTGTTGTTAATATGTGTATAGTCTGTGTACTTTTTATTACTATTATTATTATTTTTAAATTTAATATTGTTTGTTTTTTGCACTATCTTTATGCATGCACACTTATTCTGTTGCTGCCTTGGCCATTGAATTTCCCCATTGTGGGATCAATAAAATCTATTCTATTCTATTCTATTCTATTCTATTCTATTCTATTCTATTCTATTCTATTCTAATCTAATCTACGTTTTACAGGACAAGAATAATTCTGCGATAACTATAAATGTTCTTCTGTCCAACGTTACTGAGAGGCCATGTGTACAGGTAAGACAACATTAAGAGAAGTTTCTAGACTCATTGCATTTCTTGTTCTTGCGTCTAAATCTGTCAACATGATTTTGGTCAGGTGCGGCAGTCAGATCGCGCTCTTCATGGGAAAAGAATCTACTGTCCTGATTGTGAGTTCTCTAAAAACACACACATACAGTCCAAGAAAAATATTATTAGACCATCAAAAGTCCTCAAAAACAACGGTTATGCAATCAAGTACTATCTCCTGTGTGTATCATGTGACTAAAACAGACAGAAAAGAAAACATGGAATGCCTAAAAGCACTGTTTTTGTCAGTACAATGCCAGAGCTATTGATGTAAGAACTGAAGTGATTTTGGTTATTATCAAGAAAACCATGGAAAATGGCAAGAGATCACCTCTTAAATTAAACTCTTATGAACTATATTTGTTGTTATCATTATATTTGTCCAAACAAATGTACCTTTAGTTGTACCAGGCATTAAAATGAACAAGAAATTGAAGAAAACAAAGGTGGTCTAATAATTTTTTCCGCGACTGTATGCCAGCACATTTAGGAACCCATGCATTAATATGTGAACACATGTGCATGAAACACTTACAAAGTACATAAACTCAGTGCATCTTCTGTGTTTCAGACACACACAACAGGTGTGGCATGTATGCGGTGGCAGCTTTGGTGTTTGTGGTTATTGTTACCTTACTGGGAATGTTCATCCACCGTCTCACCAAGAAAGGAGCTGCAGGTTAGTCCCTCATAGTGTGTTCCTTTAAAGAGGTTTGCATATTATTGACAGACCAGACTATCAACAGCAGAGGGAAGTTTCATACAAAGATACTCACGGTTACCGAAACCACTAATGATTTAATGCTACGTCTCAATATACGTCTTATTTGCTCACTGAATAAAGTCTGAAGCTTATTGTTTCTAAACATCTGTACTCTGGTATCATCAAGTTTTTTTCTCGAAACAAAAAGTCAGACCAGGTTAAATTGTCACTGCTGTCTTATAATCATTACATAGGTAACTGTATCATCTCATAGTTTGCATTATAGCTCTGTTAGTTTAGATATGGTTCCCAGTCTTTTTTGGCTCGTGACCCCATTTTAACATCACAAATTTATGGCAACCCCAGACATTCAAAATGGAGACTTTTTTTTTTTGGCTAAAATTAATTTGTTTTTGATCATGTAATAGTTTGCTATACTATGTTACAAATGAAAGTTAATTTTAGATGACATTTAGTCTATATAATGTATTTTATTCTGGACGGAGGCAGAAAAGTCAGGTGTAGATTACTGCACTAAGGGAGAATTTGATTTTCCTTGGTCAGGATATGTACAGTCAGTCCAGCTTGGATTTACAAGGCTGACAATTAATACTGAACAAACAAGAACTCAAACTATGAATTATGAAAGAGCTGCAGCATCTGAAACCGACCACAATGAACATTTGAAAGATAAACAGTACCACAGTGCTTCAGTTTCAGACTCACAGTTTGTCATGTCTTGGACTGTCTCTCTTAACTCACCATATATTTTTATTAGTACATTTTTTAGTTTGTTTATTTTTTTTTAGCAATTACTGGAAATTTCAGGCAACCCCATTTGAATTCCAGGCGACCCCAAGTGGGGTCCTGACCCCAAGGTTGAAAAACACTGGTTTAGACAGAAAACACTCACAGTAAAACCATAAATCACCTCCATTTTCTGGACAGGTTTTGCTGTCAATAGCTGCACTAAAGATCTGTTTGGAATCGTCCAAATAAGTCAGAGCTATCACAGTTTAGTCTGAACCATGAACCAACAAACGACAACTTAGCAAAGATAATACCATCATATAACTTTATACAGAGAAAGAAACACTGCAATTTCAGCATCAGACTTTGTTCTTTTGCTTTAGTGCTGTGTCCAGTGGTGAAAACATTGTCACTTCCTGTAGTTTTTATCATATTCTGACACTTTGTTCAAAGACCCTGTGTTATTAGTTGTCAAAGCCATTGGACACTGACAAAGTGACTCACTACTCCCTCTAGTGGTCAAATAAATCCAACATGACCCCCCTGGCTCGTAGGTGTGAATAGATTCAGTGCAAATGCCAACTATCCAATATACTGACATCTTTGACATAACCTCAGAGCTCTTTGTTCTAAATAATAATGATAATTTTGTCATTTATAATTAAATTTTTGTTAATGTCAAGTTAACATTTTTAGTTAATGTTATGATTTTAAGAATTTTTGATAAGGCTGTATCTTAAAATAATTGTGTATTTCTATGGTTACCTCACAAATGCTTGAGTCGAACGGTGTCACTAAGTGTCGCACCACAGAGTGTCATGTTAAATACCACAGATGTAAGCGTAGTTAATGTTATTATAATGTTTAATGTTTAGTGATGCTTTATGTAAATGTAATAACGTTAAATACCTATTAATGATGTTTTATATAAAGCAGGGGTCTCAAACTCATTTTCTTTCAGGGGCCACATTCAGTCCAATTTGATCTCAAGTGGGCCAGACCAGTAAAATAATAACATAATAACCTATAAATAATGACAACTGCAAATTTTTGTCTTTGTTTTAGTGCAACCCCCCCCCCCCCATTAAATTATGAAAATACTTACTTTTATAAACTATTAAAAAAAAAAAAAACCTGAAAAAACTGAAATTTAAAAAAATTAAAAATTAAAAATTAGTGCAATTTTAACAATATTATGCATCAACTTATCATTTCTACATGTGCGTTATGGATCGGATCTACAAAGACACTAAACACTTAGTAACAGGCAGAAAATTGTTAAAATTGTGCTTAATTTTCTTTAGACATTTCAGGTTGTTCATATTGTACAGGATAGTTTATAAATGTAAATACTTTCAGAATTTAATGTTATTTTTTTGCATTAAAACAAAGAAAAAAATGTGACATTTATATTATTTATAGGCATAATGCAATGTTATTTTTCTCACATCAAACCGAGAAGAAAATATGGAGTCATTCCTTTTTGTAGGTTATTCTGCTGTTATTATTTTACTGTAGGTCATATTGGTCTGTATGTGGAAACCGAACTAAAATGAGTTCCACAGCCTTGACTGTGAAATTTTTGCACTTTGTAAATTCATCCCACGGGCCGCATTGGAATCTTTGGCGGGCCGCGTTTGGCCTCCGGGCCGCATGTTTGAGATCCCTGATATAAAGGGAATAATGTTAAATACCTATTATAAAAAGAACCTTAATATAAAGTATTAACAATTATTGTAAATTTACAGGCTTATAAACCTAATGACACTGATCTCTTTCTTCCTCCTGAATTTTTAGGTTGGCTGTATATCCAGAAGCCAGTGTTGTTGGTGTGTTCATCTGAGCACCCGGCTCACATCTCTGCTGTTTGTACTTTAGCCTCCATCCTGCAGGCGGATCTAGGCGCCACAGTACATTTGGCTCTCTGGGCCCAAAGCTCACAAAACCAACCTGGGACTGGAGTGGCGGACCTGGGTCCTATTCCCTGGCTGTATGGGCAGTGGGAAACTGTGCTCAAAGCACAAGGAAATGTTCTGATTATCTGGACCCCTGAGGCCAAGCAAACCTATGAGAAGTGGTGGGATGAAATGGGAAAATTGGATAAAAGTGACAAAAGGAAGGAAGACTACAGCAAGGCAGAGAAGAGGCATAAAAAACCAAAAGCAGATGTAGAAGAGAATTTAAGATTAAATGGATTGAGACCAGGAAAATGCAAAGAAGATAAAACTGAGACAAAAAAAGATAATAAAACAGACTCATCTCCCCAGAATGAGCCTTGTACAGTGGTAGCACCAGTGTTTAGAGCTGCCCTTTCTTGTTTAGCAGGAGCAATTCAGGAAAACAAAGGTCAAAGGGTGGCCTTTGTCTACATACAGGGCCATGGACACAGCAAGGACATCCCCAGAACCTTCAGAGGTGTCCCTCGATACTGCTTACCTCATGATTTCAGGGGCTTGATACAGGAGTTAGGAGGGACGACAAGGACAACAGAGAACACAACATTCAGGTGGCACTGTTGGCCGAGGCTCATGTCTAAAGTTTTATCTCTGTGGCTGGCGAGGCAGTTAACCCACAGACTTCAAACACTGCTGCCACAGACACAAGAAAAGAAAATGAAAGGAGTCAGTGTCACATCATCAGAGAAAATGAAGGGTAAGCTCAAGTTGCCACTGGTGTTCGACACAGAGAGGCCAGGAAGTACTCCAGAGCAGGAGCCTCTGTACCGGTCACCATGGAGACCGGAGACGCCTCTATCTCAGGTTTCACCGGCTGGACAGACACAAATGTTTGTTCTTCTGGAAACATGATACACATGTGTGAAATGTGAGCTGCTGTTCCACACTGAACACCTCAGAGCCAGTGAATCCATACCCTTGTCACGGTCAGATCTAAAAGGCCACGACTTGTTTTGCATATTAAGAAAAACATAAAGCATCCTGTATCAAACACAGTCTGTTTATTTACAAAATGTGTGTTTTGAGACTGAAGCCGAACAAAACAGCTGTCTTATCTCTGTAAATTTTGTAACCTCTATGAAAATCCACTTGCAAATTTCATCTCTCTTTCATTACGAGTCCATTTAATGCTTGAAAATGTAGCACTGAAACAAAAGACTGCTTTTTACAGGGAGTCACATATTTGCATAAGATCCTCTAAAACACACGCACTGAACCTAACCTGGATTTTCTATATTAGTACAAGTGACAAGATGAAATGACTTATTTTGTAATGTGTTTTTTTTTGGTTTACCATTCAACTAATGTGTTCATGTCAAATTTTAATATTATTTTTGTAACCACCAGAATGAACTTTCTGTTTTTATTATGTTTTATAGCAAATAGCTGGTTTTTGTCTGGCATTTTGTCACACAGTATGCACACACATGCTACCTCCTTTTTTTCAAAAACAAACCGTAAAGTCTCATTTTATTTGCTTATCATACAGTTTAATAGTAGCCAGCAGCAAATGATCGAGATAAAAGTACAGCATAGAGCATTTTATGTTGTTATCAGTGTGTGCCGCAAAGAAGACAGTATTATTCAAATATTATCAACTGCTTAGAAACACAAGTTACCTCAAAATTTCAGAGCATTATAACAAGAAACCTGCAGCCAGGGTACTTTCCATCATCTCCTGTTTTACAGTTCAACGGAAAACTTTATGCAAAACAACTTTGAACTGTAAATCCAGATCCTGTCAACACTGACGATTCCACTTGTTCTACTCCCTTGAGACACATGTTCTTCTTTATAATTTGTTTGTCTTGCTTGATGTTGTTTGTTCATTGTGGATATTGTATGAAATAATGACATTTGATTAAAAAGTGACTCATGATAATTGTGTTAGACACAAGCTGAATGTTGTTTTTACAAGACTGGTTGATAGAAGACAAAGTACAGCATTTACGGAGTATTATATAGTATTAATAACTGAATTTGATAATATTTTCATACAGAGACAAATGGATTTCTTCTTCCAAGTCAGTCATGTAACCAGAATTAATGTCCACTTCAGTCTATATTATTGAGTTCACTGCTAGAGCTTGCAATCATTTCCTCCATTTTGAAACAAAGACAAAGACATGAGTCCTTCCTTGATATAATATCCAAGTCTTACCAAACTAACCTCTATAATCAGTGACTTTCATATGGAAATAAAAGGAGACTCATTAATGCCATCATATTAATCAATTTTTTTTTTTTTTTTGCATTTTATCACCATGAAGTTAGTAACAACTAGTATTAGAATATGTTAAAATGTGAGAAAACATCCGAATAGCTGCATGAAAAATGTTTTTGTTTCATAGTTTTTCTTCTTCCCACTCCTTTTCGAGTGTAGATGAATGATTTTGGAATTTTGAACAAATGCTTGAAATAAACAAAAAATTAATGAATGAATGAATAGTTTTCACACGGTACATCACTTTCTGATGATGGGTTTTAAATCAATGTTTCTTTGCTTAAATAATTAAATGTATGGTGTCCAGCTGAGCAGACATGTTTGTAACTCCATGAAAAACAGGTTCATAAAAAAAATAAAAAATAAAAAATAAAAAATCAATTGCATTGTTTTTTTCATGCCTAAAGAGGAATGAAAACACTCAGGAAAAAAATCTCAACTCAGGTTCTCGTAAATCAAACCACAGGAGTAGCTGGGATACATGTTCCTGGTTTGGTGTAGTATTAGTGGACAAAGAACTATTAGATCAGTTCCTTCAGTAAAGTACTAGACACTGTAAAAATACTCCATTGCAAGTGAAAGTACTATTTTCCATTCTATATTTGTCATCAAAATGAGCTTATATAACCATACCAAATGTAGTTAAAGGTAGAGTAGGGGATGTTTTCCTGGAGCATTTTTTACTATATTACTTAAAATCCCCTTCACACCCCAATTGCAACTAATTAATTAAATGCCCTAACACAAAAAGAAAAAATTTTTAGTCACCCATGGAATGGACAGGACTGAAAAAACACCATCCAATCATTTTGAGCAGCCCATTGAAATGATTGAATGGTGATATGTCTATCAAATTCAACTGCCATTTGTCCTTCCCCCTCTGCAAGTATAATCCAGTACTCTGGAGGCGTGGCTTGGGGGGTAAGTCTGAAGAAAGAGGTTTCAACTTTTGAATTGTGTATTTTCAAAATGTTTTTTCAGGATCTCCTACCCTACCTCTAAAGCACAGGTGTCAAACATGCGACCCGGGGGCCAAATCCTGCCAAAGGGTCCAATACGGCCCGTGGGATGAATTTGTGAAGTGCAAAAATTACACTGAAGAAATTAACAATCGTGTCAAAATCATTTTAATTCAGGTTCCACGTACAGATGCATACAGACCAATTAGTTCTCAAGTTGATCAGAGCAGTAAAATATCGTCATAATATCCTATACATAATGACAACAGCAAATTTTTTGTTTTGGTGTAAAAAAGTAAAATTACATGAAAATGTTTACATTAACAAACTATACTTTTTCAAAAAATTTGAATAACCTGAACAAATATGAACAACCTGAAATGTCTTAAGAGAAGTAAATGCAATTTTACCAACATTCTGTTTTTAAATGTTATGTGTATTTGTAGATGCACCGTGATCTGTAAGTTATAATGTGCACGTGTAAATGATAAACTGAAGAAGAATATTTTTTAAATTGCACTTTTTTTTCTTGAGACATTTCAAGTTGTTCCTATTATTCAGATTTTTAAGGAGACTTTGTAGATGTACACATTATCATAATTTAATTTAACTTTTTTCACTGTTATTATTTTACTGCTCCGGCCCACTTCAGATCATATTGGGGTGAATGTGTCCCCTGAACTAAAATGAGTTTGACACCCCTGCTCTAAAGTGTTGAAGGTCAAAGTGTTCATTGTGCAGGAAAACAGACCTTTAGTAAAAGTCACTAATTGCATTCACTGTCATTGATATAAACATTTTAGGTTACTTTTATTTTTAATATAACTTTATGTGAGGAAACATAGAACCATCACGACTACTTTGGATCTGTTTAGACCTATAGATCTTCCACTTGTCAAAATTGTTCATTTGGGCTTGTAATCAATGGCCTAACTTCCCATTTAGGATAGACTTGTACTACAGACACGGTAGTATTTGTTGCTTGTGCATATGTGACTTTACACATACTGCCTCTCAGAGTATATGAATTACACTGCACAGACAATGAAGTACCTGGTAAAGTTTTATAATCAGAAGAATTTGGTAAAATTCACTTTCATTCATTGAATATATTGATGATGTAATCTTTATGTAGTTTGTACAGGATGTACTTTGTCAACATTCCTTTTCTGATTCAAGCCAAGGCTTATGTACCAACCTGTCCCTTCACCAAACAGACTGGATTGCTGCACTGCTGAACCTCTGTACTTCAGTGACAGACCTGCTAAACAAGACTCATCAGGAAGTAACTCACTTTTAATCTCTTACAGTAAACTATAACTGATCTTAGTGTTTACATACTCTAAGTCTGATGTAAACTTTGAAACCAATAAAACTTTAACCAGTGTTGTCAAATGGAATCATCTATCCTGATGTAAATATAACCCATAAAGACCCAAACAACCACAGGCGACCAATATCAACTACAAATATATGTTTAATAACTTCTGATCCACTAATCCTATCGATCCATGTAAATAATTGGTGTAAAATATAGTTTCTTATCTTTTCATGGTCATTAGATATAACCCATTTGGACGTTCAGAGGTGCTGTAGTTACCGTGGAAACACCATCATCTTCTACAACTTTGATTCACCAGTAAAACCCATGGAATTTGATAAATGACAGTGGATGGAGCTCTTGTTTTATGCTCAGTTAATGATATATTTTCTGAAAAAATAATATAAAAATAAGGATAATATTATAATAAATGACGATAAATCACCTAAGAAAGGTTATATGGGGTGAAAAATTCATTTGGGAACCGCTGCAAAAGTAGCACTGTGTCATGTCGGCTATTGGACATTGTCTGTCTTGTCTGTTTTGTTTGTCATTTCCTGTTTTATTTTGTTAAGTTTCCCTCATGTGTCTTGTCTGTTGTCTTTACTTCCTCTCCCTGATCGTGTTCACCTTTTCCCTGATTACCTGACTCCTCCCTGATTATCTCCACCTGTGTCCAATTGTCTTCCCGCCCTCTTGTGTATTTAAACCCTCAGTCTTCCCCTGTTTAGTTGCCAGTTTGTGCTCTACAACTTGTTGTGTTTACTTACCAGCGGTTTTTGGATCTTGTTCGTTTGTCTGCCGTGTTTGACCCGTTTTCGTCCTTCGACCACCGATTCAGCCTGTTCCTGTCCTGCCTGCTCGTTTTCGACCTGGTTCGTGTACCCGACTCTGTCTCTGCCTTCTCCCTTTAAATACCTCAGCCTCCACCGATTACCTGTGCTTCGACCTTCGCCTGGATTACTACCGTGAGTCAGCCTGTCCCCCATGTACCGTTGCTTGTTTGACTGTCTTTCCGTGTATGACCTGGCTTGTTTATTGACCACCCTGTGTCTGTCCCTAGTGGGGATTCCGTTGGGGTTTTTCCGGCTAGGCCACGCCGGTCGTCTGCCGTATCCACCCGCAGCCCAGACGATTATCCCGGAACCAGAGGCTCCACAGAAATTATATTATCTCTGTGTTGTACCATTTTCCCTGTGAAAGTGTTTAATAAAAACACTAAACCTTACTGGTTACTTGTGGTCTTGCTTTTGGGTTCAGCCTTTGTACTTAGCCTTTCACACACTGGGTCTTTAGGGGTTAATGCATTAAGTCATGTAATGCTGTCTATTGTCTTGTCATTGTGTTTTGAAGATACACGTCTTTGCTCTGACAGCTCACTAAATGGAACTCACTAACCTCAGCCACTATGTTTCTATTGGTTAAATTCCTTCTGTAGATTTTGAACTTTTATCAGTTCCTTATCTGCTGTACAGGCTAGAACTCAGGTGTCAAACATACAGCCTGTGGGCCAAAACCAGCCCCTCACAGGATCCAGTCCAGCCCCTCACAGGATCCGATCCAGTCCAGCCCCTGGGATAAATTTTTCAAATGCAAAAATTGCAGACAAATAAAATACTATAATAACCTATAAATAATGACAACTCCATTTTTTTTTTCTTTGTTGTAGTGTAAAAAATATTGACATTTACAAACTATCCTCGCATACAAATGTAAATAACCCGAACAAATACAGACAGCCTGAAATGTCTTAAGAGAAGTCAATGTAATTTTACCAACATTCTGTTAAATGTTTTGTGTATTTGTAGATCCACGGTGATCTGTAAGTTGTAATGTACATGCATAAATGATAAACTGAGGCGTAATATTGTTAAATTTGCACTTATTTTTCATAAGAAATTTCAGGTTGTTGATGTTATTCACATTTTTGAAGGAAACTTTGTAGATGCAAACCCTTTCATAATATAATTTTACTTTTTTAATGTTACTAGTCTGGCCCACTTCAGATTGTTTTGGGCTGAAATAAAATGAGTTTGACACCCTTGGTCTAGACCCACCTGTCATACCTGTGGTTCATGAATCTTTACAATCAATGGGAAAAATGCAAAAACAGAAACATGTAGTTCACTGCTTTTGATGGTGACCCTCTGCTTCAGCATTAAGTCAGTAGATAATTCTTAACTCATATGCAAACACACTGACCATACAATGTCTCTGCATCTTTTGCCACTATAATAAATACATTTATACCCCACACAGAGGATACACTGGAAAGTGTTTTAACGCTTTTTCATGTCTTAATATTTCTGGCTTATTAAATACTATAAATCTACAGCTTTTATAATTGTATTTATTTATTTTGTTATTGTATTACAATAGGAGGGCTAATGCTATTTATTAAGTATTTGTATTGTTGCTGTGATTGTTATTATTTCTTTGTCATTTATTTTTTGATGAAGGGCACACTGTGTTTCATTGCCATGGTACTTGTATCCTGAACGCATATGACAAATAAACTTGAAACTTGAAATCTCATTGGCAAGTATGATGATCTTTATAGAAGACAGAGCAAGCACATAATTAAATCACTTGTACTGATGTTGTATTGTAAAAACTATTGTAAAAACTGAAAGGAAGTCTAAAAATTATGTTGCACATAAAGTTGGAATAAAATATTTTACCTCTTCTCATGACATGATTGTGATAATGTGATTTATTCTTGATAGATAAACTGTAATTTGGACTCAGTATGTAATCATTGTACCCAGTCAAAGGTGTTTCCTGATGTAGGAATAAAAAGAGGCAAGGCAAGGCAGATTTATTTGTATAGCACAGTTCATACACAGGGCAATTCACAATGCCTTACAAAAATGGAAAAGAGACAGATTAAAAACATAATTACAAATAAAACATAATCAATAGAACAGAAATAATAATCAATTAAAACAAAGTAAAAGAGAAGCGTGCAGATAGAACCCTTTCAGTTGCTCTATGCACAGTTGAACAGAGCTGTTTTCAGCCTGGACTTAAACACTGTCACTGTAGAGGTCTGTCTGATGTCATCAGGAAGACTGTTCCAGAGTTTAGCTGCATGGACCTGAAACGCAGCTTCACCTTGTTTAGTCCTGACTCTGGGCACCAGGAAAAGACCAGACCCTGAGGTTCCCAGGGTCCGAGATGGTTCATATGGGACCAACATGTCACAGATGTACTTTGATGCTAGACCATGGAGAGACTTATAAACGAGTAGAGCTGTTTTAAAGTCTATTCTCTGAGCCACAGGGAAAGAGGAATGTGTCAGAAAACAAACTGTGTAATTTCTTTAGATCCGTCACACAGCAAAAATTGGAGAGTTGAATCAACTCCCACAGAGTTGATTTTATCTCTTTTTCAGAGTTTATATAGGTCCACACTTTACAGAGTTAAATTAACCTTTTCATTGGAGTTAATTATTTAACACTACGCCAGAGTTGCCTTTTTAACTCAGAAACCTGAGTTAACTTAACACTGACTGATTTAACTACCAACACTCACAAGAGTTCATAATTTCACCAACCTGGGTTAAATTAACCCATATGGATTTATTATTTACACTGTCAGAGTTTCTCCTTTAGCTCAAACAGAGTTAAATTAACACCATGAAAGTAACAAAAATAACACTAATTTTACTTAATTTTCACTCTGAAAGTAGTGTTAATTTTAATCATAAAAAAGTGAATCCATTAAAAATGACTTAAAATTCAATGTGAACAGGATGATTCAAAGAAAGCTGATGCATTTTTTTTTTAAAGAAAATTTATTTTTCCTCTTTTTTCTCTCTGACAGTGACAGTCTGATAGAAATTGCACAA